>NC_089595.1:44730081-45033833 GCF_019320115.1 Miscanthus floridulus
TACCCGTTGCCAGAAATCTCTTGTCAAACAGCATAATGATCCCAAGAAATGAGAAGAGGAATCCAAATCCAGTCTAGCCCAGCCCAATCTCTGTTCAGGGGGAAAAAAAGAGGACACAGACGGTTTAGCAAAAGTTGGAAGAAACGGGGGCGCTGTACATTGCAAGTTTGCAACATAATCACAACACAAGGAGCTGTAGTGTCACAAACGTCATAAAAAAACCATTTTCCTGAATATATTGTGTTATGTCAGTAGCCATGTTTAGCTATTAATTAATGGATACAGAGTGACTGATGGTTCCCATTATTCTTGATTAGACAAAAAGTTGCAACTACAGAGTGACTGATAGTTCCCATTATTTTTTCTTAGAAAAAAAAATGCAACTACATGCCATTAAAATCACGTAGTTCAGAACTTTGGAATTGAGCACATATGCTTATTTCAAAAGTCACATATATGGGGAGGCTGCAGACCAAATAAGTGATAACTGAAAATATGAAACAGAAACAAAGATGCACAACTGAACCTTATTTTAACAATGATGCATAATTGATTTGATACGAAAAGGCTAGGCAAAAGGTCCTGCTCCTTGCCAAATCATCTCGAAAGACCCGCTGCAATCTGTAAATGACAAACATAAATAAGTTGTTGTCTTGTTGATCTCTAAAAAAGCTAAACAACATGCTGGCTTTGGAACTGATGACTCTTTCTTCTTTTACATCTACCTTTGAAAGTTCAGTGCAGCCAAAACAAGGTAATAATAAAATCTGGACATGATTCAGCCGTTACCTCTTGACTGATCCCATGCTACTGTGAGAAGCAGCGCCTTCAGGATCAAATGGTCCTTTTTTGCTCAGCTGAAAGGGAACAAAAACAATTATTAAATCTGAGGTTAGACAAGATGCCACATGGCACCCAAGGAAAATGATATGGAATACGGTTTTAAGACCAAGTTTCAGACAAATACACTGTCAGGGAAATTTTACAACAATTTTAGCTGGGGATACTGACTCTAGCTCCCCAGCTACTCATATCTGCTTCTTGCCATGTGTCATGAGTGTGGCAGTGTACAAATTGAAAATCTTTGTGCATTTCAATTTTGGGAGCTGTGTTTTTAAGGTATATCCTAATATGTAATAATCCCCGTGCATACATTGGACATCCGATAGTTGTTTTGTTTTGTAACTTTGGTAATTTTAAGTCTTATAAACCATGACATGCCTACATGTATTATATCACGAACACTCAAGAACCAGAAGAATCGCATACCTTCTTCGTTAAACCTGAAGAGGAGTGGTGTGCAGTTCACAAACTCGTCCCCGCAACATTTAGGAACATCTCTGTAATTTGTTTGTCCTTTGCCTGTACTCTTGTGATTTACTATTAGAGTGGGTAGCGAACTGCAGCGGAGCAAAGGGGAGGAGCCATCGCTGCCCTTTTCGATGGGGAAGATGTGAGCGATGCGTCTGCCAGGGATCTGGCAGGGTGGTCGCCATGGCTGGCAAGGTCACGTCCGATGCTGGATCTTGAAGGGCCTGGTGAAGGAGGCTGGGGAGGCAACCGACGGCGCGGGCTCGGACGGCGAGGCCGACGGTGCGTGTGCGACGAGGTCCTTCTCGGCGGTCTGTCGGCCGCGGATCAGGGCGGAGCGAAGCCGACGGCGCGGGTGCGAACAATTTTTCGGCGGCGGCGCGGCTTCTCGGCAGGGAGGGAGAGGAGGCCACGGCGTAGGCGAGCCCGGGGCGATCATCAAGATTCGGCGGTGTGTGGATTATGTTCGTGCGGCGTGATCTAGCCTGGAGGTGACCGTGCGTGCGAAGCGTATGTTCGTGCGGCGTGATCTATCCTGGAGGTGTCCGTGCGTGCGAAGCGTGGACTCCGGCGCAAGCAAGGAAAGGGCAAGAGAGGGGGGAATCATGACGGCGGGTACAGGAGGCGGGTATGTTGAGAGGTGGGTGGAAAAAAGATCACGAGAGGAGAAGGTGTTCTGTCCTTTTAAAAGGCAGGAACTCGTAAGATGTCTCACAGAGACCGTAAGACGGTAGATGGCACACAATTTAATTAAGGTATACCGTTAGATTTAAAGATGTTTAGTTTTTCAAGGGTCTAGATATAGAGTGTGTAGAAAATTTTTCGGTGACAGCTATTTTACAATTCCTTCGCTCTTTTATAGTATAGATAGATAGATAAACAACATTATAAATTATTTCTTGTGAGTTGTGTATTTAGTTGTATATAAGATTATCATCTAAAATCAACTTAAAATTCAGACACCGTACCAGAAATATATATAAAAATTCTATCGGTAATGCTGGTAAATGGGCGTCCACCAGCCCGGATGCCCATGTTGGTGGGCCTCACCAAAAGGCTTCGCAGTTTCTGAAAAAAAACTAACGCAGCGCCGCGATTGTGCTCTGTCACGCATCTCGCCCGCCCTCCTCTCCACCGCGCCTTACACTGTCTTTCCTCTCCACCGCCGCCGCACCATCACCGCAGCGGCATGCTCCCCCGCGACCACACAGTCGCTGTCGCCTCGTCGCGCGAGGCCACACCCGCCCGACTATTGCTGCTGCCTCCACCGCGTGCAGGACACCGCTCACCGGTAGGGATGGCAACGGGGCAGATTTGGATCGGGTTGAGTCTCTATGCACCTGAACCCGAAATCAAAACCCTAAACCGCACAGAACACCGTTTCGGGTGATAATCCGCCCACAAAACCAAACCCGCGAATACCCGAAACCCGAATGGATACCCGAAATCCGCTTTGTATGGCAACATAGTAAGACCAACAAGGACTTTCTATAAACATATGTGTCGGGTTCATAAACCCGAGGTCCCAAATGGGCCCACTTCCCAGCAAAAGCTCGGCCTAGCAGACGATATTACAAACGGCGCGCAACTCCTAGGTCGGCCCAGATACCTAACGACAGGCCGGAAGAGCGATCTAGTCTTTGACCAGAAGGCCTGGCCAAGGAGGGGACGACGATCGCTTCCGACTCTGATCCGCTTTTCCGACCGGAAGGCCTGGCCAAGGAGGGGACGACGCTCGCTTTTGACTCCGACCCGCTTTTCCAACCAGAAGGCCTGGCCAAGGAGGGGACGACGCTCACTTTCGACTCTGACCCACTTCTCCGACCGGGAATACACTGGAAACGACCGGCCGAGGACGCCCGCTAGGTGAGGACCCAAGAAATCAGGCGGAGCAGATAAGGTAAGGCGCTCAAGGAAACCACAATACCGTGGACGATACCCTGCACACTTGCAGGACAGTACTGTTAGGCCAAGCTAGAAGGGTACTTTGCAACCTTCCAAACATGTCAGAACACGAACAGTGTGTGTGCGCCGACATTTGTCCTACAGTATGGTAGGCGCTGACATTTGCCATACCAGAAGAACACGATGGAGCCTGCCACATGCATCTAGGCGTCAACAGTATTGTGGGCACCGACAAACTGTCTTGTACCCGACGGCATGGGCAACAAGACAAGAAAACACATACTCTCTCTCTCTCCTAACTTGTAAGGCCGTCCCCTTCACCTATAAAAGGGATGCGCTCTCTCCTAAAAGGACGGTCATTCTAACTCTCACTCTACTAAACTTTAGATATTCTGAGCACTTGAACAGCTCCAAGGCTCTAGAACTCTAAAGATGAACAGAGCATACGTTCCAACTCTTAGCACACGTAGGAGCTCCTGTCACTCTTGGCCCTTTGATCCAGAGTCCGACCGGACCTCTAACACCCCCATCTTATCCCCACTCGTTTGTAACCCCACCGTAAACTTTGAGCACCTGGGCTCAGTAATAAAGTCACTGACTGACTAAAACTGGACGTAGGGCATGTTGCCTGAACCAGTATAAACCCTGTGTCATTGAGTGCTAGGCCACATCCGATCATAACGTACGGTAAAACTACAAATATTTACTTGTTGGTCACTTTTTGCACCGACAGTTGGCGCCGTCCGTGGGGAGAACGTCGTACGTTCACACTTTTAATCATCGGCTGGCCCACCTTTCCGCCATCTTGGTCATGACGAGCTCAAGCGATACGATTTGCTTCATCTCGCTGGAGTTTTCCACGCTCGCACCTGTTGGGATGTAGATTCCTCCCGTCTTCGAGCCGTTCCAGACCTTCCTCTTTGGAAGCCTGGACTTCGTCGCTGACCAGCTCGGCATGCTTCGCCTTCATGAGAAGGCACTTGTCCCGGCGCCCATCAGAGGAGGAGTGCCCTCCATCGGCTTCGGGCCACCCGACGACCTCAACGATGAGATGCCTGCGCTTCGTTCTGAGCCTACGCGGGGCTCAAACCCCACTGTGAGTAACGTACATATTGTTCTTTACTCAATATTTGATATCTTCCACTGACTCTCCGGAGGGACCCCATTGTCCTCACCACAACCACCTTGCGACCGGTTCCCCTACGGCCTCACATCCCCCGTGGACGCGTACACACGGGAGCTCCAAAAGATGCTGACGCCGCCCCCTCTCACATCCAAATTTGTGGGGATGGCGGGCTACGCTCCCACCTCTTTCCACGACCTCATGGATGACGAGGTTGAAAGCGATGGCTCCAGCATCAGCGACGTCGTCACACCTAGCCACCCTCTATCCTAGGAGTGCGCTATGGCGGACGCTTCGGGATAGCCACAGGTGATAGCGGAGTCTCTGCAGACTCACACCCCTCTAGACCCTCGGGCGAAGGCCCTCACGCATGCATAGGAGCACGGCGAGGAGTTACGACAAAGGCGACAGCAACCACCACCTGCGCCGACGTGCTTAGCGCATCACACTGCCCCATGCGCGAGTAACCCAACGAGCGGCACCCGGGGTCATGCCTGTTAGGTCCAGCGCAATATCATGGACAGAGGAAACGATCCCCCACAGTTCGCTCGGACTGGTTAGAACATCGCCGCTGTGGCGATGCTTCTGCACGGCCTTCCTGAGCCTATCGACCCCTAAGAGCAGGTGATCCACCAAAAACTCCAGGCGCTGGTGGAAACCGCTGCCGTTCAACAGGCGGAGAGCTCCGCGTCGTGACACCGACTCGTGGCCTCTTTCCCTACCTAGGGAATAGGGGCACACCAGTTGAATCGCTCTATCTGCTCACCACTACAGTCGTCGAGCGTGGAATAGGAGGCCGTAGCTGCACCACGGCCTGACTCGGCGCCCGCTCCACACCGACCACCCGTGTGTGAATGGCTCGGGCCAAATCAAGACACTCGCAGCGTCATCAAATATCAGTGTCAAGCCTAGCGTGATGATGACGTCCATCATGGGGCGGTGAGAGCAGGCGGCACGAACCCTAGCCGAACCATCGAGGGGAGCGGGGAAATGCGCCCCAAACATGGTCACCGACCAAACGTTGGGAGTCCTAGCCCAGATGGCCTAGGACCATGGGCTTTTGGTCGTCGCATCCAGAAAGCATCGTTCCAACAACGCTTTCGACCACCTACCAACATCGCTAAATACATCGGAGAAACGAATCCCGGTATATGGCTCAAAGACTTCTGGCTCGCCTACCGAGTCGGAGGAGTGCATGATGACCATTTCATCATTCAATACCTCCCCATCTGTGTGGGGGAGCACGTTCGAGCATGGCTCGAATTCCTCCCGCCTGATAGCATCCGCGACTGGGTAGATCTCAAGAGGATCTTCATCGGGAATTTTTAGGGGACGTATCTCCGTCTTGGGAATTCCTGGGACCTCAAGAGCTACCAACAGGAGCCCAACGAGTCCCTATAGGATTACATCCGTAGGTTCTCAAAACGATGCAACTCCCTTCCTAATGACGTTGATGCGGATGTCATCAGCGCATTCCTCTCTTGGACAACCTATGAGTCCTTGATCCACAAGCTCGGCTGTCTGAAGCCCCGTACCACTCGCGACTTGCTCGACATCGTCACGAATAATGCCTTCGGCGAGGAGCGGTCGGAGCGGTCTTTAGTGGAGGCCGAGACAAGGGCAAGGCTAAGCGCGAGGACCAAGACGAAGGCCCCTCCATGCAAAGGGGCAAAAAGAACAAGAAGGGTCGGCGCTGATCGGCCAACTCCGCTTTGGTCACCACGACTGATCATGTGGGTAAGCAGCCCTAGTAGGGCTATCCCGACCACTTTGACAAGCTCATGGAGAGCCCATGCACCAACCACACCTACCCCGTCAAGCACCTCTACAAGGACTACGAACTCCTCAAGTGCTTTCTGCGATAGGCCGGCGGACCAAAAGAAGGAAACGGCAAGGAGGTAGTGGCCAAGAAAGGAGCCATGACGAGCAAGGATGGGGACGGCTTCCCAATCCTGAGGAATGCCTCATGATCTTTGTGGGGGGTATTAACCCCTATACCCTTACGGCTAGGCTTGGGCCGGCCCGGATCAGTGGGTCCAGTCCACCAAAAGACGACGCATGGCCCGGCCAACCTGATTGGAGTCCCGCGTAAGGAGTCAAGGCAGATTTGGCGATCAAGCAAGATCCTGGTTGGTTAGAATATGAATCCTTATCCGGCCACATATGGCAATTGTAACTGGCTAGGATTAGTTTCCAGATCTGTAACCCTACCCCCCGAATTATATAAGGCAGGCAGGGGACCCCTCTAAAAAACACCTCTCATTGACATACAACAATACAAATCAGACGCAGGACGTAGGTATTATGCCTTCTTGGCGGCCGAACCTGGATAAAACCTCGTGTCTGTCTTGCGTCACCGTCTTGTTTGTAGCTCGCGCATCTGTCTGCCGACAATCTACTACCTTGGGCATACCCCTAGGTAGACTGCCGACCATATTTCGTCGATAGTGGCGCGCCAGGTAGGGGGTGTGCGTACTGCTCTCCAAGCAAACAAGATGGTCATCATCTCTGGCACCATGGCTACGCCGAACGGCCTCACGTTCACCGTTGGCCAGATCACCTGGACCACCGGCTCTGACGACTTCGTCGCCATGACCCCGAAGGAGGCATGGATCTAGTCTGCGCCGACCACTGCTTCACCTGCATCGGCTACGGCTCCAACCACGGTAGATACGGCTCCGACCACGGTGGATACGGCTCCGACCACGATGGATACGGCTCCGACTATGGTACATCTAGCTCCGACCATGCCTGCATCATCTTCAACCACGCCGACAACTCGTCATCCGCTTCCCCGCTACAAAGGGAAGCAGATCGACAACACCGACCTGCTCGACTCCATCGATCGGGTCGGCACCAAACTCGCTGAAACCCTAGCTCTGGTAAGTACGATTCAAAGTCAACCTAATGAGCAGGTAACCGCTCCCCACAACAGATCTATCCGACCAGCTCGGACCAGTCATCCTGCATGACTTGGTACAGATCTCGTGGTCGTATCTACTCCTGAAGGGCGCTCCGCTCATCGCCGGCCAGCCTTCGCGATGGGTCTTCGACTCTCTGAGTATGAAGCCTCGACAGAGAACCACCAGGTCTAGCCCTACGGCCTGTGAAACGCTGCCTCTAGCTACGCGTATAACCTACAACACCGCTTGGATCTGTGTTTTATGCACCGACCTCGGCCGAAGCCACGCAACTTCGTCAACATGATCTGGATTGAAGATTATCAAGAAGGATCCATCCACACAGTCCAAGAGGGTGACTCTAGCTCCTCATCTGGCATCGCATCTAATGCATCTATCCACACTGAGCTTCAGCATCATGAAGATGAAGGCGTCAAATACGATCTGGATATCCCAGACCATGCCCCGGGGTTCTCACAATTCCTGTCTTTTCCGCCAAGATGAGGGGATTTGATCCATATTGTCAGCAATGATGAGCCGCCAGCAGTTGGCGAAACAGAACAAGAAAGGACTGCACGCGAAGCACGCAATATTGACCGGTTTAATCGCCGATAAATCGAAGGCGAAGCAGACCAGGAGGCACGACGCATAAGGGTCCAGCCACGTGACCTCAACGATGCTTTCGATAGGGTGGGGGACTGTCGATGAAATATGGTCGGCAGTCCACCAAGGGGGGTGCCCGTGGTGGTAGATTGTCGGTAGACGGTGCGTGTAATCAGGAACCAGATGGTGACACAAGGCGCAGAGACAGCAATTTAGACAGGTTCGGGCCGTCTGGTCGACGTAATACCCTACGTCCTGTGTCTTTGGTGTATTGTATTGAGATGTATACATATTAACCTGTCCTCTAGGGGACCCTTGTCTCTCCTTATATACTCCGAAGAGACAAGGTTACAAGTAAAGTATCCAATTTGGTACTATTACAATATCTAGTACAACTTGTAATCTTGATGTGTACGCCTTGATCTTACGGGCCGGGCCACCTCGGATGGTGCGGCCCATGTACCATCTTGTGGTACCCAGGGGTATATCCCCCACAGTTAGTCCCCGAGCGCCATGTATTCTGATGCGACAAGCCATTTTAACCTTCTCCGAATAGTGAGGCTTGAGTTCTTGACATCTCCGACCACCGTTGTCGCCGGAGAAGTAGGTTGTCCGAAGAATGTATGGTGCTCTTAAGAAGAAAGAAAAATATTTCCGTCCCGAGAAGTGTGCCCACTTGTATTTCTGAAAAGAAATGTAAGTGCGTCTTGAAGCGTAGCATCTTTGATCATCAGAGGCGTAGTGGTCGAAAAACAAGCACATTCACCGCAAGGTGAAGTGTGCCCACTTAGTCCCCGAGCCTGGTAGTAGGTGACGTAGGCACGTTGTGCCAGGGTCTAAAAAGAATTCCCAGTTAAGTTGAGAATCCAATCGTCATACAGGTGATACAAGATGCACCGGCAGGTGCATCATACCGATGTAGTCCCCGAGCTTGCTGGAAGGTGAGGTATGAGCCTTGTAGCAAGGTCTAAACGAGAAAGAATATCCCAACTGTATGCGAGTCGCCAGTCGCATGTAGTTGAGACGCAAAGTTCCCGAGCTATGGTCGGAGAGTGGTCGAGGCAGTCCCCGAGCACAGGTCGAGGAGCGAGCGACGAAGTCCCCGAGCTGTGGTCGGAGAGTGATCGAGGCAGTCCCCGAGCACAGGTCAAGAAGCAAGCGACGAAATCCCCGAGCTATGGTCGGAGAGTGATCGAGGCAGTCCCCGAGCATAGGTCGAGGGGCGAGCGACGAAGTCCCCGAGCCGTGGTCAGAGAGTGATCGAGGCAGTCCCCGAGCGTAGGTCAAGAAGCGAGCGACGAAGTCCCCGAGCATAGCTCGAAATTCCTGCAATATAAATATGTAGAATGGTAGTACATGATGTACAAAATAATAAATTATGGAGAAAAAATCAGCGGTGAAGAAAATACGCTCAGCAGTCATGAGCATGATGTGATAAAGCAGTTGGTGCTTTGTAAACATCAGTGTTAATGTGAAGTTTGTGTTTATACTTAATATAAATTGCTCGACCAGTTAGTATGTAGCTGAGTCTCCAGCCCTAGCTAGCCCGTTAACCATAACGCGGGGCGCGGAGCCCGTGCACGTGTAGGATGAACAAAGCGTCGCTAAGGAGTCACTGCCGACCACCCATAACGCAGAGGGCAGACGCTCGTGCACGTGTAGGGAGGAGCCGGAGATAGGGCCTTTTCTAGAGACATCGAGCGTCAACATGACTGGTCGAGAATTTGCATTAAGTATAGCTATATGTTATATTTAAGATTGTATACATGGACAAACGTTATTTGAAGAATAACCATGACGAGGACGTTGTGGAGAAACGTCATGATGAAAATTATATTAAATATAAATATTAGAAGTGTACTTATCTTTGGATAGAAATCTGGTCGGCGGTGATGAAGTCGTCCGGTCCTCGAGCTTTCCGACCTGTCATCATGACGGTGGTCGCGGTTGTCATAGCGTCATTTCTTCGTGGCAATCATCATTGCGATGTGGTCTGGTGGTCGGAGCTTGGCGGAGCCGCTCGGGACATGGTCTGGTGGTCCAGTGGTCAGAGCTCGGCGGAGCCGCTCTGGACATGGTCTGGTGGTCGGAGCTCGGCAGAGCTGCTCTGGACGTGGTCGACGTGGTCTGGTGGTCGGAGCTCAGCGGAGCCGCTCTGGACATGGTCTGGTGGTCCGGTGGTCGGAGCTCAGCGGAGCCGCTCTGGACGTGGTCTGGTGGTTGGAGCTCGGCGGAGCTGCTCACCACTGTCGATGAAATATGGTCGGCAGTCCACCGAGGGGGGTGCCCGTGGTGGTAGATTGTCGGTAGACGGTGCGTGTAATCAGGAACCAGATGGTGACACAAGGCACAGAGACAGCAATTTAGACAGGTTCGGGCCGTCTGGTCGACGTAATACCCTACGTCCTGTGTCTTTGGTGTATTGTATTGAGATGTATACATATTAACCTATCCTCTAGGGGACCCTTGTCTCTCCTTATATACTCCGAAGAGACAAGGTTACAAGTAAAGTATCCAATTTGGTACTATTACAATATCTAGTACAACTTGTAATCTTGATGTGTACGCCTTGATCTTACGGGCCGGGCCACCTCGGATGGTGCGGCCCATGTACCATCTTGTGGTACCCGGGGGTATATCCCCCACAGGGACAAACAGGTCTTCAGGACTCCAAGCGCCAACGTAGCCGTTGCCATGGCGACAATGCAACAGCTACCCAACACCTCGGAAACCCAAGCAGTTCATGATGAAATACAAGCCTATCTGACGGCTGCTATGGCCCAGACCATAGAGATTGTAAACCAAGCCCGGGCTCCATCCGTCTCAGTCGAGTCAAGCCACAGCCACCAGCACCCAAGTCGCTCACAGCCACTCAACCAACGTGGCTCGCGCAACAACGACCCATCAGACAACCATCAAGGCGGAAACGGTGGCCATGATGGTGGCTAGGATGACAACCACCGTCGGGACGACAACCGCCGCGACGTCTAGGACGATAACCGCCGAGACAACCGCGACAATCGCCACGATAACCACGGTCGCAGGGCTAATCCAGATGGCAATCGAGATCGCCGCAATGGCAATAATGATCTCCGCCATTACCTCGGTGGACGCGATCTGCGCGCTCGCATCAACCAGAGAGCCGACGATCGAGCATCCCACAAAAGTTATCGCCGTATGGAATATGACACTGCCCACGGCCCTCTGGGTTTGAAGCAGTTTACTCCACACCTTCGCCAAGTCATATGGCCCAAGAATTTCAAGCTCGAGAAACTTCAGAAGTACGACGGTAAGGAAAACCCCGAATTATGGGTCATGCTCTACGAAACTGCGTGCAGATCAGCCATGGCTGACAAGCACGTCATGTCTAACTATTTCCCAGTCGCTGTTGGCCATACAGGTCACCAATGGCTGGTCAGCTTGCCAGCAAACTACTTTGACTCTTGGCAGGAGCTCAAGCAAGCCTTCATCGACAACTTCATTGCTACTTGTGAACAACCAGGCAACAAATACGATCTGCAACAGATTCGAGATTGAAAAGATGAGCCACTGCGTGAGTATGTCCGGTGTTTCTCAAAGATGCGCATCAAGGTCCCATCAATCTCCGACAACAAGGCAATCAAGGCTTTCATCACTAGCCTCTGCTTCCACGATGCCCTAAGGGACAAGCTCCGCCGCAAGAGACCTGAATCGGTCACAGCGCTCCTGGCCACCGCTAAGAAATATGCGGACACCGACGACGCTAAAAAGATAATTATTGAAGAAGCAGCAAGGGTTCCATGCTCCGACCACCCCCACACCACGACGACTACCGCGGCAACCATGGTTGGAACGACAATTTTGACCGCCGCAACCAGCGCAACGACTCCCGCGACCACCGCGACCAACGTAATCAGCGGCGTAACCGCCGTGATGATTATAGGAGCAAGCATGCTTGGGAAGACGACGGCAAGGTCAACACCGTTAAAAAGGGTGGCGGACGTCGTAACTACGAAGATGACTATGCCAAAGCATTGAAAGGGCCCTACCAGCTCCATCCTAAGTCAAACCATACCATGGAGAATTGCCGTGTTCTCAAGTCTATCTACACGCGCCAACAGGCTCCGGATATATCCGACAAGCCTAACGATGTAGGGGAACAGCGCAATGAGGATAACGACAATGATGATGCAGACCCTCGTCAAAAGTACATCAAGCCAACCGATCATGTACACACCATCATCGGAGGTAAAGTGTCCATCGAGACCAAACGAGAACGCAAGCTGCTCGCCCGCGCTTGCTTGAACGTGGCCAACACCGACAACCTCCTCGCCGATCCCCAGCTCCCTCCGTGGTCTCACCACAAAATCTCCTTTAGTAGAAAGGACCAATGGGCCGTAATACCTGAGCCAGGACATTTTCCCCTGGTCCTCGATCCTTGTATCAACAAGGTTCAGTTCGATAGAGTACTGATCGATGGCGGCAGCTCCATCGATATACTGTTCAAGAACAGTCTGCCCGCCCTGAAGATAGCTCAGGCGGACCTCAAGCCGTACGAGGCACAGTTCTAGGGTGTTCTCCCCGGATAGAGCTCTACACCTCTCGGGCAGATCACGCTACCTGTGCAGTTTGGGACCCCGGACCACTTCCGCACCGACTACGTCAACTTCGTGGTCGCTGACTTCGACGGCACCTACCATGCTATTCTTGGTCGACCGTCGCTCACCAAGTTCATGGCCATACCTCATTATAGGTATCTGGTGCTCAAGATGCCTACCGAGAAAGGAGTTCTAACCCTCCAAGGCAACGTGTACGTAGCTTATACCTACGAAGACGATAGTTTCAAAATAGCAGAGGCTTACGACCTCTCTATTCGCATGGCCGAGACCATGCTCAACGCTAAGAAGACCTCGACCGACCACCTGGAGATCCTAGAGCTCGAGGCTCCACGCAAGAACATCAAGTCCAAGGAGCACAAGGTGATCCAGCTGGTCGACGGTGATCCCAGCAAAACGGCCCTTATCGGGGCCAACCTGGATCCCAAATAGGAAGACGCGCTCGTCAGGTTCTTGAGGAGCAACGTGGATGTGTTCGCATGGAAACCTGCTGACATGCCTGGTGTACCTCGAAACTTGATTGAGCACTCCTTGAATGTCAACGGCAAGGCCAAACCTATCAAGCAGAAGCTACGACGGTTCGCTCGCGACAAAAAGGAGGTGATTAGGGTAGAAGTTACACGGCTTTTGGCAGCCGGATTTATCAAAGAAGTGTATCATCCGGAGTGGTTAGCCAACCCGGTTCTTGTACGCAAAAAGAATAATGAATGGAGAATGTGTGTTGATTACATTGATCTCAACAAACACTGCCCTAAGGACCCCTTCGGCTTACCTCGCATAGACGAGGTTGTAGATTCAACCGCCGGTTGCGAGCTGCTTTCCTTTCTCGATTGCTACTCTGGTTATCACCAGATCGCTCTCAAAAAGGATGACCAGATCAAGACATCTTTTATCATGCCCTTCGGCGCCTACTACTACATGACCATGTTGTTCGGGCTCAAGAACGCCGGGGCTACCTACCAACGCGCTATACAAGCTTGCCTCAAAGACGAGATAAAAGACGACCTCGTTGAGGCTTATGTTGATGATATAGTTGTCAAAACCAAGGAAGCACATACCCTTGTTGACAACCTAGAACGCACCTTTGCTGCCCTTAACACATTCCAGTGGAAGTTAAACCCAAAGAAGTGCATCTTTGGTGTTCCTTCTGGCATACTACTTGGCAATGTCGTCAGTCACAACGGCATACACCCTAACCCGGAGAAAGTCAAAGCTGTCTTGGACATGAAGCCACCCAAAAAGGTGAAGGATGTTCAGAAGCTTACCGGATGCATGGCCGCCCTCAGCTGTTTCATATCAAGATTAGGCGAAAAAGGATTACCGTTCTTTAAACTACTCAAAGCATCTGAAAAGTTTGAGTGGTCGGAGGAAGCAGATGCTGCCTTCACACAGCTGAAACAATACCTTACGTCACCTCCGGTCCTCACTGCTCCAAGAGAAGACGAAACACTCCTGCTTTACATTGCGGCTACTAATCGAGTGGTCTCCACGGCCATGGTGGTCGAGCACGACGAGCTTGGCCACGTCTACAGGGTACAACAGCCAATCTATTTCATCAGTGAGGTACTCAATGAGTCCAAGACCAGGTACCCATAGATCCAGAAGTTGATCTACGCCATACTGATAACATCCCGAAAGTTGAAACACTACTTCAATGGATATCATGTGGTGGTCATGACTGAGTACCCGCTGCGAGACATCATTAGCAACAAGGATGCGAACGGGCACATCGTTAAATGGGCAATGGAGCTATGCCCCTTCTCCTTGGAATTTGCAAGCCGTACTACAATCAAGTCTCAGGCACTCGTTGACTTCATCGTCGAGTGGATAGACTTAAGCATGACTGCCTCTCCGGGATCCGACGAGTATTGGACGATGTACTTCAACGGCTCTCTCAATATTGACGGTGCGGGAGCAGGAGTCCTTTTCGTTTCACCATCCAAGGAGCAGCTCCGGTACATTCTCAGGATTTATTTCCCAGCATCTAATAATGCCACCGAGTATGAAGCATGCCTACATGGTCTGCGCATTGCGGTTGAGCTTGGCGTTAAACGTCTCTATGTCTACAGAGACTTGGCTCTGGTCATCAACCAACTTAATAAGGACTGGGACACGACCAGCGAAAAGATGGATGCATATTGCAAGTCTATCAGAAAGCTAGAAGGCAGGTTCTATGGCATCAAGTACATACACGTGGTCTGAGACAAGAATCAAGCAGCGGATGCGCTGTCCAAGTTAGGATCATCCCAAGCTAAAATCCCACATGGCGTATTCGTCCAAGACCTGCTCGCGCCTTCCATCGAAGAGGAAGATTCCATGGCAGGCAGGCCTCTAGACCAGCAATTGGTGGCTACGGTTCTGGCGTCGAGCACCACCGAGCCACCTCCGACCACTCATGAGCCCGACTGGAGAATACCTTTCATCAAATACCTAACAGATGGCAGTGGTTACACTGATCGGACAGAAAACGAGTGCCTGATGTGTCGCAGTAAGCAATACCTGCTCGTTGATGGCAAGCTATGGCACAAGAACACAAAGGAGAAAATCTTGATGAAATGTATAACCTAGGAGGATGGCGAACATCTCCTGGACCAAATCCACTCTGGCTCCTACGGCAACCACGCGGCCTCAAGAACGCTGGTCGGTAAGGCTTTTCGAGCAGGGTTCTATTGGCCGTCAGCAGTAGCCGACGCAGAGAAGCTAGTCCGCCACTATGAGGGTTGTCAGTTCTTCACTAAGAAAATCCATGTACCAGCACATGAGATCCAGACAATACCAGCCTCCTGGCCTTTCGCATGCTGGGGACTGGATATGATCGGGCCCTTCAAACCGGCTCCAGGGAAATTTACATGCGTCTTTGTGCTGATCGACACATTTTCTAAGTGGATAGAATACATGCCTTTGGTATAGGCATCCTCAGAAAAGGCTATCACGTTCCTTGACCAGGTCATCCACCATTTCGGCATACCCAACAGCATCATCACTGATCTAGGTACTCAGTTCACCGAGAACGCTTTTTGGGACTTCTGCGATGAAAGGAGCATAGTAGTAAAATACGTCTCGGTGGCGCACCCTAGAGCTAATGGACAAGTCGAGCGGGCAAATGGCATGATCTTGGACGCATTGAAGAAGAGGATGTATCGAGAAAATGACAAAGCTCCCGAAAGATGGCTCAAAGAGTTACCAGCCGTGGTCTGGGGCCTCAGAACTCAGCCCAGTAGTAACACTAGCGTCTCACCATACTTTATGGTTTACGGCGCTGAGGCAGTCCTCCCAACAGATATAGCTTTTAGATCAGCACGGGTAGAGAATTTCGATGAAGGCAAGGTCAATGAAGTACGGGAGCTAGAAGTGAATAGCGCAGAAGAGAAGCGGCTTGATTCTTGTGTATGTACGGCCAAATACCTTGCTGTTTTGCGTCGGTACTACAACAAGAACGTTAAAGAGCGGTTCTTTGTGGTCGGGGACCTTGTCCTAAAGTGGAAGACGAACCAGGCTGGCGTCCATAAACTCGCAACCCCATGGGAGGGGCCCTTCATG
Organism: Miscanthus floridulus; assembly: GCF_019320115.1. Lineage (NCBI taxonomy): Eukaryota > Viridiplantae > Streptophyta > Magnoliopsida > Poales > Poaceae > Miscanthus > Miscanthus floridulus. Next base: position 44,746,059 of record NC_089595.1, read on the forward strand.
ATCAAGGAAGTCACACGACCAACGTCTTACAAGTTAGCTCACCTGGACGGTACGGACGTACCAAACTCATGGCACATCGACAAGCTTAGACGTTTCTATGCTTAACTACTGAGATATGTACTCCTCTTGTACTTTCAATTTACTTCAATAAAGCTATTATGATTCCTCCAACAACTCTAATGTGTCACTTCGAATTTTATGGTTATTCTAACTTAGCCAGTAAAAGCCGACCACCACTCCTATGGTTTTCGGAGCAGGCCCTGTCTCCGATTCCTCCCAACACGTGCATGGGATCCGCTCTCTACGTTACGGGTGATCGGCAGGTCCCCCTTGGTTTGACTTGTCCGCGTCTACGTGTGCACAGGTCACGCACCTCACACTCCGACCACATGGCAAACTAGGGCCGCACAAACTTTTCAGGATGATGTGTCGAGCAAAATGGTACAACTAAACAGAATGTTAACAAGTTCTCACTTAGTTACACCAGCATGAGTTTCAAGCTTAAATACGTTTTATACAAAGCAAACAAGCTTATGATGATATACAGTTACGTTATTACAAGCTTGCCTGAAGAGGTCCAAGTTTACAATAACACAACTATGTCCTCCTTCTACAGCTCTAAGCCTATTACATTGGCTAGTCGGGGCGCGTGACACCTACTGCTCGCTGTTTCTGATATCCTACTCGAGTCTCGGGGACTCTTGTGCTAGTCGAGCTAAAGGGGATGGCCCCACCGATGCCTGGCTAGTCGAGACCATAGGCTTCGTCGGTTGGCTTGCAACTGATGGCGTTCCTAGCTGACTTGTCGATGGCGTACCCTATACAGGTGCTGTCCCGCCTCCGCACAGGTTAATGTCGCCAATTATCTTTGACGATAGGTCCAGCTGGGCCATCCAAAGTTCCTCAGCCTTATCTGGGTCTACCTCCTTCGAGTATCCACCCTCCAGGCGCTTGAGATCGATCAGGGGGTAGTGGGCACACACCATGCTTAGCACATGTGCACCTGTGTACTCACCCGCCTCCTTCACGAACTCTTGGAACCATCCCCATGCTTTTCTGCATCTCTCGACCAGCCCGAGCTGGGGCGTCCTTGGCTCTTCCTCTGTGAGCGCCGGGTCAATAAGGTCGAGGATGGGCAAAATGCCAGTTGCCACTTCCTGGCACCGGTTCTTCCATGTGTCCCGATCCTCGGTGGTCTCTAGGCATCGTGCCTTCCAGCCGTCACGCTCTTTCATCACGGCTTCCAGATGTTTCTTGGCATTGACTTTTAAAACTGCAAACCGTACAAGACATCAAAATGTAACGGCACGACAAGGTAAGGTGGGCAACAGAATGAGAAAGGTGGTCTGGAATACTCACTTTTCAGTTCCTCCTTCATCTTGGTTGTGCGGTCCTGAAGTTGTGACTGGTTGCGCGCTAGTTTTTCGTTGTCCTCCTTCAGCCGACCACACTCGGTGGTCACACGGCTATTCTCCTCTTGGAGGCGGGTTACTTCGGCTTCTAAACCTACACTACAGCTGTCACTACCAACAATGCAACAACACGTGTCATGCAATTGCTATGATAAAATGAAAACTTACTTGTTTTTTCTAGCTCTTTGTTACTGAGCTGGCCGACCAGGTTCTGGTTCTGTGCCTCTTGCTCCATCCTCTCCTGGTCGGCGGCTTCAAGTTGGCGGCGCAAGTGTTCCACCTCGGCCGCCAGTTCTCTATTATTGGCCGTAATTCCCTCAATCTGGTCGAAGCACCTCTTTTGGTACTTTGCGGTCTTCATCAAGTCCTGCATATAAACAAGCTAAGTCAGACAGTTCGACTACATAGTAGAGTCAAGTGGTCAAGCCAAACATACCTGGACTTCTGTCACTAGATGTTTTGCCGCTCGTTCAACTTTTAGGGTCTCTTCGACCTCTAGGATTTCCTCATGCATGACCCACTCGTCGTTCCGCCAGCGCGACACATATACATGTTGTCGCCTGTCTTGGGGACGGCCCAGGACCTCTTCTACTTCGTCCTCTTCGGCCTCTTATCCAGGAGGTGGCGCTGGTCTGGAGTCTATAGTCTCTGCGACCACTATGGCCTTCCCATGAGCCGTAGCATCAGCAAGCGTGCTCTATGCCACCTCTAGCTGCTGCTCCTCGGCTTGGTCTGGTCCCCTTGGTGCCAAAGTGTCCCCCTCAGTAGGGTTAGTGCTCAGAGCACTTGTACTTGGCTCGGCTCTCTTCTCGACCAGCTGCTCGAGGACTGTCGTCTGGCTGCTCATCTGCTGAGGTGCCGGTGGATTTTCTTTCATAGGTTCCTCCACGGCTGGCTGCTGGGCAGTTTTTTCCGCCATTGCTGGCGAAGTCGTGCCGCACCCGGCTAGCTAGTCGAGATTTTCGGTGGACGCCGACCTAATATATCAGAGAAAAGTTCAGAAGACAGTATTATTCAATACAAATTATAAGCTTACATCAAGGTTACAGATACTTACAGCTTGGAGGCATGGAATGACGTGGCAAAGGAGCATCTCTTCAACCGCGCCTGCTCCACGTGCTCGGTGGGTTCCACCGGGTCTTTTCCCATGACCGGTACTGGCGCTGGGGTTTGCTCCTTGACACTTCCTCCGCTTGTCTTCTGTGTTGCAGTGGTCGGTGATGCGATCACTGCTGGCATAGAGGAGCCACCCTGTTTTGTCACCTCCATTTGTCTCCTCCTTTTTCGAGGGATGAGTCGGAAGATGTCCACATCCTCTGTTTCATCGTCTGAAAGGGGGAAGATGGCCTAACGACGTTTGTTGGCCGCCGGCCGCTTGCCAGCAGCCCTGGCCGTTGCCTCCTCCCCAACCCCGAGTACCGCCCAGTCGACGTCTTCAGTCCTAGCACTGGTCTGGGCGGTTGGGCCGGCAACTTGCGGCCAATCCACACCAGGGGGTGGAGACACGTACACTGCTGCCCGGTCACGACCATTGCTCTAGGAAACATAAAGGCAACAACACAGTCAAATTTTGTTACAACATAACTCTGCAGGTACAAGGAAGTATCATTTACCTTTGGGGGAGGTCAGGCCAGCTTGAAGGCGTGCTCGATGTTGCTTAACCTGACATAATTGGGATCAGCTAAGTTGAATAGCTCCTCAATCCTGGCCTTGACTTCGATCTTGTCAAGCGCCTCTTTCTTGGTCCTCGTTGGATCTGTGCTCCCCTGGTATTCGTATCCAGGATGCACCCTCTTCTGGCAAGGTTGGATCCTTCGGCTGATGAAGTTCCCGACCACGCTTGGACCATCCTGCTTTCCCCATGGGATCGTCCCGAGCAGTTCTGCGATCTGCTCCAAGTTCTTGGGCTTCTCCGACCAGCTATTCTTCTTCTCTGGAATCAACCCCACGTCGCACAAGGTGATCGTGTTCGGCTCTTCATGGATGTAGAACCACTTCTTGTACCATTCGTCTAGTGAGGTGTTCCAAGGGCAGTGCAAGTACTGGGCCTTCATACCGTCACATAGATTGAGGTATATGCCTCTGGCTATCTTCGAGCCGCCGCTCCCTTTCTTTCGCAGACAGAACAGATGGCGAAAGAGGTTGAAATGGGGCTGGAAGCCACCATAGGCTTCGCAAAGATGGATGAAGGTGGAGACAAGAAGAATCGAGTTGGGATGTAGATTGCAAATCCCAATCTCGTAATACAAGCAGAGCCCCTGAAGGAAAGGCCCCATGGCGACGAGGTCTTCGATGGTCTGCTCATTGCTCCTTGACTTCCACCACTCCTTTGCCATGACTCCGCCTTTCTTCTGGGTGTCTCTCTTTGCCATTAATCTACCCTTGCTAAAGGGGTGGATGTGGTGGAGGGGGGATTGGTGATGATGTTCGGAGGTATAGGGTTCGGCAAGAGGAAGAAGAAGGTTGCGGCGGCGAATGACAATGGGGATCGGTAAAAAGTAACTTACCAGTTCTATATTATAAATAACCAAGGGCTCTGTCGTTTTGTCCGCCTGAGATTCTTGGGAGACGTGTGCACGCACCGCAATTGGTTGTTTTCACAACCTCGAGATCTACGCCAATAAACATGCCCTTTCGTTACCAGTGTACGCGCCTCTTCATTGATAATGTGAGAGGGCCCACATTGACGCACCTCCATGCAGGTGCCAAGCGACTGTTTGCTAGAAAGAGCAAGAAGACAGAGTGACGTGTTATATCCATCTGCTTTTTTGACCAGACGTGTCAGATTGGACTTGACAGAGTAAGGAGATAAAATAAATAAACCAAATAAAAATACAAGCGGCGTTCGTTTTCTCGCTGCATGTTTTGTGCTCAAGGATGGACCAGACCACTACCATGCTCGGGGACTGCCCAGACCACTATCGTGCTCGGGGACTGCCTAGACCACTGTCGTGCTCGGGGACTGCTCCGACCACTGTCGTGTTCGGGAACTACTCCGACTACTATCGTGCTCAGGGACTGTCCCGACCACTGCTCGGAGATCGTTCTCCTCGGCTACATGTGATTTGTACTCACATACAGTTGAGAGACTTTTATTTAGGCCTTGCTACAAGGCTCATACTTCGCCTTCCAGCAAGCTCGGGGACTACATCGGTACGATGCACTTGTCGGTGCATCTCGTATCGCCTGCACGACGATTGGATTCTTAACTTCAGTAGAAATTCTTTTTTAGAGCCTGGAACCACGTGCCTATGTCACCTACTACCAGGCTCGGGGACTAAGTGGGCACACTTCACCGTGCGGTGAATGTGTTTATTTAATCGACCCCTATGCTTTGACTGAATGTAAGGATTACTATCGTGCTCGGGGACTGTCCCGACCACTGCTCGGAGATCGTTCTCCTCGGCTACATATGATTTGTACTCACATACAGTTGAGAGACTTTTATTTAGACCTTGCTACAAGGCTCATACTTTGCCTTCCAGCAAGCTCGGGGACTACATCGGTACGATGCACTTGTCGGTGCATCTCGTATCGCCTGCACGACGATTGGATTCTTAACTTCAGTAGAAATTCTTTTTTAGAGCCTGGAACCATGTGCCTATGTCACCTACTACCAGGCTCGGGGACTAAGTGGGCACACTTCACCGTGCGGTGAATGTGTTTATTTAATCGACCCCTATGCTTTGACTGAATGTAAGGATTACTATCGTGCTCGGGGACTGTCCCGACCACTGCTCGGAGATCGTTCTCCTCGGCTACATGTGATTTGTACTCACATACAGTTGAGAGACTTTTATTTAGACCTTGCTACAAGGCTCATACTTCACCTTCCAGCAAGCTCGGGGACTACATTGGTACGATGCACCTGCCGGTGCATCTCGTATTGCTTGAACAACAATTGGGTTCTCAAATTAACTGGGAATTCTTTTTAGACCCTGGCACCACGTGCCTACGTCACCTACTACCAGGCTCGGGGACTAAGTGGGCACACTTCACCTTGCGGTGAATGTGTTTATTTTCTGACCCCTATGCCTCTGCTGATCAAGGATGCTACATTTCAAGATTCACTTACATTTCTTTTCAGAAATACAAGTGGGCACACTTCACAGGACGGAAATCTTTTTCTTTTTTCTTAAGAGCACCATACATTATTCGAACAACCTACTTCTCCGGCGACAACGGTGGTTAGGGATGTCAAGACTCAAGCCTCACTATTCGGAGAAGGTTAAAGTGGCGTGTTACAGCATAATACATAGTGCTCGGGGACTAGCTGTGGGGGTATTAACCCCTATACCCTTACGGCTAGGCTTGGGCCGGCCAGGATCAGTGGGTCCGGTCCACCAAAAGACGACATGCAGCCCGGCCAACCTGATTGGAGTCCCGCACAAGGAGTCAAGGCAGATTTGGCGATCAAGCAAGATCCTGGTCGGTTAGAATAGGAATCCTTATCCGGCCACATATGGCAATTGTAACTGGCTAGGATTAGTTTCCAGATCTGTAACCCTGCCCCCCGGATTATATAAGGCGGGCAGGGGACCCCTCTAAAAAACACCTCTCATTGACATACAACAATACAAATCAGACGCAGGACGTAGGTATTACGCCTTCTTGGCGGCCGAACCTGGATAAAACCTCGTGTCTGTCTTGCGTCACCGTCTTGTTTGTAGCTTGCGCATCTGTCTGCCGACAATCTACTACCTTAGGCATACCCCTAGGTAGACTACCAACCATATTTCATTGACAATCTTCGGGGGATCCGATGCCATCTACTCCAAGCGCCAGCACAAAGTGCGCTATAGAGAGGCATGCATCGCCGAAATGGCCATCCTATCTTTCCTTAGCTGGTCAGAATCTCCGATCACTTTTGATCAGAGGGACCATCCTTCCCACATCCCCAGACCAGGTCGCTACCCGCTTATCGTCGACACTATTGTTCGAAAGAAGTGCCTCACTAAGGTGCTGATGGACGGAGGCAGCGGCCTCAACATACTCTACGTTAACACCCTCGACGCCATGCGCATCCCCCGGTCAGAGCTCCACCCAGTGAGCTCTCCCTTCCACGGCGTGATCCTAAGGACGTGGGCATACCTCCTCGGGCAGATCGACCTGCCCGTCATGTTTGGCGACCGAGCCAACTTCCGCTCGGAGGTCCTCACCTTCGAGGTGGTGGACTTCCCAGGGTGCTACCACGCCATCTTGGGGTGGCCATGCTACACCAAGTTCATGGTAGTCCCCAACTACACCTACCTCAAGTTGAAAATGTTAGGACCGAACGATGTCATCACTGTGGGTAGCACCTTTTCGCACGCCTACACGTGTGACCGCGAGCATTATGAGCTTGCCACTACCGTCATCAACTTAGCCGAGCTCCCTCAGCTCAGAAATTTGTTGACTCTAGCAGTCTCGAACTACAACAAGCCAACCTCCTCGACTGCCTTCCACCCACTCGAGGAAACAAGGGTGGTGGGGATCGACCCCACCGACCCAACCAAGATGGCGTGGATCAGGGCTAGGCTCCTAGCCAAATACGAACGCAAGCACGCTGACTTTCTATGCGCCAATCATGATGTCTTCGCATGGAAACCTTCTGACATGCCAGGCATACCACAGGAGGTCGCCGAGCACGCATTACGCCTCATCCTAGGTTCAAAGCCCTCCAAGCAACACCTGCATCACTTTGACGATGAGAGGCGTAGGGCCATAGGAGAGGAGGTCGCCAAACTCCTGACAGCTGGATTCATCAAGAAGACCAAGAAATGAAGAATGTGCGTTGATTACACTAGCCTCAACAAAGTGTGTCTAAAGAACCATTTTCCTTTACCACGAATAGACCAGATAGTCGACTCCACCTCAGGATGCGAAATCCTCTCCTTTCTGGATGCCTACTCAGGCTATTACCAGATCACGATGAAAGAGTCCGACCAGCTCACAACTTCATTCATCCCCCCGTATGGTTCGTACTGCTATGTAACCATGACTTTTGGTCTAAAGAACGCTGGCGCCACCTATCAATGGTGCATGCAGTAATGCTTTGCCGACCAAATCGACCTGCTTGACCAGCCTTACCAAGTCGAGCGGCCAAACCAACAATCGTCGTCTATGTTGATGACATAGTGGTCAAAACGGCTCAAGCTTTCAACCTAATCGCGAACTTGGCCACAACATTCGCGAACCTCCGAAGGTTCAACATCAAATTGAATCCCGAAAAATGTGTTTTCGGGGTTCCAAAGGGGAAGCTGCTTGGATACATCATGTCCAAACATGGCATCGAGGTCAACCCCGAAAAAATCATGGCCATCTCCAACATGGGCCCTATACGCAACATCTAGGGCGTACAAAGGCTCACCGGCTGTTTGGCCGCCCTGAGCCGGTTCGTCTCCTAGCTAGGCGAGCGGGGGATGCCTCTCTACAAGATTCTCAAAAAGATGGATGCATTCATCTGGACTGAGGAAGCACAACAGGCTTTGGAGAGCCTCAAAACATCACTAGCATCGGCCCCAATCCTCGTCGCTACTGAACGGGGAGAACCCCTCCTCCTCTATGTCGTGGCAAGCAACCACATGGTGAGCGCCACCCTAGTTGTCGAAAGGGAGGAGCCAGGACACCACTTGAAGGTCCAGCAACTTGTTTACTTCATCGGTACCCTTAGGTGTAGAAACTTCTATACATTGTGCTGATGGCGACCCGGAAGCTCCTCCACTACTTTACCGACCACGAAGTCATGGTCGTCACTTCATTCCCACTGGGAGACATCATCCGCAACCACGACGCCATGGGATGGATCTCCAAGCGGGCACTCGAACTGATGGGCCACGACATTAGGTATATCCCCCGCACCGCTATTAAGTCTTAGGCTCTCACAGACTTTGTCGCCGAATGGATGAAGGTCCAGCTCTCGACCCAGATGTCACCCATGAGTACTGGACGATGTACTTCGATGGGTCAGTGATGGCACCTGACTCGGGGGCTAGAGTGGTTCTGATCTCCCTAGATGGGAGCAGGCTCTAATACGTGATCCATCTTCACTTTTTAGCCTCAAACAACACCATGGAATACGAGGCCCTCATCAATGGACTGCGCATCACCATAGAGCTCGGCGCTATGTGGTTGTACATCCACGGAGACTTGGAGTTGGTCGTCGACCAAGTCATGAAGGAGTCCTCTTGCAAAACCCACCTCATGATAGCATACTGCCAGGAGGTGCGCAAGCTCAAGGACAAATTCTAAGGGATCAAACTACATCATGTCCCTCGAAAGGACAACAATACCACCGATTCTCTCACAAAATTCACTGCCAGTCGGGTTCCATCTCTAGATGGGGTCTTCATCAATGACCTTCACGAGCCGTCTAGCCGCATCCTAGAAGGTCTGATCCAGACACACTCTGACACCAATCCAGCACCTAGAGGCTCTGACCTTGGTGCCTCCATGACGACGTCGCCTACCGAAGTCACCATGGTAGCACTTGATCAAGCTGACTAGAGAGCACCGCTACTCGCCTACCTCCTTGAGGAGATTCTCCCACCCAAAAGGACTGAAGCACGACAGATCGCTCGATGCACTAAGATGTTCGTCACATTTTGTAATGAACTTTACAAGCGAAGTCAGTCGGGAATACTCATGAAGTGCATCCCTACCGACCAAGGGAAACAACTCCTCCTCAAGGTCCATGCCAGAATCTATGGACATCACGCGGCCCCGAGGTCGCTGGTCGAAAAAGCCTTTTGACAAGGTTTTTACTAGCCCACTATGCTACGAGAGGTAGAGGAGGTCGTCCGCAGGTGTGAGGGATGTCAGTTCTACGCTTAGCAAACTCATTTGCCAACGTACGAGCTTCAAACCATCCCCATCACCTGGCCATTCATGGTCTGGGGCCTCAACATGGTCGAACCCCTCAAAAAGGGCTTGGGCGGCTTCACTCACCTACTCGTAGCGGTGGACAAATTCACCAAGTGGATAGAGGCGAAGCTCATCACCAACATTCGCTCAGAAGAGGAGGTCAAGTTCTTCCTTGACATCATCTACCGTTTCGGTGTTCCTAACTATATCATCACTGACCACAGAACTAACTTCACCGAGAAGAAGTTTCTAGACTTCTATGACGGATACGATATCAGGATTGACTGGGCCTCGGTCGTACATCCATGTACTAACGGTCAGGTCGAACGAGCCAATGGCATGGTCTTCTAAGGACTTAAGCCATACATCTTTGACCGACTCAATAAGTATGCCGGTGATGGGTTGTAGAGGTCCCAGTGATCCTCTAAAGCCTGAGAACGACCCCAAACTGATCCACAGGGTTCACACCTTTCTTCCTAGCCTACGGAGCTAAAGTAGTGTTGCCCTCCGACCTCGACCACGACACCCCAAGAGTGAAGGCCTTCGTCTGAGACCAAGCTATGAAGGCTCAACAAGATGCGGTTGACCTACTCGAGGAGGCTTGTGAAACGACCATCATCCGCTTTGCTCGCTACCAGCAAACTCTCCGCAGGTACCATGAAAGAAAAATCAGAGGGAGGATCCTCGAGGTCAGTGATCTCGTGCTCCGAAGAACCCAATCAACCAAATAGAAACATAAACTCTCTCCACCATGGAAAGGACCCTATATGGTGATCGAGGTGATCTGACCAGGCACCTACCAACTGAAGGACGTCAACGGCAATGTCCTCACCAACACATGGAACATCGAACAGTTACACCATTTCTTCCCCTAAAACTTGGTCTTACCGCTTTCTTTCATTCAATGTTTGCTCCTACAAGCACCCCTGCCCAAACACTCTCGGCCTAGTGTAAGGAAAATGGACCCTTGGCCCATTTACTTTGGATTTTGGTGTTTGATGACCAACACAACCAAATTGGACTAATGAATTTGCAAGTGATTGTTTTGTAGTTCAATAGGGTGCAAGACATGACTTGGACAAAGGCAACGTGATGATCCAAGGATCAACACCACAAGCAAGAACTCAGGAGCACAAGAGAAGACCTAAGATATCAAGCAAAGTCCAAGCACGAAGATAGGAACCAAGCCGTATGCAAGGTTATGAAGAAAAGAGCTCACAGAAGTGACTGGATGCTGGACCGGACGCTGGAGAAAAGTGACTGGACGCTTTGATCAGTGGCTCCGCATCAGCAGCAGCGACCGGACGCTGAACAAGTGAATCAACCGGACACACCGTTGGCACTATTCATCAGTCCGACAACACACTCAACAAGTGACCGGACGCTGGCGGCAAACCGATCGGACGTAGGACATCAGCGTCCGATCGAGTACAGAGAGGTTCCAGAGCCGCAAAAATGCGACCAGACGCGTCCGGTGGCATGTGACCGGACACTGGCAGTGTCCGATCAGTTGTTCACGGCTCCAACGGTTGGGACGACCGGACATGTCCGGTTAGGACGTCATCAGCGTCTGGTCAGTAGCAGAAAAGCGGGATTTCGTCCCCAACGGCTACTTTCTCAATGGGGATTATAAATACAACCCCCAACCGGCCAAATGAGTAGTGTGGAGCTAAGGAAACATACCAAGGATGTTGATATACCATTTTAGTGATCTCCGCATGCATAGTTCTTAGTGGTTTATTAGGTGACTAGCGTAGGTGCTTTGCGAAGTGCTTAGGTTGTTTAGACCACCGCTTATGCACTTGCTCTAGGTTTAGGCCTAGTGTTTAGTGAGGTTTGCATACCTCTTTCCACTCAGTGATTGCGCGCACCATTGTTGTACATCAGAGGGGCTTGTAGTCTTGTGAGATCACACCAACCGCGTTTGTGGTGTGGCCGCCACCGTGTACCGGAGGGAACAAGGCCCGTGTCGTTTTGGCCAGAAGCTTGATAGTGAAGACGATGGGGAGCATCCGGGAGAGGCTTGCTAGAAGGCATGTCGGAGACCCACTTGCGCGTGGGGAAGGCCCGAGGCTATCCACAGAGTTACCTGCCTAGGAGCTTGGCCCTTGCGAGGGATTCCTTGCAAGGGGCACCAACGAGGACTAGGGGAAGCTTGCGTGCTTCTCGATACCTCGGTAAAAATACCGGAGTCATCGACGGGAGTTTGCATATCTCTACCTTGCTCTTTAGCTTCCGCATTTACATTATTTGTATTACTCCTTTTGCGGTAGAGATAGCAACACACTAGCAAAACCATAGTTGCACATTTAGATAGTTTATCTCTTGCATTGGTTTTTGCTAGAGTTAGAAAAAGAGGCCATAGTTTTAGACTTAGATTTTTAAGTTGCCTAATTCACCCCCCCCCCCTTTTTAGACGTCACGGTCCCCTTCAATTGGTATCAGAGCCAATTGGCTCAATTTGTACCTTTGGCTTAACCGTCGTTGAGCCGACGCTATTTAGAGTGGTTGGGATGGATACCTCTAGGCCTTCGCACTTTGACGGCACTAACTTCCCCTATTATAGAGCTAGAATGGCTTGCTACCTTGAGGCGGTTGACTTGGGAGTTTGGAGAGTCACTCGTGATGGGATGAAACCCATTAAGAATCCCGATAAACCCACGAAGAGTGATGAAAAAGAAATTCATTTCAATGCTAGAGCAAAAACTGCTTGTTTGAATCTTTTAGCATGGATGTGTTTAACCAAGTATTCACCTTAAATACGGCAAATGAAATATGGTTAAAACTCCAAGAGCTCCATGACGGCATAAGTAATGTCCGTGAGCAAAAACATTGTCTAGCTAAACAAAATTATGATTCCTTCGAAATGAATGATGATGAGCTTGTTTGTGATATGTATTCTCGTTTGAATCTAATTATCAATGAGCTCCATTCTATAGGATTAACAAAGCTAGATGATGCAGACATCATGAGGAAGATCATCTCCATGCTACCATAAAAGAAATATACAAGCATCATCACCATCCTTCACAACATGGAGGACTTGAGCACCATGACCCCGGCCATAGTCATTGGCAAGATAGTGGCATTTGAAATGTCACGGAAGATGGGTCAAGAAGAAGCCTCTTCATCAAGCAAAGGCAAAGCTCTTGCATGTGGCAAGAAGAAGATGAAGAGCAAGCAAGTTAAGACAAGCTCAAGCTCAAGCTCCTCAAGTGAAGAAGAAGAAGAAGATGAGGATGATGATGATGAAGAGTCAAGTGATGATGATCAATCTTCCTCCTCCACCTCCGACCTTGATGAAGAATCAATCAAACTAATCAACAAGGTGGAGAAGATGATCCAAAAGCTCAATGTCAAGGGTGTGCCCATCCAAATCCAAGATCTCATTTTCACCAATCAAAGAAATGAGCAAAGAAAGAGAGGGTGCTATGGATGCGGCGAGTTGGGGCACTTTGTTGAAGTTTGTCCAAACAAGCCCACACCCAAGACAAAGAAGAAGGCATGCAAGAACCAAGCCCTCACATCAATAAGATCATGGGATGATTCTTCAAGTGAAGAAGAACATCATCACAAGAGGCGAGGGCGCAAGCACTCATCATCAAGCTCTTCTCGTATGTGCCTTATGGCATGAGGTAATGAAAGCTCATCCTCTAGTGAGAGTGATAGTGATGATGAAATGCCTTCTTATGAAGAAATTGTGCAACAAAATCTTAATTATGCTAAAGTTTGCACTAGTCAACAAAAGAAGCTCAGAAAAATAAAAGAAAAGCTAGATAGTTCACAAGAAGCATATAAAACTTTGCCTGAACAATATGAGAACTTTGCTAATCTCAATGTTGAACTATCTACTAAAATTGAGCAACTTAAGGCTAGTGCAATAACAAATGCATGCACAATTAATGATGAGCAACTTGTTAAGAAAAATGAAAAATTAGAAAAATTAGCTAACTCATAAGTTGCTTATAAAAGTCTGCTTACTAAAATAGAAACCATGTGCAAACATTATGATGAGCTAACTAATAAAGTTGCTAACCTTGAAGCCGTTAGGACAACTCCCACTAAGGCATCTAAAAGGAAAAGTTCTAACATGTCTAAAAAGGATGCCTCTACTTCTTGTAATGATTTATGTTTAGACTCATCCTTATGCAACCAAGTTTGTGTTGAGAAATTTATTGTACATACATGCACATAAGAGGTTGCAAAGGAGAATGAGCAACTCAAACAAGAAGTAGCTCGCCTCACCAAGGACTTGACTCAAGTGAAAGGCAAGGCAAAGCAAGCCCAACTTCATCAAGATAACACCGTCAAGGGAGTGAAGAAGCTTGATGAAGGACAAACCATGGTTTGCTACGTGTGTCACAAAGAAGGTCACAAGTCCTATGAGTGCAAGGTGAAGAATGGGGGAGGAGCAAAGAAGAAAGCGAAGAAGCAAACAAGCAAGCTCTCCAACACCTACACCAACAAGGTGGACAAGAAGGCCTCCACACCTTATCTCTTGAAGAAGAAGAAAAATGACAAGGTGGTGGCCATCAAGGTGAACAAGCAAGCCAATAATAGGGTCAAACGCTTTTGGGTGCCAAAGGAAATCATCTCCAACATGAAGAGCACCAAAAAGGTTTAGATCCTGAAAGGGAAGTGAGAAGTCCTATGGACTCTCGGGGAATTTGGAGACTTGGCAAAGTATGGGTGCATTTCATGGGGTGCATCATGATAGACAAAATCATTGCCAAGTGAGTTAGTGAATACTTTGGACCCAAATTCTCCTTCCCATGTTAGGTAACTAGATTCAATTTACGTCAATTGGTATTAGATTTAAATTTTCCTACAATTGGTATCTTTTAGCATCTAGTTACCCTTCATGCCTAGGTTTGCATTTGTATTCTTATATATTTTTTTATGCATACACTAGGTATTTCATATGGTAGGCTTGCTCGGTTTCATTCTTATTCCTTGGAGCAATCCTACATGGTTTTAAATTGTTTAGGAGCACGACACATAGCTTGTCCTTCAATTGTTCATCTAATATGTGCCAAAGTCCAAATTGTAGATAACTTCTTCCGAATATCATCTTCGAAAATGATTCTCATATTCATGAGATGTCATCTTTCAAGTGGTATTTTTTATTCTAAAATCAATGTGCATGTTTCCTACGAGTATTCCATACTTGTGTGCACAAATTTAGGGGGAGGTTACTCTACAAGCTGGATGCTTTGAGACTAACACATTTTTAAGCTTATCATGTGTGTAGTAGTGAAAGGATCAAGATGCCCAAGAGGGGGGGGGTGAATTGGGCTAATTCTAAATTTCTTCGCAATAATTAAAGTCCTATGGTTAGCCCAATTAACCCCTTGTGCCTAGAAAGGTGTTTCCTAATTGTTCTACCGCACAAAAGACTTGCAACCTAAGTTCCAATCCTACTCTAGCATGGCAATTCTAAGAATGTAAAGACATGAATTGAATTGCATCAAAGTAAATGCTCAAAGTAAATAGAGAGGAAGGAACACGGCGATGTTTTGCCGAGGTATCGGAGAGTCGCCACTCCCCACTAGTCCTCGTTGGAGCACCCGCGCAAGGGTGTAGCTCCCCCTTGATCCGCAGCAAGGATAAGTGCTCTCTACGGGTTGATTCTTCGACACTTCCGTCGCGGTGAATCACCCACAACCGCTCACAACTGTTAGTTGGGTCACCCACAAGCTCCGCCGGGATGATCACCGAACTCCCAATCACCACCAAGCCATCTAGGTGATGGCGATCACCAAGAGTAACAAGCACGAACTCTCACTTGACCACAACAAGCCTAATGAGAAGGTGGATGCACACTTTGCTACTCTCGATCTTCACTAATGAGGTCTCTCTTTTGGATTCTCAAATCTCAATCACCTCACTAGGACCTTGCTCTTCTTGGCACTCTCTAAGGTGTTTCTCAGCTGTTGGAATGAGCAAAAGTAACTCCACACACGAGTGGAGCTTCTATTTATAACATGGGCTAAAAAATGAACCGTTATGTGCCTTTGCGGGGTGACCAGACGCTCCGGTCATGTTGACCGGACGCTCCGGTCAGTACACCCCAAACTCCAGGGTTTACAGTGGGACCGGACGCTGCCCATGTCCGGTCAGCACTAACCGGATGCGTCCGATCACGATTTACCCTCTCTGGAACCTTACTGGAAATGACCAGACGCTGGCTCTCAGCGTCCGGTCATTTGACCTTCCAGTGTCCGGTCACACCGAATGATTTCACCTTAGTCAAATGAACTGACCGGACTCTGCACCAGCGTCCGGTCACACCTGAAGCCAGCGTCCAGTCAGTATTTGACCCTCCATTCACTTCCAAACTCTCGATCATATGTGAATGAAGTTTGCTCCATTTGATCTTAGGCATATGTAGGAGCTACCTAGCGCTAGTTTGAACAAGTGTGCACCACACCTAACTCACTAGACTCACCTAGGTCAAGCTACCCATCCATACCCCCCTTAATAGTATGGCCAAAGGAAAAACAAAGTCCTAAACTACTCTAAGTGTCTCTTCAACTCCAATCGACACTTAGAACTAGCTCATCCTTAACCTTGTCGTCCATCCTTTGAAAACCAAAATGATTTCCATCGTAGGGGCATGACAACCATGATTGCCCAATCGATCTCCATTACCGTGACCTAACTCAATTGTTTCTGCAAAACACACTGTTAGTCACAGTAATCACTGTATTGTCATTAATCACCGAAACCCAACAAGGGGCCTAGATGCTTTCAATCTCCCCCTTTTTGGTGATTGATGATAATACTACCTCGAGTATGTGAAAGAGTGAGGTTTTTAACATGCTTGGATCATATAAGCTTTTGTCAATAAGAACAAAGGTGTTAGTCAAGCTTATATGAACCAAGCCAACATGATGTACTCAAAAGATATGAAATAAGCATGAGTACAAGTAATAAAGCTCATTTGCATCGGAGTAAAATGCGAAAGCAAAGGCAAATGAGCATAACACAAGTGATATGACATATAAATAATTCAAAGTAGAGAGCACACATGTCATATAACACGATCACGTAGATATCACTATCACATATATATGGTTCAATGCATGAAAGTAAACACATGATGAATGCATAATAGTGTATCACACATAAGAACTCCAAATGTAATATATAAGCTAATATAAAAACTAAGCTCCCCCTAGCTAAGTAGCTCCCCCTAAGCCTAACATACTCAAACCATCTCCCCCTTTGGCGTCAAACACCAAAACCTATGGGTCGGTCGGTGGGACTATAGCGGACAAGCCAGGCGCAGAGGTACGAGGGGCAAGGTGGAACTGGGTGCCGTCATCATCTAATCCAGAACTCTGGACTGTGTGACCCTCTATAGCTGGCAGTGTCACTGAAGCGGTCTGGGTCTGAGCTAGGATAGGTGTTGCCTGTGACTCTGCTGGTATGCCTGTAGTAGGATCTAAAGATGCAACTGAGGAAGGAAGCCTCTGTGTAGTCATGACGTGGGGAGCTACTGTAGAAGGACCTAGGGCATACAGATGTGGCGGTGTTGGCTACCCTATCAACTCACTAAAGAGGCTCCAAGACTCCTAGAGACTGAAGTATCTGGCTCTAGCAGTGATGATGTCTGTGCCGGTGTGAAGCCCGTCTGAAATGGAGTGAACTACAGGGCTACCACTGGTGAAGCAAACCACTGGGACACCTGCTCTGTAGGAGAAGCATACTATGCTGGTGGCTATCCCTGACTCTGAAGCCCACTAGGCTATAACGCTGGAGTCATGGAAGTGGTGACTAGCTGACCAAGCTAGGGCGTAGTCTGTGGCGGTGGAGCCCCAATGGCAGTCACAACATGCTGCATAAATCCAAGGAGCTGCTGCTGCATGAGGATCTGCTACTGATGCATGGCTTGCTACTGCTGCTATAGAGCCAGAGTCTGCTGATGTATAGCTAGCTGCTGCTGCTGGATCTACTGTTGCTAGCGCTGGAACTCATCCTGCCGAGTCTGGAACTAAGCAAATGTAGCAGCTGTCTCCTGAGCCTGTCATGCCTGGTCCTGCCTCATCTGCTCCAGTATAGCAAGGAGAGCGAGGTTAGTCTGTGGGGTAGGTGGCGCTGAGCTGGAGCTACCGGCCTCATGGTCATGTCACTGAGGAGGCATCTGAGGGATGGGCTGATAGTCATCATCAGAACTATCACTGGGGTCACTCACGACCATCCCCTCCTGCTGAGCAAGCTCCTCCTCCTCTGTAGCTGCAATGCCTCTAATGATATCATCCTGCTAGGCTGCAGACTCTGGCACCTTAGGGCATTGACATGGCTGACTGGGTGCTGTAGGTGTACTGTGCCTGATCATCTGTGTCATGTTATAGGCAGGAAACTCTATGGTGGCACCACTGTACTCAGCAATCATCTCAGGCGACTTCACTGACATAGCTCTGTGGATAGAAAAGTGACCCAGTGAGCATAGGGTAGCTGCATGTGACCTCTGAAGCCCTCAGCTATAGTGTCCTCCTATCTCTGACAGAAGGAGATCCCAGATGTCGAAGACTGTCTGCTGCATCAGAGAGTTGAGAAGCCAAAGCTGAATCCGAGTCAATCCCTCTCTGTATCCCATCCTCGGGAGTAAAGTCCTTCTCATAACTGCCTCAAGCACGCGAGCAGTAGGCGTGAGATCACTGGGGTTCCTCCTCGAACCCTCGCCAAAAGGCTTAGTAAAGCAGTGACGCACCAAGTCTGTAGGGGGTACCAAGCCACCATGAGGACGTCTAGGGGGTGCAGTCTGTCCATAGCACACCTCATGGAGCCTGATTGGCTGCTCCTAAAGCCTAAGAATCTCCCTGACCATGGTGCTCATCAATCGATAGTCTCTCCCACCGAATGCAAAGTGAATAAAGTGATGGTGTGGGTCAATAAAGAGAGAAGCATAGAACTGCCGAACCCAAGATGGAACATATAATCTAGTCCATCTAATCAGAACTGTCAGCCCCGGCAGATATGCAAGGTAGGGGTGAATGTGCTCTCCAGCTGCTGCAACAATAGACTCAATGATGCATACTCTCTGTGGTCTGAAGACTGCTCCACTGTTGAGATAGGCATTGTAGAAGTCCTCTTGCAGGGGGGTATAGAATCCCTCTGATGCTCTCTCATCCCTCCTGGGTGGAAACCATACCTCAAAGTCAACAAACCTCAACTGCTGCACCTGCTTGGCCGTGGTGGCCCTCAAGTCAAGATGGGTCTCTAGAGGCGGACCCAGTGGTCTGGATGGTGGACGAGAACCCCTTCACTGAGTGTCAGCCCTCAGCATGATTGGGGCATAAGTATGACCAGAGCGGCGAGGCTGTGGCTGAGGTGCCTGCTCTGTCTCCTCAGCCTGCTGGCCCTCCTGAGTCTGCTTTGTTGGCTCTGCTAGTGGGGGCTGCTGCTGTGGCTCCTGCTGTGACTCCCCTAAGGCTGAGGATCCACAATGGGAAGACATCGTCCTGCCATCATGACAGTCCTAGGTGGACTACCATGAAGACACTCAATATGCTCAAGTCTACCATGTGCCTCTGGTGACAGATGATCTACAATAACAACTCCGCTATGAGCTCCTCCTCTCTCGGCACGCTCTGCGGCCTCAGCGACTGCAACTGCTCTAGCTGTCTCTGCATCAGGGTACTTGCGCTTCTTTGATGCAACCTTCTTCATTGCCTTGCCTTTAGGATTTGTAGGCAAGCGAGGTGGACGCCTTGAATCCTCATCTCCTGGACCACCACCGACATTCTTCGTGCGAGCCATCTGAAAGATCTGAGGAAAATCAACTGCCACTAACAGGAAACAACTGCCTCTGACACTTTCGAGGCTTAGCCTCGATCCTTACTCGTGAGCTTGGCTCTGAGTTAAACTGTCAGCTGCCACATGATCTCAACGGCACCGACTCGCTGCATGATGGATTAGAAGGATATACAAATAAATATGATATGTCTAATAGATGCGAAACCCTAGGAAGCAAGAAATTAGGTACAAAATTGGAATGACGGGCTTGCTACCTGACGAAACGGCGAAGCGGCGAGAGGAGGAACGGATTGGGGGACACCGAATCGAGGGTTAGGGTTGCGGTGATGGATCGACGGTCTGGCACTGGACGTGGATGGCACTGTAGCGGTGAAAGTTCGTCAACGGTGGTGGCTCTACAGTGGGTCGCCGGCGCGGTGGCGTGAGGCACGAGAGGCGGCAATGCGGCGGCGTGGGGCTAGGGCACTGGACTGTGGCGCTTTGGCAGGCGCGGCGGCTGGTAGTGGGGGCATGCAGTGGCACTGGCGCGGCGAGCTCGTGGCTAGAGACGGCGGCCTGGGCATAGGAGGTGGCGGCTCTCTGCGGTTAGGGCACGACGTGATGCGGGACAAGGCAGTACGGTGCGTGGTTAAATAGGATGCCCCCCAACGAGATTGAATAGGAAAGGAAAAAGAGATCGAATCCGACACGATTCCTACTGACCGGATGCTCCGGTGGTAGCGATCGGATGCTACCACCCAGCGTGCAGTCGATTCCAGAGAGGTCCAAATCCTCTGGAATCACGACCGGACGCGTCCGGTGGACACCGACCAGACGCAGCCAGAGTCTGGTCACCTAGCCTTGATGTCTTCATAATCAACCAGACGCTGAAGCACCTTCTGACCGGACGCTGGAAAAACACGGTTTTAGCGTTCGGTCACTCCTTCCGCAGCAGGTTCACCTCCTGTGAACTGACCGAACACTGAACACCAGAGTCCGATGCAGCGTCCGATCACTCCTTCTTCAGCAAATCTTCAAATTCCTTTGTGCTACCTGTTCCCAATCAAGTCCCAACTCCAATAAGATCCAAATAAACACAAATTGGGACTGATATGAGTGACCTCTCTCAAACCCTCAAGTTTTTCAAAATATTTTGCCTTAGGCTATAATTCTTTTTAAGAAAATAGTCAATAAGAGGGCGATTTAAGATAAACGACAAAACAACATTCATGCTTATGCAATGCAATACTTAAAAGTAAATCTAGTTGCTTGTCAAGTTTGATCCAAGGTTAAGCTTCTTCACTCGCTTTTCGGCGGTTATCTTAACCATGTTAGACAAGCCCTATATGCATTATAAAGCATTAAACATGTTGTATATTACAATGCAATGCAAGGGACAACACAAGCTCAATTTTTAGTGAAGTTGCTAAAATCAAGCACATTGAGTTCATTCCGCAATCTACAAAATGTTGCCTCATCTAGCGGTTTAGTGAAGATATCCGCCAATTGATCCTCGGTCCTTACACCTTCTAGTGATATATCATTTTTAGCAACATGATCTCTAAGAAAGTGATGGCGGATATCTATGTGCTTGGTGCGAGAGTGTTGAACCAGATTGTTTGCAAGTTTTACCGCACTTTCATTGTCGCACAAAAGAGGTACTTTATCTAGAGCTACACCATAGTCTAGCAAAGTTTGTTTCATGTAAAGTATTTGTGCACAACAAGCACCCGCGGCAATGTATTCCGCTTCGGCGGTGGACAAAGCCACACTATTTTGTTTCTTGGAGGACCAAGACACAAGTGATCTACCAAGCAAATGGCACCCTCGGATGTGCTTTTTCTATCAACTTTGCATCCGGCATAATCCGAATCAGAATAGCCAATTAATTCAAATCTAGCTCCTTTGGGATACCAAAGGCCAATGCTTGGTGTGTGCTTAAGATACCTAAGGATTCTTTTTACAGCAATTAAATGAGTTTCCTTAGGATTAGCTTGAAACCTAGCACACATACACACACTAAACATGATGTCGGGCCTAGATGCGGTCAAATACAACAAGCTACCAATCATAGAGCGGTAGAGAGTTTGATCAACCGGGTTACCTCCCTCATCTAGGTCGAGATGTCCATTGGTTGGCATTGGTGTCTTGATTGGCTTACATTCATCCATCTTGAATCTCTTGAGAAGATCATTAGTGTATTTCTCTTGAGAGATGAAAATCCCTTCTCTCATTTGCTTGACTTGAAAACCAAGAAAGAATGTAAGCTCTCCAATCATTGACATCTCGAACTCCTTCGACATCAATTCACCAAATTCTTTGCATGAATCTTCATTTGATGATCCAAAGATGATATCATCAACATACACTTGACAAATGAAGATATGCCCATCAAGCTTCTTGGTGAAAAGTGTGGTGTCGACCTTCCCAATGATGAAGCCCTTCTCAATGAGGAAGTCCCGAAGGCGCTCATACCAAGCTCTTGGGGCTTGCTTAAGCCCATATAATGCCTTGGACAACCTATAAACATGATTAGGATATCTAGGGTCTTCAAACCCGGGAGGTTGATCAACATAGACTAGTTCATTAATAAAGCCATTTAAAAATACACTTTTCACATCCATTTGATAAAGTTTTATTTCATGATGTGATGCATATGCAAGGAGGATACGGATGGCTTCTAATCTTGCAACCGAGGCAAAGGTCTCTCCAAAATCCAAACCTTCAACTTGAGAGAACCCCTTTGCAACTAGTCTTGCCTTGTTCCTCACAACAACACCTTGATCATCTTGCTTGTTTCGGAACACCCACTTTGTTCCAATGACTCTTGCACCTTTTGGCCGCTCTTCAAGAGTCCAAACTTCATTGCGAGTGAAGTTGTTCAACTCTTCATGCATGGCATTTATCCAATCTGGATGTTGAAGAGCTTCTTCTACCTTAGTAGGCTCAAAGCAAGAGACAAAAGAGTGATGAGCAATAAATGAAGTAAGTTTTTGAGATCGAGTCATTACACCCTTTGATGGACTCCCTATGATGAGATCTTGTGGATGATCTTGAAGTAGGGGTGTATTTCTTCTATTGACCACTTGAGGGGGAGGTTGTGGAGCATCAACATCTTGTGCTTGTACCACCATTTGTTCATGGGAGACATGAGTATCTTCATTTTCTACTCTCCCATCTTTGTCATCATCTTGTGGCACACTTGATGAAGAAGGTGGATCAATCACTTGTACATCATCTTCATCATCTTTAGGCTTGATGTCTCCAACCGGAATGTTCTTCATAGCCTCCCTCAATGGTTCATCACCTACATCATCAAGATTCTCATGTGCTCCTTGGGAGCCGTTAGATTCATCAAATTCCACATCATATGTTTCTTCAACCAAGCCGGTGGCATGATTAAATACTCTATATGCTTTGGACTTTGATGAGTAACCAACAAGAAAGCCAATATCACAACATCTTTGGAAACTTCCCTAGGTGTTGCCGCTTCTTGTAGATGTAGCATTTGCAACCAAACACCCTAAAGAAGAGACGTCCGGCTTCTTCCCATTGAGCAACTCATAAGGTGTCTTGCCAAGGAACTTTTGAAGGAATAGGCGGTTTGATGCATAGCATGCGGTGTTGATTGCTTCCGCCCATAGACCTTCGGGGGTGTTGTACTCATCAAGCATTGTTCTAGCAAGAGTGATCAATGTCCGGTTCTTCCTCTCAACTACACCATTTTGTTGAGGAGTATATGTTGCGGAGACTTCATGTTTGATTCCAACTTCATCACAATAAGCTTCTATGTTTGTGTTGTCAAATTCTTTCCCATTGTTGCTTCTTATCTTCTTGAGCTTCACTTCAAATTCATTTTGTGCTCTCTTGGCAAACTTCTTGAAGCAAGATGCAACTTTCAGATTTGTCATGAAGGAAGAATACCCATGTATACCTTGAATAATCATCAACAATCACAAGACAATAAAGATTTCCTCCCAAACTCTTGTATGTTGTTGGTCCAAATAAATCCATGTGAAGGAGTTCTAGCACTCTTGCGGTTGACATGAAAGCTTTTGTTGGATGGGTATTTGCAACTTGCTTGCCGGCTTGACATGCACTACAAAGCTTGTCCTTCTCAAACTTCACATCCTTCAACCCTCTCACCAAATCATTCTTCATAAGCTTCTTGAGTGAGCTCATCCCAACATGAGCAAGTCTTCTATGCCATAGCCACCCAAGTGTTGTTTTGGTGAATAGGCAAGTCTTCAAGTTTGCATCTTCGGAGGTGAAGTCCACTAGATATAGATTGTTGTATCTAAATCCCTTGAATATCACTTGTTCATCATCCTTCTTGGATACAACAACCTCCTTCTCGGTAAACAAGCATTGGAAGCCAAGATCACACAATTGTCCAACGGATAGCAAGTTGAAACTCAATGAAGCAACATATAGCACATTTGAGATGGAATGATCATTTGATATTGCCACTTTGCCCAATCCTTTAACCTTGCCCTTTGAATTATCCCCAAATGTGATTCTTTCTTGTCCATCTACTTCTTCATCTAGTGAGGTGAACATACGAGGATCACCGGTCATATGTTGTGTGCAACCACTATCAATAACCCAATGACTTCCACCGGTCTTGTAGTTCACCTACACACAAGAGATCAAGCTTTAGGAACCCAAACTTGTTGAGGGCCCTTCACCTTCTCAACAAGTGACTTTGCAACCCAAATTTTCTTAGGCCTATTCTTATTGGGAGGTCCTAAGAACATCACTTTCATCTTTCCACTAGAATCCTTTCTAAGCATGTAGTGAGCATTGAAGGCAAAGGGTCTAGCATGCTTGGGCAAGGGTTGTGGTGGTGGAGTTTGGCACTCATGAGCAAAGTGGCCTTCTTGTCCACACTCAAAGCATCTCTTTGGCTTTGGCTTTGGCTTTGATTGTTGTTGTTGAAGCTTGAGCCTTCTTCTTCTCTTGATTTGCCATGTATCCAATGCCACTTCTATCCATCTTCATGACGGTGTTCATTAAGAGCTCACTTTGAAGGTGCTTGCCTCTTGTGAACTTGCTCAATCCAATCTTAAGATGCTCTTTTCTCCAACTTGAGCTTCTTGTTTTCTTCCTTGAGAGCATCATTGTTCTTTTCTTCCTTGAGCTTCTTGTTCTCATCTTTGAGCTTCTCATTCTCAAGGATCAAACCATCATTATGAACAATAGTTTCTAGCACAATAGGCTTGGTGGCTTTGAGTTCTTCAAATTCTTTCTTGAGCTTCTCATTATCATGCTTGAGCTTGATGTACTCATCATAGTCATTGCACTCAACCACTTGCTTGCCTTTGCCACTAGATCCTTGCTCAATGCTCTCATCAATAAGATCATCACATGATGTAGCTATATCAATCTTAACAACATCATTAGTGGCATCATGTGGCTCATTGGGTAAAAATTCTTGAGCAATAACAAGGGTATCATGATTAACCTTAAGAGTAGTGTATTCATCTTTTAGCTTGTTGTGGCTAGTGATGAGCTCTTTGTGCACCCACTCAAGTTTATCATGTTTATCCTTTAAGCTCTTTCTTAGAAGATTTGAGCTCCTTGAGTTTGGATGACATAGCATCATTTGCTTCTCTAAGCTCAACACTAGCCTTTTCGGCTATCTCACATTTAGCTAAAAGAGAATCATTCTTAATCTCAAGCTTTTCATTCTTAGCTCTAGTCTTTATAATGATCTTAGTGTATTTCTTTAGTAATTTAGCAAGATCATCATAAGTAGGTGACTCATATTCATCATCGCTATCACTATCACTATCATCATTATGAGCATGATCATCACCACTACTATCATCATCATGTGATACCTTGCGTTCACCCTTGGCCATAAGGCATAGGTGTGTAGAGGATGATGGCGGTGAAGGCGGTGAAGATGATAAGTCAATAGCAATGGCGACCACCTTCTCATTGTCACTTTCATCATCGGATGATCCACTAGATGAATCAATGTCCGTGAGCCAATCACCGACAATGTAAGCCTTTCCACTCTTCTTCTTGTGGAAGTCCTTCTTCTTGCCATCTCTTTTCTTGTATGGCTTGTTCTTTTTCTTCTCATCTTCATCTTCATTGCTTGAGTCATCTTTCTTGCCCTTGTTCTTGTTCTTGAACTTGTCTTTCTTGGGCTTTGTGCATTGATGAGCTAGATGGCCAAGTTCGCCACAATTGTAGCAATCCATCTCGAGATTGGCTTTCTTCTTGAGCTTGTGAAGAACTTCTTCTTCTTGCCATCGAACTTGATGCCACTCTTGTTGAGCTTCTTTAGCATCTTGGCGGTCTTCTTCACCATGAGAGCAAGGCTTTCATCATCAACTTCATCTTCACTTGAGCTTTCATACTCAAGTCTTGCCTTGCCCTTCTCTTGGCTAGCTTTGAATGCTAAGTCTTTGTCTTTCTTCTTGGTAGAGGATGAGCCATCTTGTGGCGTGATGTGCATGTACATTTCATGAGCATTGATCTTTCCCAAGATTTGTGTCGGTGTAGCGGCGGAAAGATCACCTTGATGTAGCACGGTCACAATATGCCCATATTTGTCAATGGGGAGGACACTCAAGATCTTTCTTACAACATCGGATGGTTGCATTTGAGTGAGTCCAAGCCCATTGACTTCCTCTACAAGAACATTCAAACGTGAATACATTTCATTAGCACTTTCTCTAGGAAGCATTTCAAAAGAGTTGAGCTTTTTCATGACAAGATGATAGCGTTCCTCATGCTCACTCTTAGTTCCCTCATGGAGCGCACAAACATCCGACCATAGTGCATGGGCTGTCTTTGTGGTTCCTCACACGATTGAACACATCTTTGCAAAGGCCTCTAAAGATGGTGTTTCGAGCCTTTGCATTCCACTTCTCGTAATTAACCTCATCGCCTTGTAGGTTAGTAGCATCCCGAGGTTTTGGGAAGCCTTGTGAGGTGGCTCTAAGTATACCAACATCTAGAGCCTCTAGATACGCCTCCATGCGAATTTTCCAATAAGCGAAGTCATCTCCCTCAAAGATAGGAGGAGGTCCATCCCCATGAGACATCTTGCTCTAGGCTGGTTAAGCCTAAATATGTGAGCACGAGGCTCCGATACCAATTGAAAGGATCAAGATGCCCAAGAGGGGGGGGTGAATTGGGCTAATTCTAAATTTCTTCGCAATAATTAAATCCTATGGTTAGCCCAATTAACCCCTTGTGCCTAGAAAGTGTTCCTAATTGTTCTACCGCACAAAAGACTTGCAACCTAAGTTCCAATCCTACTCTAGCATGACAATTCTAAGAATGTAAAGACATGAATTGAATTGCTCAAAGTAAATGCTCAAAGTAAATAGAGAGGAAGGAACACGACGATGTTTTGCCGAGGTATCGGAGAGTCGCCACTCCCCACTAGTCCTCGTTGGAGCACCCGCGCAAGGGTGTAGCTCCCCCTTGATCCGGCAAGGATCAAGTGCTCTCTACGGGTTGATTCTTCGACACTCCGTCGTGGTGAATCACCCACAACCGCTCACAACTTGAGTTGGGTCACCCACAAGCTCCGCCGGGTGATCACCGAACTCCCAATCACCACCAAGCCGTCTAGGTGATGGCGATCACCAAGAGTAACAAGCACGAACTCTCACTTGACCATGACAAGCCTAATGAGAAGGTGGATGCACACTTTGCTACTCTCGATCTTTACTAATGAGGTCTCTCTTTTGGATTCTCAAATCTCAATCACCTCACTAGGACCTTGCTCTTCTTGGCACTCTCTAAGGTGTTTCTCAGCTGTTGGAATGAGCAAAAGTAACTCCACACATGAGTGGAGCTTCTATTTATAACATGGGCTTAAAAACGAACCGTTATGTGTCTCTGCGGGGTGACCGAACGCTCTGGTCATGTTGACCGGACGCTCCAGTCAGTACACCCTGAACTCTAGGGTTTATAGTGTGACCGGACGTGTCTGGTCATGATTTACCCTCTCTGGAACCTTACTAGAAATGACCGGACGCTGGCTCTCAGCGTCCGATCACTTGACCTTCCAGCGTCTGATCACACCGAATGATTTCACCTCGGTCAAATGAACTGACCGGACTTTGCACCAGCGTCCGGTCACACCGAAGCCAGCGTCCAATCAGTATTTGACCCTCCATTCACTTCCAACTCTCAATCATACGTGAATGAAGTTTGCTCCATTGGATCTTAGGCAAATGTAGGAGCTACCTAGCACTAGTTTTAACAAGTGTGCACCACACCTAACTCACTAGACTCACCTAGTTCAAGCTACCATCCATACCCCCCTTAATAGTACGGCCAAAGGAAAAACAAAGTCCTAAACTACTCTAAGTGTCTCTTCAACTCCAATCAACACTTAGAACTAGCTCATCCTTAACCTTGTCGTCCATCCTTTGAAAACCAAAACGATTTCCATTGTAGGGGCATGACAACCATGATTGCCCAATCGATCACCATTACCGTGACCTAACTCATTTGTTTCTGCAAAACACACGTTAGTCACAGTAATCTTGTATTGTCATTAATCATCGAAACCCAACAAAGGGCCTAGATGCTTTCAAGTAGTCTCATTGCAAGGAAAATGGAGTCCCCAGAGTTAAGTATCATACTTCAAATATCCACCACTGATTGCAAGTGGTAGAAATCAAATTGATTTCTACATGTGATATTTCTAAACCAATATCATCATGTTGATTTCATTTTGATATTTATATGCTTTCTCCGTGCATTATATAGATTAAATTCCCTTGTGCAATACTTTGCCAATTATGCATATGCTTTGCCTTCTATCATATGTATGCATATATTTAGGGGGAGCTCAGTCTATATAATGTAAGAGTCAAATTTTGTGATCTATTCCACTTTACACACAAAGGATCACAAAGTTTGACCCTCCCTTGTGCTACTAATGTCTTCCTTTTTAGTGTTTGATTCCAAAGGGGGAGAATTTAGAGGACCAAAAGCAAGCATTAATTTATAGTAATGGTCCGAGAAAGGGAGGATAGTGGATTATGGATTAGCCTATGTAATGGGGAGAATTTGTAGGAAGCAAGGCTTAAATCCATAATATCACATAGAGACATTTGCAAGGGCAAGATAAGTTTTTATATAGTCTTACAAGTAGTATCTTTTAGCATCTATCTTGCCCCTTGCATTGCATCCTAGCAAGTAGGTAGTTTTTAAATTTCAAAATTCTATTATTTGCTTGCTTTGGTCGTGTTGTCATCAATCACCAAAAAGGGGGGAGATTGTAAGGAAAATGGACCCTTGGCCCATTTACTTTGGATTTTGGTGTTTGATGACCAACACAACCAAATTGGACTAATGAATTTGCAAGTGATTGTTTTGTAGTTCAATAGGGTGCAAGACATGACTTGGACAAAGGTGACGTGATGATCCAAGGATCAACACCACAAGCAAGACCTTAGGAGCACAAGAGAAGACCCAAGATATCAAGCAAAGTCCAAGCACGAAGATAGGAACCAAGCCATAGGCAAGGTCACAAAGAAACAAGCTCATAGAAGTGACCGGACGCTGGGGAAAAGTGACCGGACGCTTTGATCAGTGGTTTGGCATCAGCAGCAGCGATCGGACGCTGAACAAGTGAATCGACAGGACACACTGATGGCACTATTCATCAGTCCAACAACACACTCAACAAGTGACCGGACGCTGGCGGCAAACCGACTAGATGCAGGACAATAGCGTCCGATGGAGTACAGAGAGGTTCTAGAGCGACGAAAATGCGACTGGATGCTGGCAGCGTCCGATCAGTTGTTCATAGCTCCAATGGTCGGGACGACCGTACGCGTCTGGTTAGGACGTCATCAGCGTCCGGTCAGTAGCAGAAAAGCAGGATTTCATCCCAAATGGCTACTTTCTCAGTGGGGCATATAAATACAACCCCGAACCGGCCAAATGAGTAGTGTGGAGCTAAGGAAACATACCAAGGATGTTGGTACACCATTTTAGTGATCTCCACTTGCATAGTGCTTAGTGATTTATTAGGTGATTAGCGTAGGTGCTTTGCGAAGTGCTTCGGTTGATTAGACCACCGCTTATGCACTTGCTCTAGGTTTAGGACTAGTGTTTAGTGAGGTTTGCATACCTCTTTCCACTCAGTGCTTGCGTGCACCATTGTTGTACATTGGAGGGGCTTGTAGTCTTACGAGATCACACCAACCGTGTTTGTGGTGTGGCCACCACCGTGTACCGGAGGGAACAAGGCCCGCGGTGTTTTGGCCGGAAAGCTTGATAGTGAAGACGACAGGGTGCATCCAGGAGAGGCTTGCCGAAAGGCACATCGGAGACCCACTTGCGTGTGTGGAAGGCCCAAGGCTATCCACGGAGTTACCCGACTGGGAACTTGGCCCTTGTGAGGGATTCCTTGCAAGGGGCTCCAATGAGGACTAGGGGGAAGCTTGCACGCTTCTCGATACCTCGGTAAAAATACCGGAGTAGTCGACGGGAGTTTGCATATCTCTAACTTGCTCTTTAGCTTCCGCATTTACATTATTTGTATTACTTCTTTTGCGGTAGAGATAGCAACACACTAGCAAAACCATAGTTGCATATTTAGATAGTTTATCTCTTGCATAGGTTTTGCTAGAGTTAGAAAAAGAGGCCATAGTTTTAGACTTAGATTTTTAAGTTGCCTAATTCACCCCCCCCCTCTTAGGCATCATGGTCCCCTTCATCTGGGTCGCTCAGGGGCTCCATGAGGGTGCGATACCACCTCTCTTTTTTATTATCATACAGTAAATACTTTTCACCTAAACAAAAAGGTAGTCTGTTCCTTTAATTGCCCTACGTAACTTATGTTTTAAACTCCCGACCGATCACACCCCGCCACGACCTATGGTTACGAGCAGCTGAGCCTCACGGGCCACGCTCGAGTTCTTAAGGTTGCAGCCTATGGGTCAAACGGGAAGGTGTGAAACAGAAAGGATAAAAAACAAAGCTATGCTAGGGAAAAAACAAGGAACGAATGGGACAAGCTTCCCCTTATGAAGTGATTCCATCACAAAATGAAATTAAAGTATTCATGAATACAAAAAAACTATTCACATGGGGGCTCCCCCACAAACTTATCCTTTACATATACAGACTATTTCTACTCTAAATTCTATTCTGACCACCCGGCGGCATTGGCTGACGGCTCGGTCAACGAGGATAAGGGCTGCTCGCCTTCCGATGGGACGACGTTCGACTCGGTTGGAGGCGGGACGACGCTTGCTCCCAACCTGGTCTCCACTCTGTCCGTAGGCTGGATGACAACTTCTTGATGTACGCCTTTAGCCATGCTCAAACGGTGAGCCTCCATCACCCACTGTGTGGAGACTTGCTCGGCAACCATCTATGCGTATGGCATCCATGCTCTAGCTGTTGGCGTACCCTCTGGAGATGGCAGCAAAGTCCAGGTCCAGGTGGTGCATCACCACTGAGGTTAGCACCCCCGAGGTCACATAGAACATCCCATCAGAGATGAGCTCCCAAACTTCATTCAGGGCCTCCGCCAGCTGGACGGTGGACGTACTGGTGCTCGGCGCCGACCCAAACACCACAGAAACGACCACCTGGGCGACGTTGCGAAACTGGTCGAGCTCCCCTTTGAGAGCATGTCCCTCTTCAAGGGACTGGGCTAGTGCCTCCGTGCTCCGACCTATCACCGTCTTGGCTGTCTCCAGCTCTCGCTCTAGAGAATCATTTTTTCCACCTAGTTCTGGAAAAAGGACAACAAGTTTAGAAGCGAAGGAAAGGAAAAACCAAGGCATCAACCAAAGGAGGAACAAATACATACCAAGGCGGGTGCTTTCGGGGATGGAGAGTCCCTCCTCTTGCTGGGTGACCTTCTCGAGCAGTCGAGTGTTCGACTCCTCCACCCCAAGCACCTACACCCAGCGCATGAGCACTTTTCGATCAACATCCGACCAAGCCTTCCGCTCCATCTCTAGAGCCTCCAAGGACTTCTGGAGCACTGCCTCGGTCTCCACCAGGTGGACCTTTGCTGCGTCGAGTCCCCACTCTGCAGCAGTCGTCCATTCCACCGCGTGTAGTTCCGCCAACCACGCCCTAGTCACCTCGGCTATCCGGTCTTGGGACTCGCGGTAGGTAGATTCTAGTTGGCACTCAAGTTCATTGACGCGCCGCAACATCGCGACTTCCTGCTCCATCTGACCGTGTTCCTCCCGGAGGAAACGGGACTTGTGGATCAATGTCACCTCTAACTCCTGTATGGCGAGATGCAGGCATGCTGAACAAACAATGGAAGACCAAGGAGTCAAGCACAAATGATAAAAACATAGAAATCTTACCTCCATGATGCGTGGCAGGTCGACTGAGACTGCTTGATGGACAAGCTCAACCTGCTCCAACGCCTCCTTGAGCTTTGCCTTGGTTTGGGCGAGATCGGACTCCATCGACAGTCCTCTCTCCTCCAGCAAGTGCCAGAGCATCACGTCCTCCTCATCACAAAGGATGAACTAAGCCTTCCTCGGGTCGCCGGGGCAGGGCCACACCAGCTCGCGGGTCACCCCCAACCCGCTGGAAGATCTAGCCATCGCAATATCGTGCGACGACCGGACCATCGCTAACTCCTAGGACAGTGGGATGTCTGGCGGCTCCACCCTAGTGCCTGCCTCGCCAGAGTAGGGGATCTCCACTATCTCGACTCCATGGCCCATCGGTGGATATTCTGCCTCCGGCCGGGCCACATCTCCTCGTGACCCCTTTAGCTCCGACCAGGAGGGCGAGACATGTGTTCCTCTGTCGAGCGAGGCAGGGAGCCTGGTCTCCCTACTCTCTTTCACCGTGGCTGTTGGGGGAGGGATTGCAAGGGTCACCTCTGACCCAACCTCCATCGTCACCATGGGGATCACCACCATCATCGCTGCCGCCGTACTCGCGACTGGCCGAGAGGGCACAACCCCCAAAAGGCAAGGTCGCACTACCGCCAGTCTGCTTTCCCCACCGCTCATCATGACTCACTGCAGGCTAGTTCTCCACTCCTCCCGCACTGGGGGTGGGGTGATGCCTAGTCCTGTCAGTCCCTAGTCGCTGTCAAATAAGTATAGGTCAGTCGCGCTCAAAGAACTCAACTATGATATCAAAAAGGAACAAAGATGCATACCTGGATGAAAGCGGTAGGGCCCTAAAGCCCTAACCCGCTGGCAATGAGACCGCTAGATGAGGACTGCTTATGGGTCGTGACCTATGCCCCCTCGCATCGACCGAGCGAGGTGCTGACCCGACCGGTTCCCAATTGGCCCACAAATTGCCACGATCGCTGGCTCATGGCGCACCCACCAGAGCAACTAACAAGGCTTCTCCCTGTTGTGGGTCGTGCACATGCACCAAACCCAAAGACATGGGGGTATGAGCATGCTCCTCCGACCGACCAGCATGCCCCGCCACACTCAGAGCAGGAGGGTGCGAAGCCAACAATGCCTCCGAAGGGCGCAGCGACCGCGCCCGCTTTGCCTATCGCTCGACGGCGGTGTCCAAGCTCATGGCGCGCTTCCTTGACATGGGAACATCGCTGCGCCTCTCCATATCCCACCCACAGCTGACAAACACAGCCATAGGCTCACGACGCTCCACTGAGGTCACAATGACACCTCGATCTCCTTCATCCTCGGAGGTGCTCGCGTTGCCACCCATCTCCGTGGGCTCCTCCGACTCAAGCTCCACCTCCACATCACTTTGGTTTTCACCAGCCCACACCCGTCAGGCGATCTCCTTCTCCTTCTCATGCCTCATTCGAGCCTTCTCAGCTCTCTTCTTCTTCTTGGCAACCGCTACCTCCTTCAGGGCAGCTTGCCGAGCCACGCCCTTTGGCCCCCTTGAAAGATGTGGCCAGGATTTATAACCAGTGAGTCCCTACGAAATGGACAACTTGAAGTCAAAATATAGGAGAGCAAGAGGGAAAAAACACGGAATAAAAAGAGGGGAGCATACCAGATTGGACAGCTTCGTGGCATGAAGAGGTCTGGGCTTTCCTTCAAGAGACTCTATCCCTCAGTTGTAGCACCCGGTCGAGTTGACTCTAGACTTTGTCCTTCACCAACTACTCCGGCGACGCACGGTAGGGATCTGTTGGGCCAGAGTAGGCCCACATCGGCCATCTCCTCTCCGCCAATGGGGTGACTCAATGGCGGAAGAAGATGTGGAACACACGTAGCCCATTGAGGCCATGCTGCACTAGCTTCTGAAGCTCTGCCTCGATGACCTCCAGCTTGTTCAGCCGACTAGAGGGACCCCACGACCAACTCTCCCGCCTCTTCGGCCTTCTTCCGGTGAATAGCGGGAATGGCGCCTCCACTGGGTTCCTGATGTAGAACAACTCCCCATGCCACCCTGATTGGAGTCGTAGGGGGAGTACGTGGGGTTCTTCTGCAAGGCGAAGCCCCCCAATCGGCGTGGTTCTGGGTGGCTTCCCCTCCGACAAGGCTCGCCCGATGAAGATCCACCAGAAGAGGTCCACGTGCGGCTCCATCCAAAGGAAGGCCTCATAGACAGTGACAAAACCGGTAATGTGCAGCACCCCAGTCGGATTGAGGTGCTGCAGCTCCAGGCCCTACTCGTTGAGGAGCTCGCGGAAGAACCAGTGCATGTGATACCATAGCCCGCGCTCGTGGAAGGCGAGGAAGGAGACAACCTCATCGCTCGAGGTCGCAAAATAGCTTCACCTAGCGTAGGAGCCATCTAGTGCGCCACCTCCTTCGGCTAGAGCAGCCCCTTCTTGGTGAAGACAGCCAACACCGCCTCGTCTATGTTGGATGGCCTCCAGTTTGACATCGCGCTCTAGATTCACGAACAAATCTGTGAGTTCTCCTCTCCCTCGCTCTACCCTCTCTCCTAGAAACCGCCATGGCGCACGAATAGGCTTGGCGAGAAGGAAGAAGGAGCAGGGGCGACAGATGGAGAAAGACAAAGGAATGAGACAAAAACCCTCTCCCTTCCCCTATTTAATTTGGATAGGCATGCGGTGGGACGCGTCCTGACTGAAGGGGCTCACCCTGCCCAATGAAACGTCACCTGGTTAAAATGAGATGTGGCCTAGGTAGGGCCCACCACTACCACAACCTAGGCGTAGGAAACAAGGCACAACCACATGCAAACGGCCCTCCGCCTTCTCGGGTAGGGTTTGGAAGGGCCCACCAATAGGATCTCCATCGAGGAAAGACCAACGGGCTGCCTGAGTCGATTGGATGACTCAGGCGACTGCCGAGAGATAGGTAAGGAGCAGTGGGATGCCCCATGCGGGCTACGTCGACTCCGTCATGAATGACGGACACGGATCCCATTCGAACATATCCGATAAGAGCTCCTCAAACCCGCCACTCGAGTCATCAAGGCATCTTTACCAAACCTTCATACTTTATTTTATTTTCTTTTCTAATGCATAATCATTCATTCATCCTTCCTCATACATGCATTCACACATTCATTCATACAATCATTCATTCATCCCATACATCCAAAGCATTGCATATGCAATTAATGGATCACAATACTTCGTATTGCATCATGAAGCGGTAGTTGCCTCATTCAACATGAGCAACGACCGATCGAGGTTTGAAGGCCGACCTATGAAGGGCTCGAGGCCACCTTGCATCAAATAGAGCCAGGGGAGAAAATGCAGATGAGCCCTAGTGGCCCTCACCCGATATGCTCAGGAGCAGACAGGGTCATCTCGACCTTCTCGTTCGATCCTAACCTCGAGCCATGCCCATAGAATCTCCATCATGGGGAGGCCAGTGGGCCACCTAAGTCGGTCTCTAGAACGACCCAGGCATCTGCCAAGAGGTAGGTTAAGGAGCAGTGGAATGCCACATGAGAGCTATGCCAACCCCATTACGAACGATGGACCTGGATTTTGCTCGAACGTGCCCGTTAGTGAGCTCATTGAGCACGTCACTCGAGCCATCGAGGCAAGCGATGTTAGCTCAGCCCCTCTAGTTGCGGAAACCGTGGACAGGGTAACACATGGAACTAGACCAACCCATACCGAACCCAACGGGGCTTAGGGGCTCGGGTCGCCCGAAGTCAACTCAGGAAATCAACCGACCACGCAGGTCGCGGGTAGGACAAACATGGGCGAACACCCCGACTAGCAGAAACACAGGAGTCTGCAGCCCTAGGAAAGTGTACTAAGATACTCAGCCTCCAACCGACTCACCAGTCGGACGCAGGCTCGGGGGCTACACCCACCGGGTGCCCTCACGTGCACCCGCTGGCAAGTCAAAAAATCCCCCAGACGATTCTACCTAAACTGCTCGGGGCTCAGGGGCTACACCCACCGAGTGCGCTCGCGCGCACCCGCTGGCAAAACAAAAAATCCCCCAGATGATTCTACCCGAATCACCCGGGGGCTTAAGGGCTCCTATCAGGTTCATAAACCCAGGGTCCCTAATGGGCCCGCTTCCCAGCAAAAGCTCAGCCCAACAGATGACATTACAAACGACACGCAACTCCTGGGCCGGCCCAGATACCTAACGACAAGCCGAAAGAGCGATCCAGTCTCCGATTGGAAGGCCTGGCCAAGGAGGGGACGACGCTCGCTTCCGACTCCGACCCACTTTTCTGACTGGAAGGCCTAGCCAAGGAAGGGACGACGCTCGCTTCCGACTTCGACCAGCTTTTCCGACCAGAAGGCCTGGCCAAGGAGGGGACGACGCTCGCTTCCGACTCTGACCCACTTCTCCGACCGAGAATACATCGAACCTCTACTTATGGCTCTTCTCTGACCGGCTCGGTTAGAGCCGACTGGGAACGATCGCCCGGGGACGCCCGCTCTGTGAGGACCCAAGAAATCAGACGGAGCAGATAAGGTAAGGCGCTCAAGTCAACCGCAATACCGAGGATCGTACCCTACACACCTGTAGGACAATACTATCAGGCCATGCCAGAAGGGTACTTTGCAACCTTTCAGACATGTCAGAACACGAACAGTGTTGTGGACGCTGACATTTGTCCTATAGTATGGTAGATGCCGACATTTGCCATATCAGAAGAACACGATGGAGCCTGCCACATGCATCTGGGCGTCAATAGTATTGTGGGCACCGACAAACTGTCTTGTACCCGACGGCGTGGGCAACAAGACTAGAAAACACATACTCTCTCTCTCTCTCTCTCCTAACTTGTAAGGTCGTCCCCTTCACCTATAAAAGGGGATACACTCTCTCCTAAAAGGATGGTCATTCCGACTCTCACTCTGCTAAGCTTCAGACATTCTGAGCACTCGAACAGCTCCATAACTCTAGAACTCTAAAGCTACACAGAGCATACGTTCCAATACTTAGCGCATGTAGGAGCTCCCGTCACTCTTGGCCCTTCGGTCCAGAGTCCGACCGGACCTCTAACACCCCTCATCTTATTCTCACTCGTTTGTAACCCCACAGCAAACTTTAAGCACCTGAGCTCAGGAATAAAGTCACCGACAGACTAAAACTGGACGTAGGGCACGTTGCCTGAACCAGTATAAACCCTGTGTCATTGAGTGTTAGGCCACATCCGATCACAACGTATGGCAAAACTACAAATATTTACTTGTTGGTCACTTTTTCGCACCGACAATATGCATGAAATATATACACATATTCATATGTATAAATAAGAGGCAATAAATAATAAATATTTTCATGAGTCAATTTAGAATAAATTTGATAATCTAAGTAAACAAGTTATTATTAGCATATTACAAAACATGAGTTTTAATTCCGAATGATTTATTTCGGATATCCATTGCATATCCACGGTTGAAAAACCAAACCCGAAATCGAACCCGATAGGTTTCGGGGCCCCGAACCCGAAAAGCGTGGGTGAGAAATCATCCCCGACCCATGAGACCCGAAACCCACGGATATCCGATCCAAAACCGCCCCATTGCCATACTTACTCACCGGGGGCCACGCAGCCTCCTGCCCGCTGCCATCCTTCTTCTCCACCACGACCGCACAACCGGATCCTGTTGTGTAGTTCTCCGTTCGCCCGCCTGCCTGCTAGGTTTTGCTAAAAGCGCATGCTACAAGCGTATGTTTCAAATGTTTCAGGGGTATGTTGCAAAAGTAGACCGGGTTTGCATATGTTGTAATGGCTATACACGTATTTTGTAAGTGTCTATTCCAAATATTACACCTATTTTTTTAGACGTATGTTGCAAGTGTGTTTATCTGGATGTTGCATATGTTTTCACACATATGTTGTAAGTGTTTTATTTGGATATTGTATATGTTTTGCAATGACTTTTAAGTGTTTTTACAAGTGTTTTAGACGTATGTTGCAACTGTTACAGCTATTTTGGATATATGTTGCATGCGTTTTATTTGGATATTACAAAAGTAGATCTCATGTTGCACATGTTACAATAAGACCCACATGTTGCAGATGTTGAGGTGCCGCCGAGCGGGCACAGATGTACCCGTGTGCGACTGCAGGCACAGGCAGGCGACGTCGGCGCTCGAAACAGCATGAAAAACGGACTGTAGGTGCTGGCGTCCGTCTGAGCGTTAGCATTGCCGTTTTTCTATAGCAAAATTATGATGAAATTATATGTTGTTTATTTAAATAGTAGTGAAAAAAATCAAACACCTGACCTGTAGAAAGTGATTGATAAAAAAAAGATGGATCGGAACTTGGAAGAGTAGTGCATGGGGCTTGAGACTTCCGATCGATCTACGTACACTTCGGTGAAAACATCATCACAATTTTACATGGGTTCTACTTTTGACGTTTATTTCCCCAATCATCAAGAACGTACGTAACGCATTTATTTATATATATGGTATATAGCTATATATATTATACACAACCAAAAAACAACTTATTCGTCACAAGATGAAAGCAAGCACATTTCGTCGACACCGGCGCTAGTAGTAGGCAGACGGCTGTGGTTGCTTCACTGGGTTGGGTGACGGAGGATGGGTCGGCGCTGGAGGAACAGGAAATCGGCTCGCCGCCGTCGTGGTCGTCGTCGGCAGTGGCGGGGGGCCGATGATTATGAGATCGTGGGGGAAGCGAGGGGGAGGAGGGGAGGCGGCGATCCTTCCGGCGGCCAGATGCAGGCGCGCTGCCGACACTGACGCCGTGGAGGAGAGCAGGAGGCAGCAGACGAGGTGCGCCGCCGCGATGGCAGGCGTCTTGGTGACCGGCGTTTCCTTCTTCATGTGCCCCGCCATGATATTGTCGTAGGTAGTAGATACTAGCTAGAGAGATGATATTGCAATTTGCAAAGCTCGTGCATGGGGCACTATATACAGGGTGGAACTCGATCGCCTGAAAGCTGGAGACAGGTGTGCGCTATGCGAGCGATCACAGCAGTAACTCTCGGAGGAATTGATCATTGATATCATTTGCCATATGTATATTCAATAATTAATAAGGGCGCGATAATGACGACATGGAACGTTTCATCGAACACGGATTTGCCTCGCAAAAACGATTTTTTTTTTGTTTTTTTTATAATTCTCCATTTAGATGGAACGGTAGATTTAGCAAATGGCAGGAAGATTACATAATGAAATTATAATGCGAGCAATATTTCATATCTTCGTGACAAGTATTAATAAATCATTGAGTAATTTGATCGACATTTAATATGGCAGAACTGCTCAAAATAATGCGCTTATAGAAGTGTTTGTCTTCTACTAGACACTAAGCACCCCGAAAGCAAGCTACATCGGGCGGGTTCCGTCGAGCACACCCCAAGAGAGAGCCAGAATGATCCACATTTTTTCCCAAGGATCCAACAATAAGAACGAGTTACAATACTAAGTTCATTTCATATATCCAGAGTTCTTAGAAATATATATATTATTACAGTACCAAATTTAGAGTGCGGAAATTTAACAGCTGAATGAAACGAAACATCTATCGATAATATACAAGGATCTGTTTGTGCCCACCAGAAGAATCCTTCACACAACGGCTACTCCTCAAGCAGTACCTACAACAGGGTAAATAAACCATGAGTACACAATATACTCGCAAAACATATCCGACTAGTGGGAATAATTTCTTGACTCTAAGGAATATGTTAAGTTTTATGGTTTGCTGGGTTCCTTTTTGTAGAAAGCAATACTAATAGTGGATCCTTATTTATGTTATTATTAGCAGTCATGATTAATTTATTATCTAGTCATTCTATGTAAGCACATGTTTTACTTTCAAGCAAGAGTTGAGCAAACAGTTCTATTTCATCACCTTTCATCCTTCAGTTCTTACTACGGTGCTAGAATGTAGATAAGTCGTACTAGAACGCCGGCGATTCGCGAATTAATGTGACCAGCTGGGTATCCCGAAACACACGTCCCGTTTGTACCCCAGGCACAAGCAGGACCAACCCATCACTCTCCTGTCACGTGATCCAGGTCCCCGTCCAAACTTGGACTTCGAGCCCCCGCTCCTGAGTCCCGGACTCAGTGCGATGCTTAGACCTCCACAATCCCCGCCTCCAATCAGTCGGTCCGAAAAGAGCCGGAACTCACGACAAGAGAGCAACAAGCCTTCCCTGCGTCCATACCCAAGTATGTACTCAGGATAATAAGTCTGTGACTTGCCTAGAACCCAATGCAACGGCCGGTCCTTAACCGACACAGACCAGGAAAAAGTATAACCAAGCTATGCCCCATTGGCCACATGACACAACCTCTTACACCCACCAATATCCATACCATATCCCTGCCCGGTCTCCATTTTCCTTTCACCATTTTTATCATGAGTGATAATAATAATCACCTATTGTGAGTAACGGAAGGTTACTCACGCTACCAAAATCTTGAGCATAGCATCTACTCGACCTATACTAGTAGGACTCATAGGTAAGTATATCTATGCATGTAGTTTTCATAAAATGCTTGTAACATAAATGCATATCACACATATATCCAGTGATCATTCAAAAATAGGGGTCATGGACCGGGGCTTGCCTTGGGCAGCCGGGGTGTCAACAAAGTCAGCAATTGATGCCTCCAGGGCTTGCTCCTGAACGAGAATCTCCTCCTCGTACTCTTCAATGATCTCCTCGTACTCCTGTTCGCCCGCAGGCACGAACACTACCAACTCGTTATCTACATGTAGGAAATAATGATGCAACACTTAGTAATACTACAATAGCAACTCTTAAAATAAAACACATCTAGCAAGCTACTAAGCTAGATCTACGGACTTAGACGCTAAGTTACCTATCATTCCCACTAAACATGGTATGAAACATTGCATGTATTATCTTAGCAACTAAAGGCGTCCATATTCATAATATCGATTTACTATATATATGCTAAAATAAGGAGTACTAGCTACCCTATTTATCAACCTATTCGAAGGCTACAAAAATTACAGTGAGCATATAATAATACAATGAACCTATTATAAAAATTTCAGGATCAAAGTTATTACTGATTTCCCACAAAAATTCCTCCAATTATTAATCTAAATAGCATTAACACTTCCAAATGATTTAATAGTCCTTAGCATCAACATAGACATATATAACTAACCATACTATCAGATAGACAATATTTTTAGGAACTCAACAAAATTTATTTCACAATTTTTGGACATCAAGTAGAATTGATATTAATTATCCAAGTTCTGCTCAGATTAGCATAAGACAAACTATTGCTACTTCTTACGAAAAAGAAAAGGGCAAACTGGCCTAGCGCAGCCCAACACTATGCGGCCCACGCGCGCGAGACAGCCCACCTTGGGGAAACCGCATGTGCGCTGGCAACTTACAAAAAGGCCCTTGAGTAACTAAAAAATTATGCAAACCAACGCGGCACTATAGCAACATAGGGGGATTTTGCACTGAGCTCCCTGATGTTTTCATCTTTACAACTATGGGATCCCAAGGCACGCTACGGTGCACACGATGCACAGAGCGGTGGTGGCACGGCACACAGCGGCGACGCTGGCCACAACGAGGGTTCGATGGCGACTAGGAGGGGTCGGGCACCTAAGCTAGGTTAGCGCGGATGCCCGGGTGATGCTGGCGCGGTTCGCGGGGTAGCACAGCATGGCCGACCATGGCGAAGGCCATAGCGGCCCGGTTCACGGTGGCGGAGAAGCTACAACGACAAGCACAGGCGACTACAAGGCCAACTAAGGGGCGCTACAGCACCAGGGTCCTACCATGAGCTCAGAAGGGGTGATGGTTGAGGCGGAGAAGACTCGAGACGAACTAGCCACTAGCGGACCGAGCAGCTTGGCGGTGTCCCACGGCGGACACAACAGCGACGGCCACGCCACGTACTGGTAGTGGTCTGGCTAAGGCACGCAGGTTACTGAGGGGATCACTGCGAAGCTACAGACACGATTGGAGTGGGTGCTAAGGTTCGGTGGAGGGGTGGATTAGGGGGGTGACTCAGTTCGGTCTTATGGTGGCCGGTGGGGGGATCCCAAATTGGCACCCGACAGAGCCCGACTGTGGCAGCAGACGGGCTTGGCGTTAAATTAGGCTTCCCAGCTCTTGACCGGCTCAAGCATTAACCGCGTGAATGACTAGGTGCTGTGAACTGGCTCGCCAGACGTAGGAGACGAAAGAGGGAGGTAGGAAGAGCTTGACCCGTCCTTGTCATGGCGCGATGCACATGATGACGGTAAGCGTACCCGTATGGCGCTATCACGCGCCAACGCGCTATAAAAGAGTCAGGCCAAGCGTAGCGTCAAATCAAGGGCATGGCGATG
This sequence comes from Miscanthus floridulus, assembly GCF_019320115.1. NCBI lineage: Eukaryota > Viridiplantae > Streptophyta > Magnoliopsida > Poales > Poaceae > Miscanthus > Miscanthus floridulus. The sequence goes on from NC_089595.1 coordinate 44,787,752, forward strand.
GCACGGGTAGGGGCCATGTGCCGGCTGCAGCAGGCCAAGTATGGCCACGCGTAGTGCCATTCATGGGCAAGGCGATGGCGTGGGCAGGGGCCATGTGCCAGCCGTAGCGGGCGGCGCAGCAGCGGGGACATGACGCCAGCGACAGGCCAGAGCCTGGCTAGGATGGCCTCGACCAGTCAGCGCACGAGACCATGCGCGCGACGTGGTGGAGGGCGCCCAACAGCATGGTGAATGCGACCACTTAGCCAGCTAACCAACAGAGTGTGCTGCACGACTTTTGAAGCACTAATTCCTACCTAACTAGCCTGCTCAAAGCTTATCCATCACGGCGAAGCTAAAGAGGGTTGATTAAGCTGCTAATAGGACCTACTTGCACAAACCAAGATGAAGTGGAGAGGGAGATAGAAGACTGCCAAGCTAGCAATGCCAACTGCTATCTAGAGCTAAGGCTAGGCTACCAAGTTAACTATTTTAAGCTTTCCAACACAATTAATTAGTGATCAAGCCAAGCCCTAACCAAACTAACCTTGCTACCATTAGGAAGTACAGACTTTGATGCAACCCACTGAGCAAAAATATAGCACAAGCCTTGAGCTAAGTTTTCCAGATTTAATACACTAATATCGCATCGTCCCACCGTTTTCAACTTAAGAATTTTGCTAAGTCACGATCGGATTCGCGTCGAATTCGATTTCCAGGCTATTAGACCAGTTAGCTAGTGAATTCATTTTTTGACCTCTCGTATTTTATCGTCATCTACAAATCTTGTACTTCATGCTTTATTAAAGTTCCATATATTTGTTCTATACATTTTCGCTTAATAAAAATTGGCTTCACACCCTAAGTAATATAACGTGACTATGAAATTAACTTTTGTTTCATGTTTCCGTTGATCGTTTTGAGTTACGGAATTTTATCCAAACATTATATCACATGCATTAACACATAAATATGATGCTCATGACATGTTTTAGCAAAAGATTTACAATGTAATACCGAGAGTGTTACAAATCTACCCCCCTAAAACAAAATCTCGTCCCGAGATTTCATGTGTCTAGTGTGGGAAAAGAGATAAGAATTACATTTCAATGTAGACAACTACCTTGGTGAACCAGAAAGAAGATGGGGGTAATGCTTCAAGATATAGCTCTCTTGTTCCCACGTGGCTTAATCCTCCGAGTGGTTTTGCCACTGAACCTTGTAGAATTTCACCACATTGTTCCTTGTCACTCTTTCCTTTTCGTCCAAGATCTTGATAGAATGTTCAACATACGTCAAGTCAGGCTAGAGAGGAAGTCCTTCAATTTCCACAACTTTATTAGGGGCCTATAAAAATTTCTTCAACTGAGATACATGAAACACATTATGTACTGCCGATAAAATATCAGGAAGCTAGAGATGATAAGCAACTAGGCCACATTGTTCCAAAACCTTGTAAGGACCCACATATCGAGGGGCTAGCTTGCCATGGACACCAAACCGATGCACCCCTCTCATAGGAGACACCTTGAGGTACACATGATCCCCAACTACAAACTGCAAAGGCCTTCTTCGCTTGTTCGCATAAGCTTTCTGTCAGCTCTGAGCTGCCTTCAAATGACTCTGAATAATGCTGACTTGCTCTCAAGCTTCTTTGATGAAATCAGGCCCAAAATATCCACGATCTCCCACATCAACCCAATTAAGTGGTGTCCTACATTTTTTTCTATATAGAGCTTCAAATGGTGCCATACGAATACTTTCTTGATAGCTATTGTTGTAAGAAAAGTCAGCTAACTTCAGGCATTCGTCCCACTTCTCAGGAAAAGAAATGGAACAAGCTCTCAACATGTCCTCGAGTACCTGGTTCACCCTTTTAGTTTGGCCATCAGTTTGTGGATGATAAGCTTAGCTTCTGAGGAGATAAGTACCAAGACATTGCTGTAGTTGCTCCTAGAAACAAGCGACAAAAACTGACCCTCTATCAGAGATGATAGTCAGGGGAACTCCTTGTAAGGTCACAACCCAGTCAAAATATATCTGGGCATACTTCCTGGCTGAATATCTGGTGTCCACTAGAAGAAAACGAGCAGACTTAGTGAGACGGTCCACAATGACACAAATAGAGTCATAGCCCTTGGATGTGTAGGGCAAACCCAAAACAAAGTCCATGGAAATATCTTTCCATTTCCACATAGGGATCAGCAAAGGCTGCAAATATCTCGGGGTACGCATATGATCTGCCTTCACTCTCCCACAAGTGTCGCACTCCATGACGTACTTGGTGATGTCTTGCTTCATGTTGGACCACCAATATAAGTGGCACAAATCATGGTACATCTTGTTACTACTAGGATGGATAGACAATTTGGAATGATGAGCTTCCTTCAAAATCTTCCTTCTCAACTCCTAATTTGATGGAACCACCAATCTGTCCTTGTACCTTACTACACCTTACTCATCAATACTAAACTGGGGACCACGCCCTTCAGCAATTAATTTCTTGATGTGAGGGATTTCTAAGGTATCTTGCCTTTGCTCTATAATATTTTGCTCAAGTAATTCTAAGACTAAAGCAATATGAGCCAACACCTCAGCATGGTTGAGGGACAAAGGTGATTCTTCAGCCTGATATGACTTCTAGCTCAAAGCATCAGCTGCCACATTGGCCTTTCTGGGGTGGTAATGTACCTCCAAGTTATAATCCTTGATCAATTCCAACCATCTCCTTTGCCTCATATTTAACTCAGACTGAGTAAAAATATATTTGAGGCTCTTGTGATCTGTAAAAATGTGTACTTTGTTGCCCAACAAATAATGCCTCCAAATTTTTAGAGCGTGGACCACAACAGCCAGCTCTAAATCATGAGTGGGGTAATTCACTTTGTGCTTTTTTAGTTGGCACGAAGCATAAGCTATCACACACCCCTCCTGCATAAGCACACATCCCAACCCCATCTTCGAGGCATCACAATATACATCGAAAGGTCTGTCAATATCTAGTTAGGCCAAAACAGGAGCAGTGGTAAAAAATTTCTTCAAAGCTTGGAAGGCTTCTTCAGAGGCCGGGCTCCAAACAAACTGGGCCTCTTTTTGGAGCAGCTTCGTCGTCGGCTGAGCTATCTTGGAGAAGTTAGGAAGGAAGCGCCGATAGTATCCAACGAGACCAAGGAACTGACGAATCCGGTGCACTGACCTGGGAGACTTCTAATTTAGCACATCTTGCACCTTGCTTGGATCTACAGAGATGCCATCAGAGGTCAGAACATGTCCCAAAAATTGGACCCGATCCAGCCAAAACTCACACTTGCTGAGTTTGGCATATAGCTTGTGTTCCCTCAATCGAGTCAGTGCTATCCGAAGGTGTTGGGCACGTTCTTCCTTGTTCTTGGAATATATCAAGATATCATCAATGAATACCACCACAAACTTATCCAACTCTAGCATAAAAACTAAATTCTTCAGGTACATGAAGAATGCAGGAGTGTTGGTGAGACCAAAAGACATGACTAGGTATTCATATAGCCCATACCTAGTAGAAAAAGTTGTCTTTGATATATCTAGTGGTCTAATCTTAATTTGATGATAGCCTGAACAAAGATCAATCTTGGAGAACACTTTGGCACTAGCTAGTTGATCGAACAAAGTATTAATACGAAGTAAAGGATACTTGTTCTTAATGGTTACCGCATTGAGAGGCCAGTAATCCACACATATCCGAAGAGTGCCATCTTTCTTCTTCACAAAAATGGCTGGACAACCCCATGGTGAAGAACTAGGATGGATGAATCCCTTTTCCAACAACTCTTCTAATTGTCTCTTCATTTCAGCCAATTCCTTCAAGGCCATGCGGTACGGACATCGGGAGATAGGAGCAGTGCCAGGCTCTAACTCAATGGAGAACTCCACATCTCTATCCGGTGGCAACCCAGGTAGATCTTTAGGAAAGTCGTCTGGGAACTCGCAGACCATAGGAATAGAGGCAAGATCAGGAGAAGCTTCAGCATGAGCAGCAATAGGTAAGGCAGGATCTGAGGTCATAAGAAGAGACATCCTATCCTTAGAAGAAGGAAGCCATAACTCCCCAACTCTCTGCTTTAGATCCAAGACTACCCCATATACCCGCAACTAGTTCATTCCTAGAATTGCATCAATGCCTTGCCCAGGAAGCACCATGAACTAGAGACGGTAAGTGTGAGTGGCTAATACTAAGCCCACTGTGTCCGTTCGAGTATTAACACACAACTACTAACCTGGAGTACTGATTCTATAGGCAAAAGGTATAGCCATAAGAGGTATATTGTGTCAGTGTGCAAATCTCATGCTCATGAATGAATGTGATGCACCAGAATCAAACAACACATAAGCTGGATGGGAATTAATGGTGAACATACTAGCCATCACTGGTTCATTTTGCAATATTTCCTCAGTCTCCGTAAATTAACCTGTCCAGATCAGCTCACTGGCACTTTCTTCTTTATAACTGTCCGCTTGATCAGGCAAGAGTTATCTCAGGGCTGAGCAAACTAGGTAGGCTGGTTTGCGGGCACTCCTAGGCATAGTGGCCTTCCTTGCCACACTTGAAACAAGCACAAGGCTTGTTCCCCTGTCCTTGATGAGGTGGGACCTACTGTCCCTAGGGCTACTGATGTTGCACCTGCTGGGTACGTGCACGGTACTGAGTGGAAGGTGCCTGAAAGGTCTGCTGAGGCTGTTGAAACGAATACCCACCCAAAGACTAATAGGGCACCCGCCTAACAACCTATACCTTCTACACCTAGGGGTGACTAGAAGACCTAGTAGCCACCTGCTTGCGCTTCCATTCTGCCTGAGAGTCACGCTGCAATCCCTCCATGGCAATAGCAGCGTTCATCATTGCCCCAAAGGTCTGATAGTTTCCTGTATATAACTCCTTCTACAGATGCAAGAGAGGCCACGATAAAAACGGTCTCTCTTCTTCTCATCTGTATCAACATGAGTCCCAACATACTGTGACAAGTGGTTGAACTTGTTGACATAGTCCATCACAGACATGCTTCCTTGCCGAAGGTCCAGAAACTCTATCAACTTCCTATTTAGAACACCAGCAGGAATATAATACTCTCTGAAGGCCGCAGTGAACTCCTGCCAGGTCACCCGATGATCCGCCGGCTGCATGGCATTAAAGGTGTCCCACCATGCACTAGCAGATCCCAATAGCTATTGCCCTACAAAGCGCACCTTCTACCCCTCAGTTACGATGAGAAGCAGAAACTTTTGCTCTCGGACACGAAGCCAATGCTCTACATCTAGAGGCTCAGCCATCGGCATGAACATGGGTGGGTGCATCTTTAAGAAATCCTAATAAGAGCAGGGTCCCTCAGGACTGTGGGCACCACCCCCGTTCCCACCATTGCCACTGTGACCTCCATGGGTGAAGCCATTGATAGCCTATGCCAGTAGCTCCATGGCCCAGGCTGACTCATGACGAGCAACCAACATCTCTACATGAGTCATCGGAGCTGGCGATGCGGAGGAGGAGGATCCAGAAGTGGAGCCTCATGGCTCTCCCCATTGCCATTCCCATCGCCCCGCCCACTTTCGCCTTGGCCTTCGCCAAGACCGTGGCCCGCTCTGGCACTGGTGCTCCCATGACCGGACCTCAACTTCATCTAAAAATAGATAGGAATCAACCATTTAGGACAACCCTCTAGATCAGAAATAAGAGATTAGAGAAATGATAAGACATCTATTGAAACATTCTTTTAGTTATCCTATCAATTTACTAATCCAAATTATACGCGTAGGGGGAATTTGGTTTTTAAGTAAGGTTCCCTTATCATGATGCATGCATCGGCCTATACGCTCACTCAAGTCGGAATATAGCAGCATTCACAAAATTTCGACACATCGCACACTCACTTTCTGTATGCTAAGTGATTTCTTACGTAATGCAAGTCAGTGTACCTATAGAAAACTGATTAGATAAAACTAGTGCCGCTATCCTAGATAGACCATATTGCTAGGGCTTATACTTATTTAGATAATTTTATCGCATCCTACTTTTTGTAAACTTTTGTTGATCAAATTTTAGGTTTTAGAAAAGAGTGATGAAACTCATAAACTCATTATTGGCTCTGGTACCAACTGTGGCAGAACTGCTCGAAATAACGCGCTTACGGAGGCACTTGTCTTCCACTAGACACAAAGCACCCCGAAAGCAAGCTACATCGGGTGGGTTCCGTTGAGTACACCCCAAGGGAGAGCCCGAATGATCCACATTTTCCCCCAAGGATCCTTCAATGAGAACGAGTTACAATACTTAGTCCATTTCATACATCCAGAGTTCTTAGAAATATATATTATTACAGTACCAAATTCAGAGTGTGGAAATTTAACAGCGGAATGAAACGAAACATCTATCGATAATATACACCAGAAGAATCCTTCACACAACGGCTACTCCTCAAGTAGTACATGCAACAGGGGTTAATAAACCCTGAGTACACAATGTACTCGTAAGACTTATCTGACTAGTGGGAATAATTTCCCGACTCCAAGGAATATGATAAGCTTTATGGTTTGCTGGGTTCCTTTTTGCAGAAAGCAATACTAATAGTGGATCCTTATTTATTTTATTATTAGCAGTCATGATTAATTCATTATCTAGCCATTCTATGTAAGCACATGTTCTACTTTTAAGGAAGAGTTGAGCAAATAGTTCCATTTCGTCACCTTTCATCTTTCAGTTCTTACTACGGTGCTAGACTATAGACAAGCCGTACTAGAACGCCAACGATTCACAAATCAATGTGCCTAGCTGGGTACCCCGAGACACAAGCCCCGCTTGTATCCCAGGCCCAAGCAGGACCAACCCATCACTCTCCTATCATGGGGTCTAGGTCCCCGTCCAAACTTGGACTTCAAGCCCCTGCTCTTGAGTCCTGAACTCAATGACATGGTTAGACCTCCACCATCCCCGCCTCCAATGAGTCAGTTTGGAAAGAGCCGGAACCCACGACAAGGGAGCAACAATCCTTCCTTGCGCCCATACCCAAGTATGTGCTCGGGATAATAAGTCTGTGACTTGCCTAGAACCCAATGCAATGGCCAGTCCTTAACCGACACAGATCCTGCCAATATCCATACCATATCCCTGTCTGGTCTCCATTTTCCTTTCACCATTTTTATCATGAGTGATAATAATAATCACCTATTGTGAGTAATGACAGGTTACTCACGCTACCGAAATTCTGAGCATAGCAACTACTCGACCTATACTAGTAGGACTCATAGGTAAGTATACCTATGCATGTAGTTTCCATAAAATGCCTGTAACATAAATGCATATCACACATATATCCAGTGATCATTCAAAAATAGGGGTTATGCACCGGAGCTTGCCTTGGGCAGACGGGGTGTCAACAAAGTCAGCAACTGATGCCTCTAGGGCTTGCTCCTGAATGAGAACCTCCTCCTCATACTCTTCAATGATCTCCTCATACTCCTGTTCGCCCACAAGCACGAACTCTACCAACTTGTTATCTACATGCATGAAATGATGATGCAACACTTAATAATATAGCAATAGCAACTCTTAAAATAAAACACATCTAGCAAGCTACTAAGCTAGATCTACCGACTAAGACGCTAAGCTACCTATCATTACCACTAAACATGGTATGAAACATGAGACTTTTCCCTATGTGCCATTATAAAAGATCGTAATCCCCTGTGTGCCCCTGAAAAAATTTAGCGGTCTTAAGCGCCACTACTTCAACTTTTCGTGTCATCCATGCCACTTCCGTCAGTTTGGGCTCTAACGCCGTTAAACCGCAGGTGTGAAAAGACGAAAATGCCCTTAAGTTCAAATATGTTATTAATTTTTTTTTAAGCATCTTAACGACTTCAAATGAAAAAACTCAAAACTAGAAAGTTGTAGATCTCGTCGAGATCTATAATTTTCATATAATTTTTTTTCATTTAATTTCGCAAAAAAAATAATATGATTTTTCTAAGATATATTAATCATATCAAATCATATTTTTTTTTGCGAAATTAAATAAAAAAAATTTATATGAAAATTATAGATCTCGACGAGATCTACAACTTTCTAGTTTTGAGTTTTTTCATTTGAAGTCGTTAAGATGCTCAAAAAAATTAATAACATATTTGAACTTAAGGGCATTTTCGTCTTTTCACACCTGCAGTTTAACGGCGTTAGAGCCCAAACTGACGGAAGTGGCATGGATGACACGAAAAAGTTGGAGTAGTGGCGCTGAAGACCGCTGAATTTTTTCAGGGGCACACAGGGGATTACGATCTTTTATAATGGCACACAGAGAAAAGTCTCATGAAACATTGCATGTATTATCTTAGCAACTAAAGGCGTCCATATTCTTAATATCGATTTACTATATATATGATAAAAAAGGAGTACTAGCTACCCTATTTATTAACCTATTCGAAGCCTACAAAATTATAGTGAGCATATAATAATACAATGAACCTACTGTAAAAATTTCATGATAAAAGCTATTACTTATTTGCCACAAAAATTCTTACAATCATTAATCTAAATAGCATTAACACTTACAAATGATTTTATAGTCCTTAGCATCAACATAGACATATATAAACTAACCATACTATCAGATAGACAACATTTTTAGAAACTCAACAGAATTTATTTCACAATTTTTGGACACCTAGTAGAATTGATATTAATTATCCAAGTTCTGTTCAGATTAGCATAAGACAAACTATTGCTACTTCTTACGAAAAAGAAAAGGGCAAACTGGCCCAACGCAGCCCAACACTGCACGGCCCATACGCGCAAGATAGCCCACCCAGGGGAAACCGCACGCGCGCTGGGAACTTACAAAAATGCCCTTGAGTAACTGAAAATTATGCAAACCAACGCGGCACTATAGCAACATAGGGGGATTTTGCACTGAGCTCCCTGATGTTTTCATCTTTACAACTATAGGATCCCTGGGCACGCTACGGTGCATGCGATGCATAGAGCGGTAGCGGCGCCGCACACAACGGCGATGCCGGCCATGGCGAGGGTTCGACAGCGGCCGGGAGGGGTCGGGCACCTAAGCTAGGTTAGCGCGGATGCCCGGGTGGTGCTGGCGCGGTTCGCGGGGTAGCACAGCACGGTCAGCCACGACGAAGGCCAGAGCGGCCCCGTTCACGACGGCGACGAAGCTACAACGGCAGGCACATGCGACTACAGGGCCATCTAATGGGCGCTACAGCACCAGGGTCCTACCACGAGCCCAGAAGGGGTGATGGTTGAGGCGGAGAAGACCCGAGATGAACTGGCCACTAGCGGACCGAGCAGCTCGGCGGTGTCCCGCGGCGGACACAACCGCGACGGCCACGCCACGTAGTGGTAGTGGCTCGGCCAAGGCGCGCAGGTTACTAAGGGGGTCACTGCGAAGCTATAGACGCGCTTGGAGTGGGCGCTATGGTTCGAAGGAGGGGAGGATTAGGGGGCGACTCAGTTCGGTCTTATGGTGGCCAGCGGTGGGGGAATCCCAAATTGGTGCCCGATAAAGCCCGACCATGGCAGCAGACGGGCTTGGCATTAAATTAAGCTTCCCAGCTCTCGACCGGCTCAAACATTAACCGCGTGAATGACTAGGCGCTACGAACTGGCTCGTCGGACGGAGGTGACGGAAGAGGCAGGTAGGCAGAGCTTGACCCGTCCTTGACATGGCGAGATGCACATGATGACGGTGAGCGTACCCATATGGCGCTACCACGTGCCAACGCGCTATAAAAGAGTCGGGCTAAGCGTAGCGTCAAATCAGGGGCAAGGCGACAGCGCGGGTAGGGGCCATGTGCCGGCCGCAGCAGGCCAAGTACGCCATGCACAGTGCCATTCATGGGCAAGGTGACGGCGTGGGCAGGGGCCATGTGTCGACCACAACGGGCGCGCGCAGCAGCAGTGGCAGCGGCGACGCGACGCCAGTGGCAGGCCATAGCCAGGCTAGGACGGCCTCGACCGGCCAGCACACGAGACCGTTCGTGCGACGCGGCGGAGCGTGCCTAACAGCGTGTTGACCGCGACCACTCAGCCAACTAACCAACAGAGTGTGCTGCACGACTTTTGAAGCACCAATTCCTGCCTAACTAGCCTGCTCAAAGCTTATCCATCACGGCGAAGCTAAAGAGGGTTGATTAAGCTGCTAATAGGACCTACCCGCATGAACCAAGATGAAGTGGAGAGGGAGATAGAAGACTGCCAAGCTAGCAATGCCAACTGCTATCTAGAGCTAAGGCTAGGCTGCCAAGTTAACTATTTTAAGCTTTCCAATGCAATTAATTAGTGATCAAGCCAAGCCCTAACCAAGCTAACCTTGCTACCATTAGGAAGTACAAACTTTGATGCAACCCACTGAACAAAAAAATATCACAAGCCTTGAGCTAAGTTTTCCAGATTTAATACACTAATATCGCATCGTCCTACCGTTTTCAACTTAAGAATTTTACTAAGTCATGATCGGATTCGCGTCGAATTCGATTTTCAAGCTATTAGACCAGTTAGCTAGTGAATTCATTTTTCGACCGCATGTATTTCATCGTCATCTACAAAGCTTGTACTTCAAGTTTTATTAAAGTTCTGTATATGCATTCTATACATTTTCGCTTAATAAAAATTGGCTTCACACCCTATGTAATATAACGTGACTATGAAATTAACTTTCATTTCGTGTTTCCGTTGATCGTTTCGAGTTACGGAATTTGATCCAAACACTATATCACATGCATTAACACATAAATATGATGCTCATAACATATTTTAGCAAAAGATTTACAGTGTAACACCGAAGGTGTTACATTTAATACTCAGATTATAAACAAAATTGATTTTCACATGCTCCCCATTTTTTAGGCAAAGGTGGCGCTCTATCAAAAATCACCTATAAATAAAATTCGTTCTAGAGATTGTCCGCTAGAAATGGCCTCTATATTAAGACGCGATTGATAGTACCAACATTATCTAGAAATCTCATTTCAAAGGCGGTAATTTTTTTCAACCACTTCCAAAAACAAAGGCATTTGTAGAGGTGGTTGAAAACATCAAATACCTTTAGAAATCGATTTCTAAATGCGTTTCGCGATGTAGCTCGCCTAAAAAATAAGAGCAGTACATAAAATTTATAACTTTTTTCAAATCAGTCGGATGAAAAAAAAAACTTATCAAATTTGTAGAACTCGGAAATATCTGTAATTTTGTAGCTAACCAATTTTTCATTTAAAACTACTTAGTATCTTGAAGTTAAGTTGTAAGTTCCCAAATTTTGAAATCTAGTATTTTTGAATTTTTAAACAACAGAGAGGCACGCTATATGTTCAATGAGATCTAAAATTTTATAGTTCGATCCCTTTTCATTTAAAATCATTTAGCTATCGAAATATGCACCGCAAGATTTCTGAAAGTTAATTGAAAGAACAGCATCCCACACTTGGTCACAAGTGGCCCCACTACTTATTGGTATAGGGAGGCTTACGCGAGGCTTGAGTTTGGGAGTCCAAATCTATAGCGGCATATGTGTGTATTTTACACGAAAATCACATGAATTTTATGATTTGCAACGTGTGGTTGCATTGCTTTTTTTTTGAAAGATCTGGTAGTCCGGCTTGGCATTAAATAAGAAGGGTTCCAGAATTCAACGTCTTACAAGCGCGAGAGGCGCTGCCTCCCGCGGTAGACCGCTGCACGAGGTTTAGGAGAAACTGTGCTAATTAGTCACTAAGGGATGGGCTACCAAAAGGGGGCTAAGGCCAGTCTGAATGAGGATTTTATAAAGTTTCATGGGCATTAAATATGCTGATATGGCACTGTCTTGATGAAGAGAGAGAAGATAAAAGTTTCATAGGAGTAGAGAGAGTTTCATGGGGATGAAACTCTTCCACACTGTTTTCAAAATATGGGTGTGTTGGAAATTGAGAGATGAAACCCCCACTGAGACTGGCCTAAGTACTTCCCCTCCCACCAAGGCCCAAGTGGAGCATCCTTCACTGTTTTCCACGACTGGGGACTGTGCAGACTTCCAAGTGTTCCTAAGGCCAGTCTCAATGGGGTTTCATGGGGGTTTCATGCACAATTAATAAGGTGCCAAGTCAGTTTTTTACATGAAACTGGGAGGAGAGAGAAGGGATTCGTTTCATGGCCACGAAACTTATCCGCACTGTTTCCAAAACTTTGGAAACGCCGTGAAACCTGCACTGAGGCCCTTCCTTCGTTTCATCGCGACTTTTCTTCTCCAGGACCGTGCGTTCTTCATCGCGACTCCGCAGGGCGCGGTCGCCGGACCGTCGCAGGCGAGGCCGCCCAACGCGCTCGCTCGTCCGTCGGCGTGGGCAGGAGCTCCGCAGGGCGCGGCCGCCAGACCACCGCGGGCGAGGTCGCTGGCCGCGGGCGCTCGTCCGCTAGTCGCGGGACATCCGCCGGCACCTTTCGTCGTGAGCCGTCCGTCGCGAGCTGCCCCGTCGCGACTCCGCCCGCCACACGTCCTCTGCCGGTCACGGGCGCCGCGAGCGTGAGGGCTCCGCCCGCCCGCCGCCATGCTCAGCCTCCACTCCATGCTCGGCCTCCAGGCGATGACGAGAAGGATGCGGGGAAGAGAGGGATGATAGGGATAGGTGGGACTCGTGAATTGTAAAATAAGGGACGAAACCGTGCCATGAAACTTTGCACTGTGGGAGAGACCCGTTTCATATCAAAGTTTCACGTGTTGGAAACTGGGAGGTGAAACTCTCCATTGAGACTGGCCTAAAAGATTACAGCATATCTTTGTTTCTAGATGCACCACAGTGTTGGGATTGACAGCGTGTCTATAGCACACGGTAGCATTTTGTTCGTATTTGGTAATAATTGTCCAATCATTGACTAATTAGGCTCAAAACGTTCGTCTCGCAAAGTACAACTAAACTATGCAATTAGTTTTTTTATTTCGTCAATATTTAGTACTCCATGCATGTACCGCTAAGTTTGATGTGATGGGAAATCTTCTTTTTGCATAGTGTCAAAGTTTGGATTTTGGTAGAACTAAGCGCGTGTTTAGTTTCAACCCCAAATTCCCAAAAAGTGCTACAGTACCCATCACATCGAATCTTGTGATACGTGTATGGAGCATTAAATGTAGACGAAAAAAAACTAATGGCATAGTTTGGTTGGAAATTACGAGACGAACGTTTTGAGCCTAATTAGTCCATGATTGAACAATAATTGTCAAATGAAAACGAAAGTACTACAGTAGCCCAAATTTCTAAATTCACCTAACTAAACACGCGCTAAACATGGCCTAGGATACATGGATAACTAATCCAAGTGCACCATCCTCTGCCTTAGTCACAGCACCATCATGGGATCTCTATCTCGGCCACCCCCGACGCCGCTGCCATTATTGCAGCTAGGGCCTTGGAGAGCTTCCTGTTGCACATCTTCATCGTAGCTTTTATTGCTTTGCGCCCGGTTCCTTTGGCTTGAGAGGTCGTATTTTTTCAGCTAACGAACAATCAGCCTATTTGTTTGATCGTATACGATCATGGATTATAAGCTGGAATAATATTTTTCTCTCACACCAAATCAGTCAGCAGTAAATAATCCATGATCGTTTACGACGAAACGAACAGACTGAATATTTTTTTCTCACAATAAATCGATCAACAGTACTTATGCCGGCCAAGCGAACAGGGCATTGATTGCCTGCTCGGGGTCTTGTCCAAACATGTCAACGAACTCTGTGACTGCTGCATCCGGCGCCAGCGACTGCCCGTTGATGAAGTCCAACTCGCGATAAGCTTGCGCTGTGCCACCGGCACAGGGGATGGACGACAGGCGGTCAGATGCAGACTGGAGCGGGTGGAGGCCTGTGTCCTCCTGCGACCTCTGGTACCCGGCAGGCTGGCCTGCCGTGGTGGTGAGGCTGGCCTCAGCAGCACCGGCTCAGGATCATTTCTGAACATCGGTTACGTTGCTTCCCTGGTGCATTTCTCCTAGTATATAAAAAAGTACTATTTTTATGGCTGCTTTTCATTTTCGGAAAATGATTTTCCTAGAGACGGACCTGTTGCCAACTACATTTAGGAAATTGACCTCCAGAGACAGTACCAAACATGACCTGTCTATGAATTATTCCTCGACAAAATAAATCTAGTCTTGCCCTATATCCTCTGAAGAACCAATTACTTGCATTGGCGCCGACGGCCAGCATGTCTGCTGGGTTGGCGCACACTGGTGGTATATCGAAATGCAGGGCGGCCAGAGGACTTAGGATTATTCTCTCTGGATCTGCATCATATCCAACGCTGCATGCCACATGCAGATTGTTATATATAGCGTGGACTCGATAGATGGGTCGTGACTCGTGAGTCCGCTTGCTGCTACCCTAAAAACAGTGATGTCTATATCTTCCTATGGAAACGTCATGACAACTTTACATGGTTATACTTAACACACACATAAACACACAAGAATGTAACGTTTTCATATATGGCTATAATATAAAATCGAAAAAGTATTTATCAAAATGAAAGCAAGCATCTTTAGTGGGCAGTGACGACTAGTAGTAGGCATGTGCACACTATGGCAGAATCCCAAACTTCATCACAGAGGAGAAAATCTTCCGCCTGTGATGTGAGAGCATCGTAAATGTGTTTCTGCCTGTTTGTGATGATAACCCGTCTATGATTGCTGTCACCACAGACAGATATCTAACCCGTCTGTGAAGACAGTTAAACAATTGCCTATGATTAATACATCACAGACAGTGTAATGACCTGTTATTTGGGATGATCATCACAAACGGGTAAAACTCTCATATCTAGACGTGAAATGGGTCAGGATAAATCCCATTCCATTCCATCCCGATTTCTACATTTAACCTATTTCAATCCGTATTGACGGTCATTCCAACCATTTTTTATTTTTCCATTTTTGGTAAATTTGAAAACAAGATGAAAACAATATAGCTTTTTTTCCAACCATTTTAGCTTTTTTCGTTTTTTTTTTTGCCGGCATATCCTGCTTTTACCCGAATAGGACATCCATTTTATGAAGTGCAATAATGCAGTATAGTCGGTCAAGCCACATCGGAGTAGCCTTGTCTAAGGCAGACTAGTGATTGGCTTCTGTTATTCACTTATGATCTTGAACTCTTATACTCTTGTCACCTTATGAATCCTACGGTATAAATTAGAATATTTATCTGTTGGCAATGTTGCCTTGCCAGGTTGGTTAGGTTAATTAGTACGTCGAGTCATGTTTCTTAGTTTTATGTGTCTACATTTCTGTTTGTCTTTATGTATCCTGACCGTTCTGACACTTTTTCGTTTGAATTGATCCATTTTCGATTTCTGGTGAATCACCATTTTAAATCTCATTTCCAGCCATCCTTGATTTCAATTTTGTTTCCGTAATAAAATGTAAATGTGAAAACGGGAGAGGGTTTATCCTGGCTGATCCCGTCCATTTTCATCCCTAGTGATGCCACAGTTCATCATAGATTCCAACACTCAAACGGCTGCTTCAGCCGTATAGTTAATACTCTTCTGTGTTAACACTCTAATGTAATCTATATCCTAGATGGGGCTTTATAACGTCCCATCTGTGTTTTGTTTATTTCATAGCCGGTCACTATAAGACACGTATGTGGGCAGCCTCTATGTCAGATGTAGTCTTTTTATAATCCCCGTCTGTGACGATCGGAGGTCACATAATGATGACCGCTTGATTAGAGATGTGGATTCTTTATTCATGTCTTTAATCAAGCGGCACTACAAGCACCAACTATAATAATCAATTCACAGGCAATTTTCATAAATCATAAACAGTTCAATATATATCACGGCTAGGTAAAAGTTGTTGACACACCAACTTTAGTACATTTTTTTTTGCAAAAGGTGGCACAAGCTGCCCGAGTGATATTATTCTTTTTGGTGTTTGTGCAATATTTAAACATAATCGCTGCCTGTTCGACCCCCCCCCCCCCCCCCCCCCCCCCCCCCCCCTCCCATTGCCACTGGTATTGCCCCTCGGCAATGATGGCCATGGTTATCAATTATCACCGCTGGTTCAGAACCAGCAGCAATAATATGTTATCACTGCTAGTTTGGCGTTTGACCCGTGACGACGCCATGGTCACCTTCGGTTCAAAAGTTTTATCCGGCTTTGATCATTCTATAATCGTTATCTGTTTATAGCATGAACCGATGGTGATGAGCGTTTGGTCAGCACATGTCATTGGTACACTCGGGCGGTGATGAATGTTTGATCAGTACCAGTCAGTGGTGCAATCCGGCGCTGATGCAAAAGTGTAGACCACTAGGTGATCGTTTCATCCGACAGTGATGACCGTTTTGTCAATACGTGGTAGTGATGACAATTAGTTCAAAGCCGGTAAATAATTTGATCCGGCGTTGATGACCATGTCGTCATCACCGCCAGAATGTTCTTTCATCTGGCAATGATATTGCATTTCACAAAATTTTGTTCAAATGAAGCTTAATAGCATATTCAACAAACCATGTACATCTTGACCGGGAACAAATTTAAGTTTTACAAGAGCAATCCAAGCTAACACAAAATATGAGGAAAAACATGACTGCTATGAGCAGATATAGTACCCAAGCTGCTCCTTTTGATTACATAATAAAGTAGTGCTCTCTACACAGACTTACATAATGAATCGAAGTAGTTGTGCTTGATTCTAGTATGTGCCTCTACTCACTGCAACACAGAGTGAATATATATAATTAGTTTCAAACTGAATTCAAGGATCTGTATACAAGTGATTTGCTTGTTCAATTATCTCGTCAATGTTCACTATACCAAAACTAATTTGTAGCGACTCCAAAAGTGTCACTATAAGTCGTTATAGCGACTGATGATGTGTTGCAGTAAGTGGCGTTAGTATAAACATATACCGACCGACAGGGTTTATACCTACTGATAGTTGGACACTAGTATTTATACTAACCAATGATATGTTACAAGGTTTAGCGACCAATGGTTGGATGATATAAATCTTTTTACCAACCAACAATCCATCGCTATGAACTAACATGATTATATAATTAATTTCACATTAACCATATAATCTGAAGCCCATTCAACATTCATGCAAGCTCACATTACACATAAACTATATAATTCACTACTACAGATTGACTTATCACTATCGCCACTTTCACTGCCGTAGCAATAGAAACGACTGTGTTTTACTTCCACCGCCGGTTGTACCGATAGCAAGGCCTCCTGATGAAGAAAACCAGCAGTTGAAACTTCTACCACCCACGGGTTAATAGTAGATGTGGCAGTGGTATTTTCTCCGTTGCATGAAAAGCCGAGCCGACTGGATAGGCGTTCTGGCCGCCGGCCCTACATGACCGTTTGGTGTTCCGGTGGTAGTAAATTCAGCGTGAGTTATTTCCTCATTTCCCAACTACCCACAACACAGTTGCATCACCATTCCACTTCTCCATCTTCAAAAGGTTGGCACATTGTTCCTCTCTCCATTGCACGCCTCGTGCCACGCCGCCACCACCTCCCGCACGGCTGGCGGAATTGTTCCTCTCGCAATTTGTGTGAACCATTGAGCACCTCGCACCGCGCCGCCTCCAGATCCAAAGGCAAGGGTATGCTTTCGCACTTCACCGATGGATCTTTGTCGGATTATTTTCCTTTTTAATGATCTCATTACTAAGGAAGCTCTCATCCTACTGCACAATGACGATCACAAGCTCTTCGAAATGGAGGCGACCCCCAACAAAAGGAACACACTGGCTAGCCTCACAGAGGATCTTGTTCTAGAGATCCTCCGTCGCCTCCCCGTCCGCTCCTTGTTCTCCTGCAAATGTGTCTGTCACTCCTAGAAGCGCCTCATCTCCGACAACCGTTAGGTGCTGCCCCAGACTATGGTCGGCTTCTTCTACGACAGTGAGAAAGGCAATCGAAACTTCACCAGCATCTCTGGTGTATATCCCCCTCCTTCGAATTCTTGCCCTTCAACCTGATAATATAGTTGTCTCAGATTGCTACAAGGGCCTCATCCTATGCTGGTGCCTTAGGGCTGATGGATACCACTATGTCGTCTACAATCCAATGACCCAGAAGTTTAATATACTGCTGCCTAGCACCCATCATGTTGGCCATTCTGTTGGTGAGGCTCGCTTGGGGTTCAATCTGATAGCCTCCTCGCACTTCCATGTGATTGAGTATGTGGATGTCGACGGTTTGTGCGCAGGTGTGAAGATCTACTCATCTGAAACTGCAGCTTATGGATCTATAAGGAATCTGAATGGGGCGAGGATACTGATGTGACATTTTACAGACAACCAAGTGTGTTTCTTAACAGTTGTCTGCACATTATGGGGCACTCTAGGAAGTACTCTATGATATTTGCTATGGATATGGAGGGAAACACATGGAGGAAAATCGATAGGCCTAGTGGTCTTCAACACTCCATGCATCAAGTTCAGGTTCACTTGTGTGTATGTACTATTGCTGGTCCCAATGATTCCAAGCTTTCAATCAGGATCCTTAAAGACTATGGTACTAATAATTGGACATTGAAGTATACGGTCAGCACGTGGATCCTGTTTGGGAGGATTAATATTAGATTTGGTTTCGTGGATTGTGTTGCCGAATACACAGTGATTACAGTTCACCTAGAATGGAATATGATTTTCTTTGCTAGGGAGGATGAAACAATCATCGCATATGACATGGACCACAGAAGAGTTCATGTCATCCCTGCCCGTGTCTTTCGGTATGTTAGACGTAGCGTTAAAAAAGAGTTCAACTGCATACCATTCTATCTTCCTTATGTTCTCTTGTTTTTGAAATCATTAGCAGAGCAGTAAATAAAGTTGCATTTAATGTATCTCTCTATCATGCATTTTCAATGGACCTTGCTTATCTATGGACATGTTATTTCAGCTAAACTAGTGTGCCATCTTTTTTTTGTTTACAAATTGAATTATTTATTTGGTGCACACATGCGTTACGGTGGTGTTACAATAACATTTCAACACCATTGGTTCCTTTGCTTGGCTTTTAATAGAGGGACGTGGTCACGTGTATTGTCTTCTGCTTGGCTTTTAATTTAATTCCTTATAAAAAATGTGACACGAGACTTGATCGTATGAACTCTATTATGCGATGAATATGGAATTAGATATCAATTCTTAGTGGTGTGACAGCTCCCGTCGCCGTTTCAAATGCTAATTCAGCGTTAGTAGCGCAAAGAGTATTGTAGTAGAACACTTATATTGATTTATGGAGTAGTTTCCTAACTAATTCGTAGTAGAACACTTATATATTGAATTATGGCGTACTATAGTAGAACACTTATATTGAAGAGTACTGTAGTACAACACTTATACAGGAAATCAAAACCTAACTAATAATTCACTCTCGCATGTAAAGAGTGAATTAGTTTCCTATTCCAATTGCCTTTTCGAACAAAATAATTTCGCGGAGAAGCCTACAGTCCTCGCTGCAAAAATAGAGTTCTTTCTTCCCATCCTTTTGGAACGCCGCAGTCATCGCCTGCGCATGGAAGATCGCCATGTACCTGTGCCGGTGGCGGAGGCGGCCACTTGTTGCGCCACCACATTGTTTCGTGGATCACTTTCGTGGTCGCCTAGCGGCACAGCTGACACCCCTTGTTGCTTAACGACCTACTCGTTGGTCCACCACCGCCACCCATGATTCTTCCTCGCCCTCAACCCGTCTTATGTACCGCCTCGTAGTGTTGTCATCGTCGGCATCGCCATTGTGCCTATAGAGGAATATAGTGACTAGATAGGCCGCCACATTGTGCGTGCCATCGGCGGCGCGGGTGAGATAGTCGAGGCATGGCCGGGGGCTGTGGTTTCCGCAAATACGGTTTGTATCCCTGTGAGCAAGCAAGCCTTCAAGTTGTCGACTTGGGTCAGTCTAGCAAGGAGAACGAAGTAGTTGACGAGGTCGTTCGACGACCTCACCCCGCATCTGCACCGATGCACTGCCACATGCCGACCAATGGTGGGGTCACCACAGATGTCGTGTATGGATGAGCACGTCGCTCATAGGCTGCGGAGGTCATCCATGGGCCGCTCCGAGGTTGTAGCGAGGTGGCCGGTAATCTCAATTTGCACCTCAACAGGGAGCCCCATCAGCGACGTGGGGTGCCGCCTCGCCACCATGATTGCCGGCGTGGATGGAGGTATGGTCAGTGGACGATGGTGAGCCGGAGGGCTGGAGAAGCACAGTGGCATGATGTACGTTGATTGGGGAGGAGTTTTTTTTGTGAAATTTAATTTGATTGATTGAGGAGGAGTTATTGTGATGAACTAGTTTTTTGGTTATTTAAAGAGTATCGTCTAGCCACGCAATGCACTATGCCACTTGATCTTGGACGTTAGATGCGATCTCGATGGCGTAGCCCACAACATCGCAGTTGGGTACGGCATGTTCTTATGTGTGAATTGCACTCCTAATTGATGACCATTGTGGTGGTTGCGTTTCCATTGTTTTTGAACGTCTTGGGTACGCTGCCAGGACAAGCGACGTGAAATACGCACCTGGGGAACTCGACGCTGCCAAGCGAATGGTCACCATTGAATGGACACGTTGGGTACACAGCGAGGCAAATTGACAAGAAATATGCGCCTAGGGAAGTCGACATTGCCATGCGAATCATCGCCATTGCTTCGTATAAGAAGGGGGTGCGGTGTGTTGCTTTCTCCACTCTAAACTTGCAAATTTTTGAAGTTAATATTTCTCTTTCTTTCTTCAACTGTCTCCGTAAGCATGGCAGGCCACAGTTACTCTAAGATCGAAAACTCATATTCAGATGAGTCTGAATTCAAAGAGAAGGAGAGTGAGATCCTACTCGGCCTCTCCAATGGAGGCATCAGGTTTCGTGGTTGTGGTGAGGGCATCTTTGTGTGTCCTTTTTGCCGTGGAAAGAAAGTGCCATCATGGAGTCTTCGTGAGTTGCTGCAGCAAGCGAATGGGAAGTCTCACAGAGGCGAGGGGATCTCTAGGCCAGAGCATTGTGCTTTGGCCAAGTATATCCTGAGCAACGACGCCATGGCCCATGACCGCAAGCTTGGTGGAGTTGGGGACTGTGGCGGCAATCAGGCGGTGAAGGCTCGTGGACAAGCGCCACATGGCCAATAGGACCGACAAGGAAGCACGCAAGGAGAAGGTACTAAAGAAATAATAACTCTGTGTGATGATGTTTTTTGTGATCAACCTTCTTTCAATTTTTATAAGTTACTATGTAGTTTCTATCACCAATCGAAACTAACTATATATATTTTAATTAACACAGCGGACCGCGTGCCGCATGGGAAAGGGCCCCTACTACAAGCCTGGCAGAAGGCCCGATGGAGGGTCATCCGCATCCCGCTGAAGCTAGTCTTGTAGTAGGATTTTATTTTATGTACTGAATTTTTAGCGTGGAATATGTATGCCTTATTTACATGAAATATGAAATGCTCTTAACTTATGTATTTTTTGGGATCTTCCTTATCTTTGCTGTGATGTTTATTTTGTGTGATGGGGAAGCGGTCTTCAACGACCGATAGTGTGATGGTAGCCCCCGAGCACCTTAGATTTCACGACCGTATGTCACGTCCATCGTTAGGTAATATTCATAACACGCAACCACCACCGCCGGTAGACATCACCGCCACTTCTAGATGGTCAGGATGCCACTACTATCATCAATTTCCATGCCCGTCCAAATCTCCCACGCATATTTATGAAGTTTCACTCAAATTTGCATTGCCACATCCCCGACTTTAGCTTACAAAGACTGCTTCCCCACCCTGTCTGCCTCCTCCTTAGTGCTACTATTCCCTATCACCACCGCTCACCGTTGATAATCTAGTGCTCCACGCCGTGGCTCCGGTACGCCTCACCGCCTCGCATAGATCCACCAGTGACCAAGGTGGTACTCACCGCCATGCCTGCTTGAGCTCACTACTGCAAGATCCAAACACAAGGGTAATGCTTTTGCACTTCCCTTATCCATGTTTCTTGGATTTTTATTCCCCTCTTCACTGCTTCCATCTGATTAGTGTGTGTCTGTCGTCCCCAACAAGATGAAGGGAGTGGGCATCCTAACAGACCATGTCTTGGTCCTCATCCTCAGCCGCCTCACCGCCCGCTCCTTGTGCAACTGCAAGTGTGTCTGCCACTCCTGGAACCAACTCATCTCAGACACCGAGTACCGAAATTAAAGGAGCTGCCCCTAATTGTTGCTAGATTCTTCTATCGCACCTAGAAAGGCAAACGCCACTTCACCAGCATCACCGGTGAACACTCCTCCTTGTCATTCTTGCCCTTCCCCATTCACGATGTCATCATCTTAGATTGCTATAGTGGCCTCATCCTCTACTGGTGTTTTGGATGTCGCTATGTTGTCTGCAATCCGGCGACTAACAAATGGTTGCTACTACCGGATAACCTCTGTTCTTGTGGCGAGGCTCGCTTGGGGTTCGATCCGACAGTCTCCTCATACTTCCATGTGTTTGAATATGGGAAGATGAGGGAGGGTAAGTCCGTAGGTGTGAGCATCTACTCATCTAAGAGTGTAGCTCGGATCTTTAAAGAATCTAAATGGGGCGATAGTATTGTAATATCCACATATGCGATAAGTGTGTTTCTTAATGGTTTTATGCACTGGCTCGAGTTCTCCCAGATCATTGTTGTTGATATGGACGGAAAGACATGGACGAAAATACAGAAGGCACATGGTGATGCAATCTCCATCCATGAAGCCCAGTGTCAGTTGCGTTTATGTACTGTTGATATTTACACTATGACACAACTTTTAATCTAGATCCTTGAAGACTATGGTAGTAATAGATGGACACTGAAGCATACGGTGAACACGCTAGAGATATTTGGACAGAACAATATTGAATTTGGTTACATGGTTTGTGATGCGGAGTACAAAGTGATTGTAGTTCACCTTGAATGGAATTTGATTTTCCTTGTTGAGGAGGACAGAACACTGCTTGCATATGACATGAACCACGGAAAAGTTCATGTCCTCCCTACATGGGTCATCCACTGTCCTAGACCTACCTGGAGTTTATGTATCAATGGACCTCACTATCGTCCTTATGTTCACTTGTTCATGGAGTCATTAGCTATGATAGAACCGCCCAATTTATGCAAGATCAAGTATAGTTGTCCCGGCTAACACGTTGACACACGCATACTTTCACTTATATAAACCCGGTAGTCCGCCGAGTGTCACGAAGGACCTTGGTAAATCAACATCACAACCAAGATCGTGTGATTAAGCAAATACACATCACATACGTAGAGTTACAGCAGAAATAATATTACAAATGGGTTCACCAATAATAGTACAAGTTTGGGTTTCAAAATCGATTAGTGAAAACAACATAACTTTCAATTGATTACATTAATACAAGTTCCAAATACATTGCTAGCATAAGTAACATGCTCTGACAAAAGCATATAGATGAGAAATAAATATAGAGTCACCGAGCCCATCAGTGGTTAGCCACCATCTTTAGTAGGCCGAGAACTTCACCTACAACATGGTGGGATAAACTCTGAGTACTCAAATGTACTTAGCTAGACTTACCCATCATAAACAAGAAATAAAATGACACCAAGGAGTATGCAAGGCTTTATAAGTAGAGCTGGTAGGCATTATTTGCACAAAAAGCATTAGTTGTCCAATATCAGTTAAACTGTGAATCACCAGTTATTAATCCTATCTCATACTAGATTAGCAACTATCCTATGCCAAACATGTTGGCATCATTAAGTCAACACAATAATAACCATATCCAGTTGAGTTCTTTCATAATCTCATAACCAGCACTTTCACCAATTACTAGATGAAGTGTGATCCTGTCAAGTTCTTACTATCCGGGAGAGATGATGATTCGAATCTATTCCTACCTAGCTAGGGAATTATTCCTAACAGACACCTAGACATACCTGCGCCAAGGTAGTCATAGGTCACCTTTGGTACAACTCAAGTACAATCGCGGGTAGGACTAGCGTCGCACCCTCAAAGATACAACCAATCTACCAAGGGGGCTCATGACTCTAACCCGCCCTTGGGCTTACGCCATTAGCTCTCCACACATCCTTACTGCCTCCAGGGTGCGCACTTTAACTGCTTGTGTCCCCGGCCTGAGTTGAGCTACTCGGCTTCGCGGTCAGAATGACTTATCCGGCCAACTATGTGAGAGGCATGCGTTCAATATGACAAGATGACCTCCAACGGCCGGTCCTTAAACGACATAGACGGAATCACTACGATACCACAACATAAGACTCCACCCGGTCTCCAATTAATCAACACACCAGGTTATGTTCCACGATAGCATAATATAGCCAACCGTGATCAAGTTATCACCTATATCTCACAGGTGACATGAAATCACCCGACTTCTACTTGTCTAAGCATAGCCAAGCATAATAAGCATTCCTAGACTTAAATAGGATTCATGGTAGATATTTCTAGTCAAGGAAAGGTAATATGCAGCAAGTGTTTCCAAACAACTCCTGTCACGTAATGCATCAATACGAGTAACTTAGGTGACATTAATAAAATAGGGAGACTTATAATGCTCTGGGGCTTGTCTGGAATCCAACACTAGGTTAGTGTTTGTTAGATGACACTCGCTTGGCGAGCATCTCCCATCTCGGCACTTGCTTAGTCCTTCCATCTTCGGGATAGGTCCACCATACACCGTCTTTGGGTTCGGCTCCAACATCACATCCTTTACGGGGTTCATCTAGCGTACCTAGATGAGATGCAAGATGCAAGTGCATAAATATGAAGAATGGTAATATGAGATGCATCACATAATAGCATTCAAGGCAAACATAAGATCATGCAAGACATAGGCACCTAAAGTTATTTAACTAACATCACACAACCTATTATAGAGGGATAGCAATCATATTAGGCATGGCACACAAGTGAACTCAAGTTCATATATTGCACACATGCATCGATCAAGAATTAACCAACATGTTTAGCCAAAATGGGAGCAACTACAACAATCACCTAACACATGTATAGAAATCTAGACAACAGCACAACAGTCACTTATTTTAACCATAACTAGAGATACAGACATCCAAAGAAGGTGATCCTAGACTTTATGGAAAGCTAATGAAATTTCCTACAACATTGTAATTATCACCAAAAGCTTATTCCAAATCTAACTAGGTCAAACATGCCAATGTTTCAGATCTGCACAGAACTAGGACAGAAAAGTAGTAGTAATTTTAAAAATGCATAACTGGAGTTACAGACATCAAACAAGCATGAACCTTAACTTTCTAGAAATCTTATTAAATTATCTAAAACATGTTTATTATCATCACAAGGTGATTCCACCATTAACAAGGTGAATCAAGCACAATTGAGCAACTCTGTCCTGACTTGGACAGATTCTGCCATGCAACATCACAAGCTTATAACTAGAGATTTATACCACCAAAAGAGGTGATATAGGATAATTTGCAAAACTTAAGGAAAGCACTACAACTCTTATATTCTCACTAAGACATGATTTCATACTTAATTAGGTCAAACAATACAATTCTTTAAATCTGCATAGAGCATAGACCAAACATGACAGATCATTTGTCAAATTCATAACTCCTAAATTATCCGGCCTATGGTCATGAAATTTGAACACAAGCAATATTATGAAATTAGCTACAACTTTGGTATTCACTTCAACCACAGCAAACATCATTTACACCATGCAAACATTTGCACAAGCAAAACTGCACATGCAGCCCAAACAGCAGTGGTACAGAAAACTGATAGGAACTTCAGAGAAGCATGACTGGAGTTCTAGACCTCCACCAAACATGAATCATAACTTTTTGAAAAGCTTATGAAGTTACCTACAACTTTCTTATTATCATCTTAAGATGATTCTATAGCTAATAAGGTCAATTAATCCAATAATTGCATCTCAGTCCAAAACATGGACAGAATCTGACATACCACTTTAAATAGCTATAACTAGAGTTCTACATGTCCAATAAATGTGGTTCAAGACTTTTTAGAAAGCTTAGCAAATTCTAAACAACTTTGTTATAAATGCTTTTGCACTGGGGTCCCTGCAGAAAATATAAATCAAACGTCAGCGAACCGGCCCTTCTCAATACTATTCCTCTAAGTCATGGCTTCACACTTAGGCCCTCCCACTTCTTCTAATTCTTGTCTGCGGTCCTTCGCTCTCTCTTCATTACAGCAAGGGAGCAGCGTATTTCTTGGGGCCGTACGGGCTTGGCCGTGAGAGCTGGCAGCAGCGGGGAGGGGCCGGCGATGAGCTGTAGGGCCACGGCAAGCCATGGACCGCGCCTAGCCATAGCTTGACCGGTGGTAGCGGTAGGAGGAGGGCATGGCTGCTCGAGCGTTCTGCCAGGAGACGGCCATGGCGGCATAGACGTGGTCGAGCATGATGGCATCGCGAGGCCAGGTGGCAGACAGCGGCCGGCTATGGCCCTGCTATGGCCAGCAGCGGCGGGTAGGGTAGCTGGAGGAAGGAGGAGGAGAGGAGTAGGGTGATGGCAGTGGATGGAGCTATGGCTCGCCTCTACCATGGTGAGCGAGACACAGAGGAGATAAAGAGAGAGACGAGTGAGTGAGAAACATGGTGGGTAGAGCAGCTCATATAAGGATGCTTGATGCTTATGCTCATGCAATGCAAGTGCAATTATTCAAGCCTAACACCTAGGGTGTTATAGCCCTCCCCCTTACGAGAATCTCACCCCAAGATTCGGTGCGAAAGACTTTAAGGGAAGAGAAGCATGGCATCCATTTTCCAACATCAGTGATAGCATTAGGCTACTTAACTTTGGAGTATTAGAGAGGCTAATTTGGTCAAGACACTTTCTGATACTTGTTCTTCGTAGTAAGTTTTGTCTGAAGCATTTCCTTCGTTGGCTTTCATGAAGTATTGTTACTTTGGGAGGAATCCAAGATAGCATAACACTTCGTTCACGAGATCCGGAGAGTACTACGGAGCATAAACTAATTACCCATAATCTCTATTTCCCTAGTGAATATAGTATGGACCATGTGAACTTTGCACTAGACTGCAAGCTTTTGAAAGCTACTCATTACAATGGTTCCATGTTCATTCACAAAATTTGAAAAGCAGTCCTCTACCAAAGTAGCTTGAGTATAACCTTTCATAAGGGATGAGATCATAGATGGGGTAAACATCCTCTGAGGTTGTGGAAAACCAAGTAACCAACAGACAATATCTATGTCGGTCATAACCATTCAATCACTCAGATGCCAACCGATGGAAAACTACATAATGTTCCATGTGTGTAGTTCTACTTCTCTAATGATAACACTATATAATCTAAGTCCATTGAGTGAGCGGTGAATGTGATAGCTGACTCTGTTGACTCAATGTTTTCGATGATCATTATTTGAGGGAATCCTTGTATCCAAGCGGCAACAGTTATCTAGGTTGGATCTGATGCAACCTCTTGGGGAAAACACATGGAAGGTACCAAAGGACAAGTCTACCTTGGAAATCCTTACTAAAGAAGGATGATAGCGAGATCTAGAGGACAACAAAGGTTGTAGTTATTCACCATCCGGAGAAACAATACACTACCAAGATCGAGTACAATTTTCCTTCATGGTGCGGTTGCACAGTAAATTGGATTGACTTGCACTATAGCAAAACTAGCTTTGTTGGACTACATTTGACATTGAGGCTACCTTTCTAATGTCAATCAATAACTCGAAATCAAAGTCTAAAATCTGTTGTTTGACAATTTTCAAATTGTTTTCGACTCGTAATGGCATAAATTGACTTGTAGAACACCTTGACTGCTCAAGCATTGTTAATATGAGAGGGCAAAAGCAAGGCACAAAGGGGTGCGAGAAGTCTTCTCTAGGGCATCTAAAGTATTAACAGTCATCACATTGCCAACATGACCTGAGCTACAAACACAATCTTCTAATATGAGGGATGATAGTAGTCAGCAGAGAAATCACAGATTCTGTACCTCTCAATAATCAGTTCATATCCTGCAAACTACTGCTCCATTGTGCACAAATTTTGGTAAGCATTTAGATCCAAGAGTCCTTTAACTACTGACCAAAGTTCAGCTCAAACGGACACCGTTTGACTATCCAAATAAATCATCTACCAAAACTTCTTTGCTTTGAAATTTTGTGACCGAACTGTCAAAACATCTCTCAAATCTGATGCTTTACTCAACCAATCCTCAAACCAACTTAAGACATCGAAGTACCTTAAGCGAGGAATGAGATTACCAAGTTTGGTGTGAATTCAACCATGTTTGAGCCACTAATCATTGGCTTAAAGATAACCGGTTTAGTGCCATAAAATCTTGACAGATTTCCCATTTTTCTTTTTCTAGGATTTACACATTGGGAAGTGTGTTCTACACTCTCTAATTCTCTTTATGACAGCGGTAGCTTTCTCGCTGAGGATAGAGGCTAGGGTTTTCCTCATATGCTTCCCAGGGAATAATTTCAACCGTTGATGTAGGCACCAGCTCGACAATACACAAGCATTGAACTGGTGGAATGTTCTTGCAGGGCATAATGCATACTTCACGTGGAGTGATAGTCCTACAAAGATAAGGGAACGTCTCTGATTATCCTTCTATGCTTCATCCAATAGAATCCAGAACAATCCTTTGATAGTACCATATACATAATGATGTTGACCGAGACTAGGGACGTGCTTTCTCTAGCTCTTTACTTAGCCGATACAATATCTTGCACTATCCACACGATTGTCCAAGGTGGACTTGACTTGATGACATAGGGCCTAGAGAAAAAGCAGTACTGGCATCACTGACCGACTTTGTTGTTTCTTCGTCTAACATTGTTCGGTGAGACATAGCCTTCGAAGTGACCAAAGAATCATTACCTAGCTAGAGATTAACCTTCCTACTGGTAGCTAATCGGTTATCTCTCAACACCAAAAAGGTTCCAAATCTTCACTCTTGACAATAAGAATTGTGGTCGAAGCATAAACAGATGGTCGCCATTGAAGCCAGTAGAAAGGGGTCACACCGAAGAAGGTTGGTTGATCATCTTGCACATAAAGGTCAAGATTTGGATAGAAAACTCATAAGCACCAGGTGCTTATTATAGGACATAATATCCTAGTCCATTTATCAACCAACTAATAACTTGTCCAACTTTAAGTGTTGTGTTCCCTTTTGATCCAACGGGGATGACATAAGTTGCTCACTAGATGTCTGACGTCATTATAGGGACAATCAAGTAGGGTCACTTGTATACCACCTCTTGCAGTCTGTTTATGTTCCTGTCAGTGACTGCTCTTCAAAGGTTATCCTTTGGACGACTTCAGAAGGGAGTCCTATTGCATCTGGTTTGACATATAGATCTTCTGCCATGATAAGGAGAGATAACCAAGAAAGAGCTCACGTGAAAATAACACATCGATGTAGTTTTGCAATGGATCATAACTAGAAACCTTGATACCAGCGCACACCCAGCAGCACAACCATGTGCCAGCCGGCCATAAGGAGGCCCTAGGTTCCATCACAGCACTGTAGTTGCTACTCATAACACCATTACTGAACATACAACCCACCCGAATTTTCATGTGGTACGAATTTGGTTGCATAGGAGCAAGCACCATGCAAAGGAGGGGTAGCAGGCAAAGGTAGTCACAAGGTTAGGACTCAACAAGGAGGCGATCTGAAGATCAAAACACAGTGCAAGAGAACATAGCCTAATTGCCGAAGACAACTGAACAGGGAACTCTTGCTTAATTTCCATATACGCCTTGTGTCCACCAAGGTGGTTACCAGGTAACGATTAACATGAGATTTGGTCTTGCCGAGCAGCAACAGGAGATCAAGACTGATAAATATCCAGAGACTTGAAAGAGTTGGAGACAAAATACATGAGATTCGAGGGATAGAGCCAATGCACTGACTAGGGATTCAGTTGATAAAGCAACGACATGGTCTGCGAGAAAAAGATTCCAAAGCCAAGGTAGATAACGATTAGTATTGTACTAGATCAACTATAGAAGAAGGAGCAATGAGATCTAATAAGGATTTTAGAGCAGGGTCGTCCCACATAGGAGTGGGACAACCACAACACATGCAAGCATTCAAGGGAACTAAGCTTGGGCCTAAGGATAGACAAAGGCATGGATAAAGGTCTTCGTAGCGCAACGTTCAAGGGTTAGCAACCACGTGCATAGGCTCAGGCTCCTAAGAGAGAACTTAATTGGTGGTGACAACCATGAGATTATCGAAACTTGGACGTTGTTCTAGGATAGCGCTCTTCAACACTCGTATGCTTACCGAGGACAAAAGGGTGACAACTACAACACTACCTAGATAACGAGCATCCACACCTACATCATGGTCTGAAGCAAGCATTTCGAAACACTCAATCCAATTAGCTTAAGCGACTATTACTAAGCACAAAGCTCGTACATAACAAGCAGTCACCTACAGCAACACCACTACCCATATTATGCAAAACATGGTGGTAAGGTACTGTTATCTTTTTATTTCCTTTCTACTGAGTAGGTGAACATATCTTCAAAACAAGTTTTACTTATTCTTAGCAAATTAGTTTTTGAAGGGTTGAAATTTTTGCTAACTACTAACCTATCATCTATTTCCTTTGGAAGCAAACATACAAGGTGAGCTAAACACACACTAACTTCAAGCACAGCTATTCAAGCGGCATGGAACAAGGCATTTTGCCTAGCTTCACATAGGGAAGATAGTAACATCCCATGGTCACAAGTTACTTAGTATTAGAACAACGTGAGAGAAGCATATTTATGCACAAGCACAATCATGATGCATGCTCGTCCTATTCGTCCTCACAAAATTGCCAGCCTAAGGTGGCAATCATGTTCTATATCGGTAGCATAACACGTACTCTCTCGACATATAGCTAGTCGTCAACTACGTTCAATCTACGCATTCGTGGTTAGCATACCTGCAGAAAGATTCATTTTAGCACAACCCCACAATTATATATGCAAAAATAAAAATCTGGGCTCTAGGTTGCAAGCTAAATACTTCCATATATATATATATATATATATATATATATATATATATATATATATATATATATATATATATATATATATATATATATATATATATATTATATATACTTTCCATATCAAAGCTACCCGATCATTAAATTTACTACCCACAATTAAATACGCACCATACACACATGCAAGCATGCGTATACAGTTGTATCAAAGCTAGCTCTCCCCGACTGCATGCTCACACTTGCGGTCATGCCACTCATCAACTTATCTTCTTACCTGGGCATAGAGGTATAGTGATCCATACATTACCATTCAAGCGAATAGAATCCATACAATAGCACGCTGTAAGGATGACGAAATAAAAATTGCAAGAAGTAAACCCCCCATAGTTAGTACTTAGATAGCCACCTAATAGTCCTTAACTGGGCATAAAGGAGGATGTCGCTAGCATAGTTTTGCAAATAAGTTTTGACAAATTTGCCTATAGCTAAAGTTTTAGTCAAAATAGGCTATTTAAAACCAAAAGTTTGTTTTTAAAATTATGTACATGACAGTATTATGCTTAATCTTGCTCTAATATTAGTTGTGACAGAACCGCCCAATTTATACAAGATCAAGTACGGTTGTCCCCGCTAACACGTTGACACGCACATACTTTCACTTATATAAACCTGGTAGTCCACCGAGTGTCACGAAGGACCTCGGTAAATCAACATCACAACCAAGATCGCGTGATTAAGCAAATACACATCACATACGTAGAGTTACAGCGGAAATAATATTACAAATGGGTTCACCAATAATAGTACAAGTTTGGGTTCCAAAATCGATTAGTGAAAACAACATAGCTTTCAATTGATTACATTAATACAAGTTCCAAATATAATGCTAGCATAAGTGACATCCTCGAACAAAGGCATATAGATGAGAAATAAATATAGAGTCATCGAGCCCATCAGCGGTTAGCCACCATCTTTAGCAGCCAGAGAACTTCATCTGCAACATGGTGGGATAAATCTTGAGTACTCGAATGTACTCAACTAGACTTACCCGTCATAAACCAGAAATAAAATGACACCAAGGAGTATGCAAGGCTTTATAAGTAGAGCTGGTAGACATTATTTGCATAAAAAGCATTAGTTGTCCAATATCAGTTAAACTATGAATCACCAGTTATTAATCCTATCTCATACTAGATTAGCAACTATCCTATGCCAAACATGTTGGTATCATTAAGTCAACACAATAATAACCATATCCAGTTGAGTTCTTTCATAATCTCATAACCAGCACTTCCATCAATTACTACGATGAAGTGTGATCTTGTCAAGTTCTCACTATCCGGGAGAGACAACGATTCGAATCGATTCCTACCCAGCTAGGGAATTATTCCTAACACACACCCAGACATACCTGTGCCAAGGTAGTCTTAGGTCACCTTTGGTACAACTCAAGTACAATCATGGGTAGGACCAGCGCCGCGCTCTCAAAGATACAACCAATCTACCAAGGGGGCTCGGGACTCTAACCTGCCCATGGGCTTACGCCATTGGCTCTCCACACATCCTTACTGCCTCTAGGGTGCGCACTTTAACTGCTCGTGTCCCTGGCCTGAGTTGAGCTACTCGGCTTCGCGGTCGAAATGACTTATCCGGCCAACTATGTGAGAGGCATGCGTTCAATATGACAAGATGACCTCCAGCGGCCGGTCCTTAAACGACACAGATGGAATCACTATGATACCATAACATAAGACTCCACCCGGTCTCCAATTAATCAACACACCAGGTTATGTTCCATGATAGCACAATATAGCCAACTGTGATCAAGTTATCACCTATATCTCATAGGTGACATGAAATCACCCGACTTCTACCGGTCTAAGCATAGCCAAGCATAATAAGCGTTCCAGGACTTAAATAGGATTCATGGTAGATATTTCTGGTCAAGGAACGGTAATATGCAGCAAATGTTTCCAAACAACTCATGTCACGTAATGCATCAATACGAGTAACTTAGGTGACATTAATAAAATAGGGAGACTTATAACGTTCTGGGGCTTGCCTGGAAGCCAACACTAGGTTAGTGTTTGTTAGATGACTCTTGCTTGGCAAGCATCTTCCATCTCGGCACTTGCTTAGTCCTTCCATATTTGGGATAGGTCCACCATATACCGTGTTTGGGTTCGGCTCCAACATCACGTCCTTCACGGGGTTCATCTAGCGTACCTAGATTTCTAACTCATGTATCGAAATCTGGACAGCAGCACAACAATCACTTATTTTAACCATAACTAGAGATCCATACATCCAAAGAAGGTGATCCTAGACTTTCTAAAAAGCTAATGAAATTGCCTACAACATTGTAATTATCACCAAAAGCTTATTCTAAAGCTAACTAGGTCAAACATGTCAATGTTTTAGATCTGCACAGAACTAGGATAGAAAAATAGTAGTAATTTTAAAAATGCATAACTGGAGTTACATACATCAAACAAGCATGAACCTTAACTTTCTAGAAATCTTATTAAATTATCTAAAACATGTTTATTATCATCACAAGGTGACTCCACCATTAACTTTCTAGAAATCTTATTAAATTATCTAAAACCCTAACTGTATAAATCTATTTTTATAGCAAAATATTTAAACTAAAACATGCCATATTATAGGTCTACTACATATATAATTTCATTAAAATTCCAAAAAGTCCTCATTTACTATTTTTGGATTTTTCTACAGTTTTCTACAATTTCCCAAAGTTCAGCTAATTTTATGCATATAATGAAAAAGAAAAGAAAAACGCTTTTGCACTGGGATCCCTACAGAAAATATAAATCAAACATCAGCAAACCGACCCTTCTTAGTACTATTCCTATGAGTCATGGCTTCACACTTAGGCCCTCCCACTTCTTCTAATTCCTGCCCGTGGTCCTTCGCTCTCTCTTCATTACAGCAAGGGAGCAGCGCATTGCTTGGGGTCATCCGGGCTTGGCCGCGAGAGCTGGCAGCGGCGGGGAGGGGCCGGCGGTGAGCTGTAGGGCTGCGGCAAGCCATGGACCGCGCCTGGCCATAGCTTGACCGGTGGTAGCAGTAGGAGGAGGGCGCGGCTGCTCGAGCGTTCTGCCAGGAGCCAGCCATGGCGGCGTAGATGTGGTCGAGCACGACAGTGTCGCGAGGCCGGGCGGTAGACAACGGCCGGCTGCGGCCCTGCTATGGCCAGCAGCAGTGGGTAGAGCAGCTGGAGGAAGGAGGAGGAGAGGAGCAGGGTGACAGCAACAGATGGAGCTCTGGCTCGCCTCTGCCATGGCGAGCGAGACACAGAGGAGATAAAGAGAGAGACGAGTGAATGAGAGAGGGAGCAGAGGGCGCCGTTTTCCTTTACATGAGCATGGTAAGGTGGTGAGCTGGTGGCCATGCAAGCAGCGAGGGCACCACGTGACCTGCAGTGCCTGCGAGCATGGTCAGCCATGTTTCAAATACTGAAGAAACCAATACTACCGCAAAAATATGACTGAAACACAAACTTCGACTCCCTCAAACTCTCAAACCAATGCGAATTAGCGAGAGATCCCATTTATCAAAGTGGTAGAGATATAGGTAAGCTCCAACATTGCCAATATCAACATCATCTAAAACTCCACGGTTTTCAAACTATGAGGCACCAAAGTACACTACACGAACATTGTAAAGCATTGTAACACTTAGACAAAATTTTCAAGTTTCAAACAACACTATGATGATTTTTGTGATCTAACTTAAAACATGTTAGGAGCTGAATTAGCCTATGACCCAAAAATAAAAGTTGTTACACTACTTGAGTTCCACAACTTTGTTTTAGGGTGCACCGCCATGCAAAGTTTCTAAAGTGGTATTCAACTCTAGTCAAACATACAACATGAAATTGGTACTTAACACTATAGGTATGACTTAGAGACCAAACTAGCTTTAGTCATGAATACCAAAGTAGTTCCTAGTGACATTCTAAACATGTTAGAAGCATTCCTAAGGTTCCACAATCATTTCATACATTGATCACATGTAAATCCTAGGTCAAACTCAGCATATCATCACTTAGGAGCTTAATTAGGCAAAGTGATCCACATGAACATTGTTCCAATAGGCATCCTAAGGTAGCTAAGGTGTTTTAGTGACCAACATCAATCACTTGCACTCAATCACACATGATCATAAGCATACACATGGGGAAAACATAAAATAACAAGTCATGTTTCACATGTTTCAATTGCATGTTTCATATGTGAAAGCTCATATAAGGATGCGTGATGCTTATGCTCATGCAATGCAAGTGCAATTATGCAAGCCTAACACCTAGGGTGTTACATTAGCAGAGCAGTAAAGGTGCATATGCTGTATTTTGTTGTTAGGACATGTCTTTGTTCAGGTAGGAGTTGTTTGGAGTCTATATATAGTCCAATTTTGGCTTGGTAACTAAACCAATGGTATATTGAATATTATTAATTATTAATTATGCTGCTTTGCATTATGCAGGTTTTGGAGTCTCAGTGCTTTTGAATGATTTTCCTACAATGGCTATGGGAGGAAGAAAAGGGGCTCCATTATGCATTGGCTGCCAAGCTAATCAAGGAGTGCCAATCTGAAGGAGCAAAGCACATCTACCTTACGTAAGTTTGTAGGGAGCAGAACCTTTATTATGCTATCTCTGTACCGCTTGTGTTAATTCATCTGTTGACACAGTTGTTATGTTAGTGTCGAGCATTATTATTATAACAAGTACTCTTTGTTGTGGACATGATGAATGATGTGTAATGATTATATATGTATGGTGTGTTCAGTAAGCTATTAAGGCCCAGCTGAATTAGTAAATACATTGTGAAAACTAAAAGGAATTCTATCACTGTCGGATGTATGGGCCGTTGGTTGTTTTGTCATCACCATAGCTATGTAACACCTCTGGTGTTTTGACCTAGCATTAAAACTTGACATGACATCATATGCATTGCAAAGCATTCATAAAGTAGAAAATTTTGAATGCATTCACTAAATAAGCTTTATTTCATAAGTTGTTATTTTATGTGATGTATGTGATCCAAAACTTTAAATAAAGATCATGACCACAAGGGTCAAATTTCATGTGATCATGTGAGACCATGTGTCAATTGACTCAAATAACCCTAATGGGCCATGTAATTGGTTAAAAACCATAATTAAGTAAAAAGGGAAACAAATTAAATGTGAAATTAAATTCAAATCATAAAATTCATTTTTGCCCCTTTTGTCTATTTCAAAATCCATTTGGAATTTGGGGGTGTGACAAAAAGCAAAGTTGAAGCTTATTTTATAAGGATCAACTTTGGTATTCAAAGTTTTTAAAGTTTACATATAAAATTTGGAGTAATTTTGAAATGATTCAAATGCTCAAATGCACCCCAAATTCAAATTTCAAAATGAAGGCAGAATTTGAAAATGTTCATTAAAGCAAAGTTGTAGAGTTTGAAAAGTTGAGAAACTTTCATTTTTGGAGATTTTCAACTTCTTTAGAAAATTTGTGAGTAATTTGCAAAATGGACTTAGTGGCAATTCTGTAAATAATTCAAAGCAAAGTTGAAGCTTATTTTATAAGGATCAACTTTGGTATTCAAAGTTTTTAAAGTTTACATATAAAATTTGGAGTAATTTTGAAATGATTCAAATGCTCAAATGCACCCCAAATTCAAATTTCAAAATGACGGTAGAATTTGAAAATGTTCATTAAAGCAAAGTTGTAGAGTTTGAAAAGTTGAGAAACTTTCATTTTTGGAGATTTTCAACTTCTTTAGAAATTTGTGAGTAATTTGCAAAATGGACTCAGTGGCAATTCTGTAAATAATTCAAAAATCCAAATGAAGCCGAACGCCACCTCCTGCTTGCCGCCGATCGTTTTTCACCGCTTCTTCTCGCAAGGGCACGTAGCTGTCTCCGTGGCGATCTCGTTCGGGAGCTATCGACGCCGGACGCCTCCTTCCCTTCTATAAATAGGAGCACCGCCGCCGTCGTTCTTCTTTTCCTCCCGTCTGCTCGCCGCCGGTGTCCTTGCTGCACTCACAAAATTCGTACTCGCCGTAGCACCTCGTGCCGATTGCATTTGCCAACCTCTCCGCCTCGCCCTGCCGCTCCTTCCAGGCCTGCTCACCTCGCCTCTAGCAGGCCAGCGCCACCGCGCGACGTCTTCTTCTTCGGAGTCGGCCGAAGCACCGCCACGACCGACCTCATCGTGGCCAAGCCGCTCCAGTCCGTCTCCGCCTTCACCGAGTCTACCGTCGTGTTTGCGGTGAGCTCCTAAGCATGATGCTCGCACCGCTTTAGCCTCTACCGCATCGTAGTTAGGGTTGTGCCATGCGCCGTCGTGCCCGCGCCGCCATGGCCGGCGTAGAGCTCCCTCCGGTGCGCCTGCTGCTGTTCTGAGGGCTGGGATAGGTTCAAGGGGTGGTGTAGATCGTGCTGGTGCAGTCCGCCTCGCCGGAACCTCACCGTCTGCGCGTTTTGCTGGCCAAAGCTGACAGCGCTGCCGTGTGTCCTGTGTTGTGTCGCTGACATGCGGGGACCGGTTGTCAATGAGAGAGAACAGAGAGATTTGTTATTTTCTGAATTTTGAATAGTGCAGGAAATTTGGAAAATCATAGGAAAATAATTACAGTTCTAAAAATTCTAAAAATTTATGTGTAGCTTCTGTACATGTTCTATTATGGTTTAAAAATATGAAACTTGAAATTTGAATAAATTCTTAATGTTCAAAAATTCAGTCAATTAATTGATAAATGCAATTTCCATAATTTTTGTAGGCCACTGTATAACTCCAAAAATTATGAAATTTATTTTGGTACACTAATTTGTCATAAGGAAGCTTGCATAAAATTTTGAGCTTAATTGAACAAAGTTGATTTTATACCTAATTTAGGCTTAATTATTTAATTAATTATTTACTTAGTTAATGCTTAATCATTTAGGGTTTGTTTGACTTTGGAATTTATTGTTGACCTTGGGTCAGTAACATATGATGATCCTTGGCACCTTAATTAGTTATTTGAGCTCATACCTAACTTATAATTAGTAAATCTTAATGACATTTCATGTGATAACAAAGGTCATTAGTAAGTTAACTTGTCGAAACCCTAGATGTTAGTGTCAATTGGTTTTGTTGGCTTGCAACTGTACCGTGAAGGAAAGTTGTATTCAAGGTGTTATTATATTTCATGCACCATGAAAGCATCATGTTTACATTATCATCATGTTGAAGCATATGTTATTATTTCGTGTAGAATCCGAGAGTGAAACTATTCTAGTTGAGCAAGTTGTGGAAGAATCCCCGGTTGTCTCGGGATTTGATATTTGTGGTACTGATCCAGAACCCGAGATCGTCAACGAAGGCAAGCCCCGATTTATGCATTAAACCATTACCTTGTTTACTTTGAAAAGTTTACCACCTATGGCATTAAGTTGATTAATTCAAATGTTACCTACTTGATGCATTGCCTACCTTGTTAATTGTTTACTATCCTTGAAGATGATTTCATTTACAAAGGTGTAGAATGCTTAGTATGTTTTATGGTAGGCTTTCAAAGTAAAAGTTTTGATACAATCAAAGATGGCATACTGGCCAAAGAAAGAAAGAAGGTAGAATGAACTAGAGACTAGTCGGGTGACTTATCTTGAATGTTGGGTAATGTTGCCGACTATGTCGCTTAAAGGCCACTCATTGGGGATCTTCTGAATGAGACACTTTGTAGTACTAGTCACATACTCTGGTAAGTCTACTTCGGCTAATCCAATACTAAGATGAATGCCCACGCACTGGGAGTGGAGAGATGGCGGGAGTAGCGTGTACCCTCGTGACTGGAATGTGGCCGGATTTGAGGTGTGCTGTGCTCTTGGGTGGCGTGGAGATGGCTTAGTATAGGAGGATTTGGTAGCGAGGTTGATATATGCAAGATTAAGTTCTACATAGGTCGTGTGATAAGGAATCCCCAGCAGGGACTTGAATCAATTCAAATTGCTGGTGCTCCGCGGATATGGAGACTCGATTCATTATAGAAGCAATGTAGGACTGGTGAATTACTAAAACTTGAGAAAAGAAATAGAATGAGAAGGATTGGAACATGGGATATGAACACTTAGTTTGAGATAACGAACTAAAAAGGCTTAGGGGTAAAACTTGAAAATAGAATCAAGAATAGTAAGCTTTTGGCAAAGTACTTTTGAATCTTGCTACATCCTTACCTTGCCCCAACACCTGCATCTCTAAAGTCCTTCACCCCTTTTATGTTGGGTCAGTCTTGTTGAGTACTTTTGTACTCAGGGTTTGTTAACCCTTGTTGTAGGTGAGTCGCATGCGCAGGCTTGTTTTGGTCCCTGCTGCATGTAAATGTTTGAAGTCGATGACGATGAGGAATGATGAATGGCCTTTGGACAAGGCACTAGTTTGTATGATAAATAATGTTAATGTAATATTATCCCGCTACTATAGTTGTATGACACTTATGGTTTTGTAAGTTTGAAACAACTGGTTTGTAATATTAAAACTTAAATCTTCCACTTTATAATCTCTGATATGTATATTAAAAATTGTTGTAATCTGCAATGTCTGTGATTGGGATCCTGTTCGGAAAAGATTCATGGATGATTCGGGTTTCTCGAGGACACCCGACAGACCTGTTAAGTTGTTGAGAACTCATGTATGCTATCAGAGGTCTATTGAGACATCGATAGGTGCACATGGGCCCAATTTCTTAGGAGGTTCTGCCACAGCTGGTATCAGAGCAGGTCCTATCTAAGATCATTGTAGGTTACTTTGGAAAACCTTCAAACTCATTTGGATCAAAGAAAGTAAACTTGATATTTTAAAGTTCAAATTTCTTTCTTCTTACCTCTGATCTAGCCTCAATCCTATATTATTTGAAAGTTTGTGGCGGATAATATGATTAGGTTTGTCCTATGTATTAAAAATCTAGTACTTTTGATTGTATAAATCTTTTGTACTCGGATTCATAAGATCGATTCATGCATCATGCTTGAACACCTTGCATAATAATTCCCCTTAAAAGTGGTTGGGTAAGTAATGTCAATCCCATTCTTGCTAACCTCCATTATCCTCTAGCTATTCTTATAGTCCTACCCTAACATCTACAGGCTATGGCAAAGACCAAGATAACCACACACAAGTCCACCGGACCTCACGAAGTCCCTCGTCACCAATTGGCACCGCGAAACCATGAGCTTGGTGAAGGAAGTTCCAGGGCCTTAGGAGATGAAGGATCTTCAAGCAATCCCACCAACATCGAGAACCTTACCACGGAGCTCAACACTCTTCATCGAGCTCATGCCAAAGATCAAGAGGAGCTGGCTAAAATGCGAAGGTACATCACCATGAACACCGAGTTGCGGAATGAAGCCTGGACACGAGAGGATGTGGACAACGAACGCATCCATGAGTTGGAGTTCTACATAGAAGACCTGGAGATGGACAATGCCATTCTTCATTAGAATGTCCACATGATGTACGCTCAACTTCATCCTCCTCATGGGGATGGTGAAGTTATAGATGAAGAAATGATTGTAGATCTAGGAGAAGTCCACGATGAAGAAGAGGAGGAGGATCCTGAGGAATTAGTGTACTTCTTAGATGAAGATGAGGTTTCGTCCGGTATGGACATGGGCACCGATGACTGAGAGCTTGGAGTAGTAATAGTTCCTTTACTGCTTTTCTAGTAAACCAGGGTGGTCTTGTGGGATACAAGACATGTAATATAAATAAGTAACCCTTTGTAGCATGAAACCTTTTAACTATTTTCAATAAATAATAATGTAAATCAACGTGTCTCTCTAACAGATGCCTCGTCCTATCACCCGAGCTGGTGCAAGTGGCTCGCATGACAATGATGATATCCCAAATCCTCCACCAATGCCTTCGACTATGGCAGATGCCATAGCCGCACTCATCAATGCAACGACAGAGAATGCTAGGTTGTTAAGGGAATTGGCTCAGAACCAACAGGCACCACACCCTAATCGTGGCCACCGTAATAATGGAAATGATGAGTCAACCTATGTTGATTTTACTGACACACGTCCACCTGTGTTCTCTAAGGCAGAAGAGCCTTTAGAAGCTAATGATTAGCTTAGGACAATAGAGCAAAAGTTTGAGCTGATTCACTGTACCGAGATTCAGAAACCAAGGTTTGTGGCACAGCAACTCCGAGGAGCTGCTGGTGCCTGGTGGGCAAATTTGGTAGCAGTACAGCCTGCTGGTCACCAAATCACCTAGATGGAGTTTAAGGATGCCTTCAGGGCACACTATATTCCAGATGGTGTGATGACCATGAAGTTAGAAGAGTTTTTGGCTCTTAAGCAAGGGGAGCAACCGGTGATGCACTATGTTGGGCACTTCAATCACCTGTCACAATATGCTATAGAGTATGTGAATACTGACAGGAAGAAGAAGAATCATTTCCTTAGAGGCCTGAACACCAAACTTCAGACCATGATGGCAACTTGTGGCAACGCAACTTATCATGAGACAGTCAACATTGCTATCGCTTCGGAAGAGAATTACCGCTGACACAAGGAGGCGAAGAAAAAGAGAATATCTGCTTCAGGATTGTCGAGTGGAAAGCGTCAAAAGATAGTCTACCATCCTCAGAATCATGGCCGTACGCCATTCCGCCCCCAACAAAGCCAAAGCAGGCAGCAAATCTTTATTTGCCCTGCAATTAAAATGCCTTATCCTCATCAAGCACCGCAGCAGCAAAATAATACAAATAATGCAAACTGCACTGCTACTCCCCAGAATCACAATTATCCATGTTATAATTGTGGTAAACCCAGACACTTTTCCCGAGAATGTCCATATCCCAGGAAGAATAATCCTAATGCACCTAAAGCCCCTGTTCCTCAAGCTCAGAATCAGTACAAGGGCAATGCTCATAATAGTCAGAAGGGTCAGGCTGAGAAGAAAACTAGAAGGGTCTTCTATACTCTGGTGGAATCTATTCCAGAAGGAGAACCAGTAATGATGGGTATGTTTCCCGTTGCTAAGCATCCTGCAATTACCTTATTTGATTCTGGTGCATCCCATACATTCATCAATCGTACATTTGTTGTGAAGCATGGGATAACTATTGGGGAAACAAAAGAATCATATCATATACAGTCGCCCGGGGGATGAATCTATACAAGGGAGGTAGTTCAACATGTACCTATTGATTTGGGAGGTTATGAGTTCCCTACCAATATGCTGATATTAAAGGATCAAGATATAGATGTGATCCTTGGTATGAACTGGTTAACTCAACATGGGGCTGTCATAGATGTCATGCGTAGAACCATAAGGGTAAATGCACCTAACAGCAAAACCCAACTTCTCATCCAACTTCCCTTTTCCTAAGAGTACAGTTGAAATAGTCTATGCAACTACTGTTGAAGAAGCCAAGAAAATTCCAATGGTATGTGAATTTGTGGATGTCTTTCCTGATGATCTGCATGGTCTGCCACTAGACCGAGATGTAGAGTTTAGAATTGATCTAAAACTAGGAATGGCACCTGTGTCTAGAAGAGCATATAGGATGCCACCCAAAGAACTAGCAGAATTAAAAATCCAACTACAAGAGTTGTTAGACAAGGGTTTCATTCAACCCAGTTCATCACCTTGGGGATGCCCTGCTATCTTCGTGAAGAAAAAGGACCAAACCTTAAGGTTATGTATTGACTATCGGCCGTTAAATGAAGTCACCATAAAGAACAAATACCCCTTACCCCAAATTGATTTGCTTTTTGATCAACTTGCGGGAGCTAAGGTGTTCTCGAAGATAGACTTGAGATCAGGCTATCACCAGATTAAGATCAGACGAGAAGATGTGCTGAAGACAGTGTTTACTACCCGATATGGTCTTTATGAGTATCTAGTCATGTCTTTTAGGCTGACCAATGCCCCGGCTCATTTCATGTACTTGATGAACTCAGTTTTCATGCCCGAGTTGGATAAGTTTGTAGTGGTGTTCATTGATGACATTCTTATCTATTCTAAGAGCAAAGAAGAACATGTGGAACATCTCCGCATTGTTCTACAACGATTAAGAGACCGCCAATTATATGCCAAATTCAGTAAATGTGCATTCTGGTTAGAGGAAGTATAATTTCTGGGTCATGTGTTATCTGCTGAAGGTATAGCTGTTGATTCAAGCAAGGTAGAAGAAGTCCTTAATTAGAAAGCACCTACCACTGTTCATCAAGTTCGTAGTTTTCTGAGGTTGGTAGGATATTATCGTCGGTTCATCCCTGACTTCTCTAGAATTGCGAAGCCAATTACTGAACTGCTGAAAAA
Organism: Miscanthus floridulus; assembly: GCF_019320115.1. NCBI lineage: Eukaryota > Viridiplantae > Streptophyta > Magnoliopsida > Poales > Poaceae > Miscanthus > Miscanthus floridulus. Next base: position 44,831,144 of record NC_089595.1, read on the forward strand.
TCAAACTAAGTTTGTATGGTCAACAGAATGTGAGAAGGCCTTTCAAACATTAAAGAAGTTGCTGACAACTGCACCAGTATTAGCACAACCTGATATCGAGAGGCCGTTTGATATCTATTGTGATGCATCTGGGATTGGTATTGGCTGTGTTCTTATGCAAGAAGGCAGAGTCATAGCGTATGCTTCTAGACAACTCAAGAAGCATGAAGAACATTATCCCACCCATGACCTTGAATTAGCCGCTGTTGTTCATGCACTCAAGGTTTGGCAACATTATTTATTGGGCAACATCTGTCATATCTATACGGATCACAAAAGTTTGAAATATATCTTCACTCAGTCAGAGTTGAATATGAGGCAAAGAAGATGGTTAGAACTTATCAAAGATTATGAGTTAGAAGTGCATTATCATCTGGGCAAGGCTAATGTGGTTGCTGATGCCCTGAGTCGCAAGAGTCATTGCCATTGTCTGACTGTAAAACCTATGCAACGAACATTGTGTCAAGAGATGGAGCATCTGAATTTACAAATCATAGAACAAGGTTCCCTTCCAATATTGCAGTTGAGTCCACTATCAAAGATCAGATCATTGCTGCTCAATGGAAAAGTAAGGGTATAACCCATATCAAAGATAAAGTCAGATTTGGAAAACCAACATGTTTCAATATTGATGAATCCGATGTCGTATGGTTCAAAGATAGATTGGTAGTACCCAAAAGTCCAGAGCTGTGAAAGCAGATTCTTAATGAAGCTCATTCTACAAGATACTCCATTCATCTAGATAGCAACAAAATGTATCATGATCTGAGAAAGAGATATTGGTGGACCAAAATGAAAATAGAAATAGCTCAATATGTGGCCAAATGTGATACTTGCCAGAGAGTCAAGGCGGTTCACATGAAGACTATAGGTCCATTACATTCATTGCCAGTTCCATCTTGGAAGTGGAAAGATATCTGTATGGACTTCATCGTAGGGTTACCTAGGACATCTGCAGGCTACAATTCAATATGGGTTATTGTTGATCGCCTAACCAAGATAGCTCATTTCTTACCAGTCAGAGATAAATATCGAGCGGAACAGTATGCAAAGCTTTATCTTGATAGCATCTTCAGTCTGCATGGGGCACCCAAGACCATTGTCTCTGACAGAGGGTCATTGTTTGTATCCAAGTTTTGGAAAAGTCTACATGAGTCTTTGGGAACCAAACTTATCCGCAGTTCTGCTTATCATCCGCAAACAGATGGATAGAATGAAAGGGTAAATCAAATTCTTGAAGATATGTTGAGAGCATGTGTCCTTTCCTATGGTGCTAAATGGGATGAATGCCTTCCCTTAGCTGAATTCTCATATAACAATAGCTATCAAAAGAGCATTAAAATGGCACCATTCAAAGCATTGTATGGCCGTAGATTCTAGACACCTTTAAATTGGTCAAAAGCTGGAGAACGTTGGTTCTTTGGGCCGGATGTGGTCAAGGAAGCTAAACAGAAAGTTAAACTCATACAAGCTAATATGAAGGTAGCTCAATCTCGACAGAAAAGCTATGCTGATAAGAGGAGACGACCGCTAGAATTCAAAGTGGGAGATCATGTCTACCTCAAGGTATCGTTGATGAAAGGAGTTCATTGTTTTGGGATTCGGGGAAAGTTGGCTCCCCATTATGTCGGTCCTTTTCAAATCCAACAATGATGTGGATCGGTCGCCTATCGCGTCAAGCTACTAGATCACATGTCAGTTGTGCATGATATCTTCCATGTATCCCAGTTAAAGAAGTGTCTTCAAGTACCTGACCAAGTGATCGACTTTGGTGATGTAGAACTAGAACCTGATTTGACTTATGCTGAGTACCCCATTAGAGTCTTAGATCAAAAAGATCGAGTCACTCGAAGACGTACAATCAAGTTCTACAAAGTACAATGGAATCAACACACCAAAGATGAAGCTACTTGGGAGTCCAAGGATTTCTTAGAAGAAAACTTTCCTGACTTCTTCGCTTCTATTTAGTTGCAATACCTTGTCTATGTTGTAACTTGTCTCTTTTGTCAAAAGAATGGAAAACCCCCTCACTAGCTTTTTGAACAAAGTCATGATGTGTTAGCTTGACACATTTCCTTTTCCATTACTTAGCCTTAGGTTTTAAATCTCAGGATGAGATTTCTTTAAGGGGGAAGGGTTGTAACACCTCTGGTGTTTTGACCTAGCATTAAAACTTGACATGACATCATATGCATTGCAAAGCATTCATAAAGTAGAAAATTTTGAATGCATTCACTAAATAAGCTTTATTTCATAAGTTGTTATTTTATGTGATGTATGTGATCCAAAACTTTAAATAAAGATCATGACCACAAGGGTCAAATTTCATGTGATCATGTGAGACCATGTGTCAATTGACTCAAATAACCCTAATGGGCCATGTAATTGGTTAAAAACCATAATTAAGTAAAAAGGGAAACAAATTAAATGTGAATTTAAATTCAAATCATAAAAGTCATTTTTGCCCCTTTTGTCTATTTCAAAATCCATTTGGAATTTGGGGGTGTGACAAAAAGCAAAGTTGAAGCTTATTTTATAAGGATCAACTTTGGTATTCAAAGTTTTTAAAGTTTACATATAAAATTTGGAGTAATTTTGAAATGATTCAAATGCTCAAATGCACCCCAAATTCAAATTTCAAAATGAAGGCAGAATTTAAAAATGTTCATTAAAGCAAAGTTGTAGAGTTTGAAAAGTTGAGAAACTTTCATTTTTGGAGATTTTCAACTTCTTTAGAAAATTTGTGAGTAATTTGCAAAATGGACTTAGTGGCAATTCTGTAAATAATTCAAAGCAAAGTTGAAGCTTATTTTATAAGAATCAACTTTGGTATTCAAAGTTTTTAAAGTTTACATATAAAATTTGGAGTAATTTTGAAATGATTTAAATGCTCAAATGCACTCCAAATTCAAATTTCAAAATGAAGGCAGAATTTGAAAATGTTCATTAAAGCAAAGTTGTAGAGTTTGAAAAGTTGAGAAACTTTCATCTTTGGAGATTTTCAACTTCTTTAGAAAATTTGTGAGTAATTTGCAAAATGGACTCAGTGGCAATTCTGTAAATAATTCAAAAATCCAAATGAAGCCGAACGCCACCTCCTGCTTGCCGCCGATCGTTTTTCACCGCTTCTTCTCGCAAGGGCACATAGCTGTCTCCGTGGCGATCTCGTTCGAGAGCTATCGACGTCGGACGCCTCCTTCCCTTCTATAAATAGGAGCACCGCCGCCGTCGTTCTTCTTTTCCTCCCGTCTGCTCGCCGCCGGTGTCCTTGCTGCACTCGCAAAATTCGTACTCGCCGTAGCACCTCATGCCGATTGCATTTGCCAACCTCTCCACCTTGCCCTGCCGCTCCTTCCAGGCCTGCTCACCTCGCCTCTAGCAGGCCAGCGCCACCGCGCGACATCTTCTTCTTCGGAGTCGGCCGAAGCACCGCCACGACCGACCTCATCGTGGCCAAGCCGCTCCAGTCCATCTCCGCCTTCACTGAGTCTACCGTTGTGTTTGCGGTGAGCTCCTGAGCATGATGCTCGCTCTGCTTTAGCCTCTACCGTATCATAGTCAGGGTTGTGCCGTGCGCCGTCGTGCCCGCGCCGCCATGGCCGGCGTAGAGCTCCCTCCGGTGCGCCTGCTGCTGTTCTGAGGGCTGGGATAGGTTCAAGGGGTGGTGTAGATCGTGCCGGTGCAGTCCGCCTCGCCGGAACCTCACCGTTGGTGCGTTTTGCTGGCCGAAGCTGACAGCGCCGCCGTGTGTCCTGTGTTGTGTCGCTGACATGCGGGGACCGGTTGTCAGTGAGAGAGAACAGAGAGATTTGTTATTTTCTGAATTTTGAATAGTGCAGGAAATTTGGAAAATCATAGGAAAATAATTACAGCTCTAAAAATTCTAAAACTTTATGTGTAGCTTCTGTACATGTTCTATTATGGTTTAAAAATATGAAACTTGAAATTTGAATAAATTCTTAATGTTCAAAAATTCAGTCAATTAATTGATAAATACAATTTCCATAATTTTTGTAGGCCACTGTATAACTCCAAAAATTATGAAATTTATTTTGGTACACTAATTTGTCATAAGGAAGCTTGCATAAAATTTTGAGCTTAATTGAACAAAGTTGATTTTATACCTAATTTAGGCTTAATTATTTAATTAATTATTTACTTAGTTAATGCTTAATCATTTAGGGTTTGTTTGACTTTGGAATTTATTTGACCTTGGGTCAGTAACATATGATGATCCTTGGCACCTTAATTAGTTATTTGAGCTCATACCTAACTTATAATTAGTAAATCTTAATGACATTTCATGTGATAACAAAGGTCATTAGTAAGTTAACTTGTCGAAACCCTAGATGTTAGTGTCAATTGGTTTTGTTGGCTTGCAACTGTATCATGAAGGAAAGTTGTATTCAAGGTGTTATTATATTTCATGCACCATGAAAGCATCATGTTTACATTATTATCATGTTGAAGCATATGTTATTATTGCATGTAGAATCTGAGAGTGAAACGATTCTAGTTGAGCAAGTTGTGGAAGAATCCCCGGTTGTCTTGGGATTTGATATTTGTGGTACTGATCCAGAACCCAAGATCGTCAACGAAGGCAAGCCCCGGTTTATGCATTAAACCATTACCTTGTTTACTTTGAAAAGTTTACCACCTATGTTACCTATTGCATTAAGTTGATTTATTCAAATGTTACCTACTTGATGCATTGCCTACCTTGTTAATTGTTTACCATCCTTGAAGATGATTTTATTTACAAAGGCGTAGAATGCTTAGTATGCTTTATGGTAGGCTTTCAAAGTAAAAGTTTTGATACAATCAAAGATGGCATACTGGCCAAAGAAAGAAAGAAGGTAGAATGAACTAGAGACTAGTCGGGTGACTTATCTTGAATGTTGGGTAATGTTGCCGACTATGTCGCTTAAAGGCCACTCATTGTGGATCTTCTGAATGAGACACTTTGTAGTACTGGTCACATACTCCGGTAAGCCTACTTCGGCTAATTTGATACTAAGACGAATGCCCACGCACTGGGAGTGGAGAGATGGCGGGAGTAGCATATACCCTCGTGGCTGGAATGTGGTCGGATTTGAGGTGTGTTGTGCTCTCGGGTGGCGTGGAGATGGCTTAGTATAGGAGGATCCAGTAGCGAGGTCGATATATGCAAGATTAAGTTCTACATATGTCGTATGATAAAGAATCCCCAGCTGGGACTTGAATCAATTCGAATTGCGGTGCTCAGCGGATATGGAGACTCGATTCATTACAGAAGCAATGTTGGACTGGTGAATTACTAAAACTTGAGAAAAGGAATGGAATGAGAAGGATTGGAACATGGGATATGAACACTTAGTTTGAGATAATGAACTAAAAAGACTTAGGGGTAAAACTTGAAAATAGAATCAAGAATAGTAAGCTTTTGGCAAAGAACTTTTGAATCTTGCTACATCCTTACCTTGCCCCAACACCTGCATCTCTAAAGTCCTTCACCCCTTTTACGTCGGGTCAGTCTTGTTGAGTACTTTTGTACTCAGGGTTTGTTAACCCTTGTTGCAGGTGAGTCGCATGTGCAGGCTTGTTTTGGTCCCTGCTGCATGTCAGTGTTTGAAGTCGACGACGATGAGGAATGTTGAATGGCCTTTGGACAAGGCACTAGTTTGTATGATAAATAATATTAATGTAATATTATCCCGCTACTATGGTTGTATGACACTTATGGTTTTGTAAGTTTGAAACAACTGGTTTGTAATATTAAAACTTAAATCTTCTGCTTTATAATCTCTGATATGTATATTGAAAACTGTTGTAATCTGTAATATCTGTGATTGGGATCCTGTTTGGAAAAGATTCGTGGATGATTCGGGTTTCCCAAGGACACCCGACAGACCTGTTAAGTTGTTGAGAACTCATGTACGCTATTAGAGGTCTATTGAGACATCGATAGGTGCACGTGGGCCCGATTTCTTAGGAGGTTCTGCCACAAGCTATTCGTCTGATATGACAAGGGTCAATAGTGCATCACCGCCGAATCGTTTAGTAACCCGACACCGACTAAAGAATCCTCACGGGTGGATCGTAGTACAACGTGACGGTGATGATGCCCTATGACCAGGCGGTTCATTCATTGAAGCAACAATGATGTTCGCCTCGACATAGGCGGGTCGTGCTCTAATGCAACGAAAACAAGGACCTGATCATGGATAGATCATAAGCCAACATGGAGGTGTTAGTGTACACCTACACAGGTCGGTCGGGCCTCAATGCGATGGAATAAGGATCCGATCACGGACGGATCATAAGCCATGTGGTAGTATTAGTGCATACCCACACAGGCAAGCCATTCTCCAATGTGACGGAAGTAAGGACCTTGTCAGGACAGATGATAAGCCAAAACGGCGGTGTAGTGAACATCCTAGTTGGTCTCAAAGAGCGACGACGATGGCTATGACTATCACTACCGATAGGTTACTGCTGAGGCCAAAATCGGATTGCGATAGGGGTTACGACGTGGCTGTGAAAGGTGCGAGTGTAGTAGTGATTATATAAACATATCTTAAATTTTCATTGAAGCCAACATTTGTAATGTATATCTTTATTTTTTGAAGTGTTATGTATATCTTTATTACAAAAGGAAAAAACAAATAGACAGCAAATGGCGCCCACAAGTCATATATTGTCTTGCACAATCTAATTAAGTTCACTAAAAATGCCTCATCTTCAATAACTTATGAATAAAATAGCATCAGCGAGCACACTTTAAGTGATATGCTTATTGTTGGCAGCATCTAGCTTCACACTATTGTAACATCCCAGATGTTAAAAATCAACTAAAACTTGACCATGAGCATCATTATGCATAATCAACAAGCATTAAGGCATAAATGCATTCATGTTTCAATTATAGCATGTCCATGTTGCATAGTGGTGTTTCATATGTTGCTTATAATATGTTTCACATGTTGCATGCAATGATGTCAATATTAATGCTTAAGAAACTTGGTGAATTTATATAAGTGAATTTGCTTAAACAATTAAAATTTTATTAATATATACCTTGTTTTTTAAATTATGCTTTTTAACATAGAAGTAAAGATGGGAAATGGTTTCAAATCAAACATGTTTGAATTTGAGCCCAAAGATTGAATTTAAAGATGATTTTCTTAGTCAATTTCTGCCTAAGTCCCTGGAAATCAGTTTTAAGTTCAAACTTTGGAGAATTATTACATGAATTTTTACGAATAAAAATTGTCCAAACTTTTCTTCCATTGATTGGTCCTATGTTTAAGCTTTGATAATGTGTAGTTAGCTGTGTTGTTTGGTTAATGGTTGATCACTAATTAATTCCCAAAGTTGCTAATCAAACCTGCTTTTGAAAACCCTAACTGAATTCAGTATGTCAGTTTCCATGTACCCTTGTTCATCAACCTGGATCTCTCAATCCTGTGGGAATTCGAGGTTGGTTCCTTAAGCAAAGTTGGAGAGGGCATGTAGATGAACAACTTTTGTTCTTGGAGATCCTTGAGTTTATGTTTGGAATCAAAAGAAAGAAGGAGGAGAAGATGGGGATGCAATCGATGAATAGTATGTCGGCGTGCAGTGCCACGCAATAGCTTGCCGCCGCCGACCATCGCCCTCCAGCGCTATGTTCGTGCATTTAGGCACGCAGCTGCTTGTGCGTTCTGGTCAAGCAGGAGCTAGCGCAACTCGATGTTTCATCCATGGCCGATATAGAGCGACGCCGATGCCGTCTCCCTTCTTTCTGTTTCCTTGCCGCCATCGAGCTCCTCCCGTCTGCTAGCCCAAATTCATCGCACCTGCTAGCCCATCATCCAATTGGCCATGCCCACAGCATCACCTCGCCCACACGTGCCACCTAAGCCCGCTCGCCTCATCTCTGGCCGCCAGAACCAGCCGTCCGCCACCGTCCCTCCTCACAACCATCCAGAGCGCCGCCACGAGCCCCTCGCCGTGACCATTGATTTGTTCCCCTTCTGGTTATGCCGGAATGCCACCTCGCCGCTAGATTCACGTTGCCACCGTCATCCTCAACATCGACCAACTAGTTCCGGTTTGCCTCTGCCTCAACTAGCTAATCGTTGAAGTCATGGTGAGCACCCTAGAGCTAATCGTCCCCTCCTTCTAGCCGCTAACGCACTGTGGTGGCCAGAACGCGTCGCGCCACTGTGTTCTGTTCCGCCAAGCCGCCATGGCTGTGGCCAAGCTCGTTCGTGGCCATAGTTCATTCAACCAGCAGCTGTTTTGAGTTCACGTGAGCACAAGGAAGCTATTGGTGGTCTTCCCGTCGCTACTAACCTAGTTGCTGTCCATTTTTGCCGCGCCTCCGAGCCACCATAGACACCACCATGCCTGCTGCCACGCCCTAGTTGTTCGTCCGTTGCCCTGAGGTTGTGCGTGAGGTCAAGGAGGTCATGTAGGTGCAAGCCTCGTCGCCGGCGAGATTTCGCCGGTCAACGACAGAGTCTGTCACGGTCAGCGCGGTGGCACTATGCGTTGACCGGGAGTCTCGCCTGTCAGCCGCAGTAGCTAACTCCTTGTGTGTGCAAAACGAATTTTATTCTTTTTTTCGAATTTCAGAAAATGATAAATATGCTGATTCTTATTAAATTCTTAGAAAAATATAGGAAGGAGATAAAATTATGAAAATTTTTGTGTAAGCTTATTGTCATATGATATTTGTAGGAAAAATATGAAATGCTAAAAATCGATAGTTTTTGTTTGACTAAAAATTACCTATTTTAATTAATAAATGTACCTTTCATGATTTTTATAGGCTAAAATAATTGTCCTTTAATCATGAAACTTTTTGTGTGTGCTTTATATGCTTAGGCCTGCCTTCACAAAAAGTTTGGTACTGTTTTGATAATTCTAACTTAGTTAATTAATTTAAGTGTGTTTAAATGCTTTATCTTGATTAATAAATACAAAAATGATTTATATAAATACTTGAATAACTTTGGTGTGTTTTATACTTTGTTTGTGGACCTTGAAACACCCAAACCACTACTGTTCCTTGGCAAGTTAATTACTTGTTTGATATGCTTTGAATCAACTTGTTTATATAATAAATTAAAAATGGTTTATTTAATATTCAGTTTAGTTTTATGAGTTTCTTATAATGATCATGAGTTAGGAAAGATGTTAATCACCTGCTGGTCCATGTTAAGTTAATCCTTCCTTGATAACAACTAGTTAACTTGATAGGTAAATAACTAAAATGCTTTTATGATAATAACCCTAGTTTCTTGGAGAAGGAAAGTTTTACTCAACTTTATTAACTTTGTTTATCTTTTGTTAATGCACTTGAATGTCTTTCATCATGCATCATGGCATGTAGTCCATCATGTTAAGCAAAGCATCATTTATCACATGTAGTGTATACGAGAGTAAGAAGACTCGTGTTGATCAAGTTTTGGAGAAGGTCCATCCACCCATGGTGTTGGTGAACCCTGTGATCCTCTATGGAACTAACCTTCTCTGCAATGCAGGCAAGCCCCAGAGCAGAAATCCTTCTCTAGTTTTTACAAATCTTTGTTACACTTTAAGTCTTGTGAGATGTGCATTAAGTAATTAGGAGTTAGTTGAATACTGTTGTTGCATGAATACTGTTGGTGTTTATTAACGTGTCACTTGTTTTAAGTACTTAGCCACCTTTCATAAACCTATACCTTCTACCTTTACTAGGTTGTCATCCCTAGTGCTGATGCTATAGATATGTGTTGGTACTATATAGTATTACTAGAATAACATTAAGCAGTTCTTATTGATGCAAATGACTAAAGAGAATATATATAAATCTATGAATACAAAGTATCCGCAAGCGCACAGATAATATACTATTGTAGCATTTTACCCGAGAGTATTCTAGGTATCGTTATTTATATTTTTACCACTAGGAAGGTCTAGCATGGACATGTATTGATAACTTATACTATTGAAGGAGAAATAAACCATAGCTAATACTCTAATCATAACAGGGATAAGTCATAGAATAAGATATGTATAAATGATAAGTATTAATGATGATAAATCACTCAGAGCACTCCTTTCTATAGCATTAGCATAGTCAAGTAGAATATTAGAGAAATAATTCCTAAGTCATTCTTAATTATAAGCCATACCATACATTTGATTAGTACAATTACACCTAATAATCATTGCTAAGATCATCATCATATCTACACAGAAAGGATATTACTAAGGAAGATTGAGGGCAGAGCTCGTTCTACCTTCGTAATCGGACCCTACGTGCACCTATATTTGAGGAGTGGACTACAAAGGACTCAATGGGAGTGTCACATCCGCGATCTACCACATGACTCAGAATATAGGGTGTATCTGTAGGTAAACAACGTATAAGCACCACGCTTACACAATGTTGACCACTGTAAGGTCGAGATGGCGACTAGAGGGGCGTGAATAGTCATTTCTAAATTTAATCACGTCGACTAACCGAAACAAATATGGAATTAAAAACAATTTGGTCTAGCCAAGACTATACCCCTCTATCAAAGTTCACAAGCATCTTATAAAGATCCTTGTTAGGCAACAAAGGTGTCGAACTAGCTAGAGCTCACCTATTCAATTCTAGGAGCAAGGTCACACAAACCTATGCCACTAGTATTTCAAGCAACAAGGGAGCTCCTGCACATGCTAGTAAGCAAAAGCACAAAGCCAACTAAGCACACTAGCAATGCTCAATAACAAGGCAACCAATGTCAAATTAGAGAGCGCAAATACTTATCTACATAAACTAAGCAATATGACTAACGAGGTTACACAAACCAAATTAGTCACGCAAGGGAGCTACTTCTATGCTACACTAGCAAGAAGGTAACTGGTGAGCTACACAAGCCAACAAATCACAAGAGCAACTACATAAGCACAATGTATTACACAATGTCATACACAAGCTTCTTGCGGGATTCAACGGAGACCACCACCAAGCCGTCTAGGAGGTGGCAACCTCCAAGAGTAACAAGCACCATCGGCTTGCAACTCGATCACCTAGTGCCACTCGATGCAACCTCACGATGCAATCGCAATAGAATCACTCTCTCACACAATCGGATGATGACTCTTGACCCCGATGGTAATCTTCGTCTCTACAGCCTGAATGATTCAGATGGATCATGGTCAGTTTCAATGGTAGCAATGTCTCAACCTTGCAATATTCATGGTTTATGTGGTCCTAATGGAATCTGCCATTACTCACCTAAACCAACATGTTCATGCCCACTAGGTTATGGGATGAGAAACCCATGTAATTGGACTGAAGGATGTATGGCTATTGTCAACATAAACCAAGAAGGGATATTACTAAGGAAGATTGAGGGCAAAGCTCGTTCTACCTTCGTAATCGGATCCTACGTACACCTATATTCGAGGAGTGGACTATAAAGGACTCAACAGGAGTGTCACATCTACGATCTAACACATGACCCAGAATATAGGGTGCATCCATAGGTAAACAACATATAAGCACCACGCTTACACAATGTCGACCACTCTAAGGTCGAGATGATGACTAGAGGGGGGTGAATAGTCGTTTCTAAATTTAATCACGTCAGCTAACCGAAACAAATGTGGAATTAAAAAAAATTCAGTCTAGCCAAGATTACACCCCTCTATCAAAGTTCACAAGCACCTTATAAAGATCCTTGTTAGGCAACAAAGGTGTCGGGCTAGCTAGAGCTCACATATCCAATTTTAGGAGCAAGATCACACAAACATATGCCACTAGTATTTCAAGCAACGAGGGAGCTCCTGCACATGCTAGTAAGCAAAAGCACAAAGCCAACTAAGCTCACTAGCAATGCTCAATAACAAGGCAACCAATGCCAAATTAGAGAGCGCAAATACTTAGCTACACAAACTAAGCAATGTGACTAACGAGGTTACACAAACCAAATTAGTCACACAAGGGAGCTACTTCTATGCTACACTAGCAAGAAGGTAACTGGTGAGCTACACAAGCCAACAAATCACAAGAGCAACTACACAAGCACAATGTATTACACAATGTCATACACAAGCTTCTTATGGGATTCGACGGAGACCACCACCAAGCCGTCTAGGAGGTGGCAACCTCCAAGAGTAACAAGCACCATCGGCTTGCAACTCGATCACCTAGTGCCACTCAATGCAATCGCACTAGAATCACTCTCTCACACAATCGAATGATGACTCTTGACCCTGATGGTAATCTCCGTCTCTATAGCCTGAATGATTCAGATGGATCATGGTCAGTTTCAATGGTAGCAATGTCTCAACCTTGCAATATTCATGGTTTATGTGGTCCTAATGGAATCTGCCATTACTCACCTAAACCAACATGTTCATGCCCACTAGGTTATGGGATGAGAAACCCATGTAATTGGACTGAAGGATGTATGGCTATTGTCAACATAAACCAAGAAGGGATATTACTAAGGAAGATTGAGGGCAAAGCTCGTTCTACCTTCGTAATCGGATCCTACGTACACCTATATTCGAGGAGTGGACTATAAAGGACTCAACAGGAGTGTCACATCTGCGATCTAACACATGACCCAGAATATAGGGTGTATCCGTAGGTAAACAACATATAAGCACCACGCTTACACAATGTCGACCACTCTAAGGTCGAGATGATGACTAGAGGGGGGTGAATAGTCGTTTCTAAATTTAATCACGTCGGCTAACCGAAACAAATGTGGAATTAAAAATAATTCAGTCTAGCTAAGACTACACCCCTCTATCAAAGTTCACAAGCACCTTATAAAGATCCTTGTTAGGCAACAAAAGTGTCGGGCTAGCTAGAGTTCACCTATCCAATTTTAGGAGCAAGATCACACAAACATATGCCACTAGTATTTCAAGCAACGAGAGAGCTCCTACACATGCTAGTAAGCAAAAGCACAAAGCCAACTAAGCTCACTAGCAATGCTCAATAACAAGGCAACCAATGGCAAATTAGAGAGCACAAATACTTAGCTACACAAACTAAGCAATGTGACTAACGAGGTTACACAAACCAAATTAGTCACGCAAGGGAGCTACTTCTATGCTACACTAGCAAGAAGGTAACTAGTGAGCTACACAAGCCAACAAATCACAAGAGCAACTACACAAGCACAATGTATTACACAATGTCATACACAAGCTTCTTATGGGATTCGACGGAGACCACCACCAAGCCGTCTAGGAGGTGGCAACCTCCAAGAGTAACAAGCACCATCAACTTGCAACTCGATCACCTAGTGCCACTCAATGCAACCTCACGATGCAATCGCACTAGAATCACTCTCTCACACAATTGGATGATGACTCTTGACCCCGATGGTAATCTCCGTCTCTACAGCCTGAATGATTCAGATGGATCATGGTCAGTTTCAATGGTAGCAATGTCTCAACCTTGCAATATTCATGGTTTATGTGGTCCTAATGGAATCTGCCATTACTCACCTAAACCAACATGTTCATGCCCACTAGGTTATGGGATGAGAAACCCATGTAATTGGACTAAAGGATGTATGGCTATTGTCAACATAAACCAAGAAGGGATATTACTAAGGAAGATTGAGGGCAAAGCTCGTTCTACCTTCGTAATCGGATCCTACGTACACCTATATTCGAGGAGTGGACTATAAAGGACTCAACAGGAGTGTCACATCTGCGATCTAACACATGACCCAGAATATAGGGTGTATCCGTAGGTAAACAACATATAAGCACCACGCTTACACAATGTCGACCACTCTAAGGTCGAGATGGTGACTAGAGGGGGGTAAATAGTTCTAAATTTAATCACGTCGGCTAACCGACACAAATGTGGAATTAAAAACAATTCAGTGTAGCTAAGACTACACCCCTCTATCAAAGTTCACAAGCACCTTATAAAGATCCTTGTTATGCAACAAAGGTGTCGGGCTAGTTAGAGCTCACCTATTCAATTTTAGGAGCAAGATCACACAAACCTATGTCACTAGTATTTCAAGTAACGAGGGAGCTCCTGCACATGCTAGGAAGCAAAAGCACAAAGCCAACTAAGTTCACTAGCAATGCTCAATAACAAGGCAACCAATGGCAAATTAGAGAGCGCAAATACTTAGCTACACAAACTAAACAATGTGGCTAACGAGGTTACACAAACCAAATTAGTCACGCAAGGGAGCTACTTCTATGCTACACTAGCAAGAAGGTAACTAGTGAGCTACACAAGCCAACAAATCACAAGAGCAACTACACAAGCGCAATGTATTACACAATGTCATACACAAGCTTCTTCCGGGATTCGACGGAGACCACCACCAAGCCGTCTAGGAGGTGGCAACCTCCAAGAGTAACAAGCACTATCGGCTTGCAACTCGATCACCTAGTGCCACTCGATGCAACCTCACGATGCAATCGCACTAGAATCGCTCTCTCACACAATCAGATGATGACTCTTGACCCCGATGGTAATCTCCGTCTCTATAGCCTGAATGATTCAGATGGATCATGGCCAGTTTCAATGGTAGCAATGTCTCAACCTTGCAATATTCATGGTTTATGTGGTCCTAATGGAATCTGCCATTACTCACCTAAACCAACATGTTCATGCCCACTAGGTTATGCGATGAGAAACCCAGGTAACTGGACTGAAGGATGTATGGCTATTGTCAACATAACCTGTGATGACTATGACAAAAATTCTATGAAATTTGTGAAACTTCCAAATACAGATTTTTGGGGGTCAGATCAGCAACATCTTCTGTCAGTTTCTCTTCAAACTTGTAGGAATATTTGCATCAGTGACTGCACCTGTAAAGGTTTTCAATATCAGGAAGGTACAGGATCATGCTATCCAAAAGCTTATCTTTTCAGCGGAAGAACCTACCCAACATCTGATGTACGAACAATATATCTCAAGCTTCCAACAAGGGTTAATGTTTCGAATGTTCCTATTCCACATTCCAATGTGTTTGATTCTGTGCCCCATCGCCTTGACTGTGATCAGATGAACAAAAGCATCAGAGAACCATTTCCAGATGTGCATAAGACCGGTGGAGGAGAATCAAAATGGTTTTACTTCTATGGGTTCATAGCTGCATTTTTTGTTGTTGAAGTTTCCTTTATTTCATTTGCATGGTTCTTTGTTTTGAGAAGAGAGCTTAGGCCATCAGAATTATGGGCAGCTGAGGAAGGTTACAAAGTAATGACTAGTAATTTTAGAAGATATAGTTACAGAGAACTTGTGAAAGCGACCAGAAAATTTAAAGTTGAGCTAGGAAGGGGAGCATCAGGCACTGTGTACAAAGGTGTCCTAGAAGATGATAGGCAAGTGGCTGTGAAGAGGCTGGAAAATGTAAGGGAAGGTAAGGAAGTGTTTCAACCTGAGCTAAGTGTAATTGGGAGGATCAACCACATGAACCTTGTGAGGATATGGGGCTTTTGTTCAGAAGAATCTCATAGGTTGTTGGTCTCTGAATACGTTGAGAATGGATCACTGGCTAATATTTTGTTCAATGAAAAAAGCAATATCTTATTGGACTGGAAGGGAAGGTTCAATATTGCATCAGGTGTTGCAAAAGGGTTAGCCTATCTTCACCATGAGTGCTTAGAGTGGGTCATCCATTGTGATGTGAAACCTGAGAACATACTGTTAGACCGAACTTTTGAGCCCAAGATCACTGACTTTGGGTTGGCCAAGTTACTAAACAGAGGAGGTTCCACCCAGAATGTATCCCATGTAAGAGGAACACTAGGTTACATTGCACCTGAGTGGGTTTCCAGTCTCCCGATCACAGCAAAAGTTGATGTATACAGTTATGGGGTTGTGCTTCTTGAGTTATTGATAGGCCCTAGAGTTTCGGAGTTGGTGGAAGGTCCAGGTGAGGTGCACAATATGCTTAGAAAGCTTGTCAGGATGCTTTCTGCTAAACTTGAAGGGGAGGAACAATCGTGGATTGATGGGTTTGTGGATTCGAAATTGAATCGTCCGGTCAACTATGTGCAAGCAAGAACACTAATCAAATTGGCAGTTTCCTGCTTGGAGGAAGACAGAAGCAAAAGACCAACTATGGAATATGCAGTCCAGACCCTCCTGTCAGCTGATGACTGAATGGTCAAATAAAACATATGCTACACCAACTTCATTCAGTTGACAATTTACTTCTTGCTGGAGAAAAGAAGCAAAAGACCAACACTCCAGGCCCTCCTATCAGTTGATATGGCTGGTAAGAAGTACAATTTTGGGTGTTTACACTGATGTAAATTATCTGTAAACAGTGTGCATTTCAATTTGTCACTATATGATATGAGTTGTAGCATGTAATTGAACTTGTATAGTTAGATGTAATCATCTTCAAGTTACCGGTAGTGAAACAACAACTTTTGCCATGGACCTAGGTGTGCTTCCTTATCTGAAATTCTGAATACATCTTATTTGTGGTCTCACGATTGTGAAAAAACATGGAATCAGTAATAACTAATAAATATGGATAATAATGTCCTTACCAACTAAGAAGAGTAAAGACAAGGAAGAATAGTGATCTTCTCCTCGTATTGCTGCTGCTGCGACAGCGTCGTCAACCGCTTGACGTGCCTAGCGCAAGGGTAAGGGTCTGACGAGTGACGACGTTCGCAGCCGGCAATGCCCCTATCAGCGCCAGATACGGAGCGGGCGGCGGCGGTCACCCAGCGCTCTCCGTTCCCAGATACGCCCCCCAGGCAAGTGGACCGCTGAGCCCGAGCCGCGAGATCTAGGTCACGGCGCTACCACCGCAACCCGCTGCCGCCGCCATGTCACAGTCGCGGAGTCGCCGCTCAACATCTAAAGACTGGCGCCGACCGCTCCGGGAACAGCCTCGGCCCCTCCGTCGAGCCGCAGTGGTGGATGCAGTGGCTCTCTGAATGGAACGCAGTGTCCACGACGCCGGCGTGTGCGCGTAACGGCGTTCGGCGAGGAGAACCAGAGTGCCCAGCATTCCACGGTCCACGCGTGGCTGACAACGTTGGACCGGACTGTCGGTGTCGGTGTTCGAGACTGTTCTCCGTGCACTTCGTAGGCTTAACCCGTTAGTCTAAAAATACGTACTCCCTCCACCCAAAATAAGGGTGCATCTCCGTATTTAGAGGATTATATTTATAAAAAATAGCACCCGTTCGTTTGAGCTACTTTTCAGCCATGTAACGGTATTTTTCTCTCACGACATTTCAGCATAAGCCAAATTTCAGCATAAACGAACAGGATGGATATTAATATTAATATCTTTAAATAAGATTAGTATGAAAATATACGATGTGATTAATCTAGTGATGATCATTTTATATTATAAATCTTAATATTTTATTATATAGATTTGGTCAAACTTAAGTTTGTTTGACTCCTCGAAACGTGATATGTGTACTTATTTTAAGGCAGGTAAGGAGCATGGATGAGTTCAGTTATCTGGTGAGATTTCCTACGGGGCAAAGAGTGGACTGGATAGTGATCAACAAGATTTCATACTTCTACTTAGAGAAAGGTACAATGATGGCTTCTTTAAAGGTGTGGAATGAAAATATTGAGCCAGTGAGTAGCTTGACTGAGGTTTGGGTGCGAGTCAGGGGCATTCCTCCTAAATGGTGCGATTGGGTCACTTTCAGGCAAGTTGCTTCTATAATTGGGAAATTGGTGGAGGTGGACTGGCAATCTCTTTTTGCTAGTTTCTTTGCAATGATGAGAGTTAAAGTGAAATGCCGAGACCTAGTTAAAATTCCCTAGAAGGGGGTCATGGAAATGAAGGATGAGCTTTTTGTGATCAGCTTCAAAACAGAAGGCTTTGAGCGGATATCTGAGAAGACTGGGAAGGATGGAGATGATGGTGGTGGTGATGGTGATAGTGATACAGATTTGGATGAGGATGACCTGCTATCTAATGAAGAGAAAGAGAAGGAGGGTGATCCTACCAGTCCTAAAAATGGCAAACCCTCTGATTCTGCAAATCAAGGGAAGAAAGTAGGTGAACCTCTAGATAAGCAATCTAAGCAGTCTATGCCAAGTGGGAGTAAGACAGTAAGAAACCTTAGTCAACTCTTTGTGGTGGAGATGCTAGATAATGATGTCAACAGAGAAGCAATGGAATCTTCATGCATCAGTCTCCTAAAAGCTATGGAAATAGAGGACAGGGAGGAAGTGTAGGTAGAGGATGTTGGTGAGGCTTTTGAACCAGAAGAAGAAAACATGAATCTGCCATCTGAGTGGCTGTATGGATACTCTAATAGTAGTGGTCAGCTAGATCAGCCTTTACTGAATCAAGAGAGTACTGAGAGTAATGCCAACAGTTCTGATATTCAACAAATTGATACTGTACCTAGGGTTGAGGTCCAAGAAAAAGTTGGTAAAGTAGCTAGTTATAAACCAAGGAAGAGGGGTTGGGATCCTGTGCTACCAGAAAGGAAAAGCAAACGAGTTCCACTGAGCGGGGTGGATATGCTAGAAAAAGCACAAGCTCTCAAAAGAAAGAACAACCTGGAAATTGAGAAAGGTAAAAAAGTTTCAAAACAAATTTCTACTTCTTCTTTGTTAGAAATAGCTTCTAGTATTGATCTTGACGTTCCAGCAGAGGAACTGTCTAAGCAAAAAGTAGTCAATCAAGTTCTAGAATTAGAGATAGAAAGAAATAATAGTTTTAGTGTTGAATGTAGTGCTGTAGACTGTCCTGCTAAGGTAGACATAAAGGAAAAGGTGACTTCTATTGGAAGTCAACAAAAAGTTGATTCTGATCATATAGGATGTAGTTTCTCTACAGTAAATGGGAACTCTCTGGATGTTAGTGGAACTGCTGGTTCCAACTGTCATAGATCTTCCGGAAAAAATAATAGGGGCTCAAATCCCACAACTCCTGATGGGAGGATTAGTAAGGCTGAGGACTTGAACATTTTAGAGGCTGAGATTGAAAAATCCTAGAATAAAGTAGTTAATAAGAAGAAGAGCAAGAAAAGGAAATGATAGGTCTCTTTTGGAATATAAGAGGTTTGGGCAAAATAGGAAGATTACCTGCTTTAATTAATAGAATTAGAAGTACTATAGCTGATTTTGTAGGTGTCATGAAAACTAAGAAGGAGTCTTTCACTCTTGGTTATCTTAGATCTCTTACTGGTAATGTGCCTTTTGATTGGTTCTATCTTCCTGCCAAAAAGTCTGCTGGTGGCATTCTGGTTGGTAGCAATAGTGATAAATTTTCTGCTACTTTAATTTCTACTTTAAAGTTTTCTGTCAGCATTATGTTGCAAGATACAAAGACGGGTTTTCGCTGGAAATTAGTAGTAGTTTATGGTTCCCCTTATGAGGAGGGAAAGGAATCTTTTATAAAAGAATTACATTCTATTATGGAGCCCTGGCAGGGACCGGTCATTTTAGGTGGTGACTTTAATCTGATTCTTTTTGCTTCTGACAAAAACAATGCTAGAATTAATTATAGATGGGCTGATGCTTTTTAACGAATGGGTGCATAAGTGGGCTCTGTTGGAACTCAATGCATCCAATAGAAAATTCACTTGGACCAATAACCAAGACAATTTGGTAATGGCCAAAATAGAAAGAATTTTTGTGTCTCCTGAGTGGGATAGTGGCTTTCCTTTAGCAACTGTTAAGTATCTAGATAGAATCCCCAGTGATCATAATCTTCTGGTCTTGGAAACTAGTTCTAATGTATTTTTTGGTAAGAAACATTTTAGATTTGAAAAGTGGTGGCTCTACCAAGAGGGTTTTTCTGACATTGTCGAGAAAGCTTGGAATACTCCGTGTAATTTGGCTAATAGTTTAGATAAATGGCAATTCAAAATTAGGACTCTTCGAAGGTTTGTTAGGGGTTGGGCTATGAATGAAGTGTCTAGGCTGAACAAATATAAAAATGAGCCTGCTTTGGAATATAATGATTTGGATGTCAAGTTCGATTCTAGAATGTTATCTGAGACACAGAGAGATAGATTAGACTTTGTTTCTAAGGAGTTAGAGAAGATTTGTGCCTTAGAGGAGATTAAGGCGAGGCAAAGGTCCAGAGACAGAAATATCTTAGAAGGGGATAGGAATACAACATATTTTCATGTTGTAGCTAACCAAAGAAGTAGAAAGAAAAGGGTAGAGGTTTTGGAAGGCCCTAATGGTCTAGTGGAAGACCAGAAGGGGATGATAGACATTGCGTTAAATTTTTACAAACATCTATTTAGGAGAGAAGAGAAACCTCCTATCTCGTTAGGTCAGGATTTTTGGAGTCAGGAGGATTTAGTGAGTAATAGTGAGAATGAGGTGATTACAGCTCCTTTCTCTGAAGGAGAAATTAAGGAAGTTGTTTGGAGTTGCTATGCTGATGGTGCTCCTGGTCCTGATGGGCTCTCATTTATGTTTTTATCACAATTCTAGGATTTGATTAAGGCTGATTTGGTTGATATGTTTAATGATTTTCATAGAGGGGATCTTGATTTGAAAAGACTTAACTTTGCAATGATTTCCCTCATTCCTAGAGTAGAGGAAGTTAGATCCATGAAGAATTTTATACATATTAGTCTTATTAACTGTAATTTTAAGGTGTTCTCCAAAGTGTTAACTCTTAGATTAGGAAAGATTATGAATAGATTGATTTCTCCTCAACAGAGTGCCTTTATTCAGGGCAGGTATATTTTAGAGAGTGTTGTGATTGCTCACGAATTAGTGCATAGTCTTAGCAAGTCAGGTGAACCTGGGATAATCCTAAAGTTAGACTATGAGAAGGCTTATGATAGAGTTAATTGGAACTTTTTGTTTGAAATCCTTAGAACTAGAGGTTTTAGTAATACTTGGATTTATTGGATTAGACATCTAGTCATAGGTGGCTCTGTGGGAGTCAATCTTAATGGTGAGAAAAGTAGTTTTTTCAAACCTGGGAAGGGGTTAAGGCATGGTGATCCTATCTCTCCCTTGCTTTTTAACTTAGTAGGTGATGTTCTCACAAAAATGCTCCGGAAGGGGGCTGAGAGGGGTATCATTAAGGGAATTGCTGAAAACTTTAGAGTAGGTGGTATTGTGTCGTTGTAGTATGCATACGACACCATTCTTTTTTCTAGAGTTGAGGAGGAATATACTATGAACCTGGAAGGTATTCTCATTTGGTTTGAACAGTTGTCTAGCATGAGGATCAATTTTCATAAAAGTGAATTAATCCCAATGAATGTTGAACCTGAAGTAGTTCATAGTCTTGCTCATTTGTTCTCCTGTCCGGTTGGTAGCTTACCTATCAAATATTTAGGGGTTCCTCTGCATTTTGAGAAGCTCAGTAGGGAGGACATTCAGCCTCTAGTAGATAAAATGTTGAAAAAGTTGGCCGGCTGGAGAGGTAGACCATTGTCCTATGCAGGAAAACTAGTTTTGATTAAGTCTTGTTTAGCTAGTATTCCTGTATACTTACTCTCGTTTATTAAATTTTCTAAATGGGCCATTAGAATTCTAGACTCACATCTGGGTAACTGCTTATGGGATGATAGCCCTACTGCCCGCAAAATTCATTTGGCCAACTAGGAAAGTGTGAGTATGATGAAAGAGTATGGAGGTCTAGGTGTTCCTAACTTGAGAGATTTAAATTTGTGTCTCTTAGCCTCTTGGATCAATAGGTATAATTTAGATGGTGATAAGATGTGGAGGCAATTTTTAGGTTTCAAGTATAAAACAGCTAGACCAAACATGTTTTATAGCTCCTCCACTGGTGCTTCTGAATTCTTTAAAGGTATGATGAGAGCTGCTTCTGCAGCAAAAATGGGTTATAGATGGCGTATAGAAAATGGCAATAAGTGCAAATTTTGGAAAGATAATTGGTTAAGTACTTCTAGTCTAGCTATTCAATACTAGGAGATCTATGTGTTAATTAATGAGAAGAATGCTACTGTTGCATCCCTTTGGGATGGCAGTGATGTGAAATGTACTTTCAGAAGATGTGTTGATGGTAGATTATACAATCTTTGGTTAGAAGTAGTCCAGTTAGCTTCTACTATCATTTTTACTAATGAGGAAGATTATCTAATTTGGCAATTTAATTCTCAGGGTGTTTACTCTTCACCATCCTTGTACAAAGTCATTAATTTTAGGGGAATTCCTCATGTATATGTTCCTGTTGTTTGGGCACTGAAGGTCCCACATAGAGTCCATTTTTTTCCTATGGTTATTGTCGAAGAATAAAGTTCTGACTAGAGATAATTTGAGTATTAGGAAGAAGATCAAGGATTCTACTTGTTTGTTTTGTTCAGAGGCTGAAATTGTCAATCATTTATATTTTGATTGTGTAGTAGCAAAGCAACTTTGGTCCATTCTTTCTGAAATCTTAAATAAGCAAGTTGGTACAGACTTTGTGTCTATAGGAACTACGTGGATTAGCAATAGAAAATTTGTAGTGGAGAATATTTTTTGTGCTGCTGCCCTATAAGGGTCGTGGAAACTAAGAAATAGCCTGTGTTTTCAGGGAATGCTCTGGGTCGATGCGCGAGTGCTGGTAGTGAAGATAACAGCTATGCTGCACAGTTGGAGTCCTCTATGTCCGAAGGAGAAAGTCCCAGAATTTCTAGATCGCCTGGACAAGCTGAAAAGCTTCGCTACAAGACCTCACCGACCACCTGGTTGAGTCAGATGAATGACCAATGGGAACGTGTCTTATATCAAGCTGGGGCTGATTGGAAGAACAATGCTTTACCTGATGAAGCTAAAGCCCTGCTGGCCAATGGGGATGACCTAGAGAAGATGGTGCGTGAAAGGAACTGGATTAACTTTTCGAGCCTTACGGAAGCCTGGAGAATGCAATGTCTGATGTCAGTAGTTACACTTGTTGTTCTTGTGCTTTCTGTTTTGCCTGATGAGGCTTTATGTGCTCAGGTGGAATTCTGAACTCTGAGATTTTGTAAGGCACTAAACGGTTTGGTCTTTGCAATATAAAAGCTGAGGGCCACCCTTGAACTCTAAAAAAATGTCTATATTTAAATATGTATTTTTTTTATCAAAATCTTTATTTTTAGGAACCAAGAGTTTGTTGGAGTTGCTCTGATCTCAATCTCGATCGAGCACTCACAGCCATCAATCACCCTTTTTGTCCGTGTAGCGGCAACTCACCGAAGACGCAGGCAGAGACGCGCGCGCACGTCCTGACCCGCGTCACCCGCCCCTCGGCCCTGTCACTTTCGAGCGAGCGCGTGTGTGCGCTCAGTGAGCCAGTGACCATCCTCCCACCCTGCTCTCCTCGGCTCCCCCACCAAGAACCCCAAGATTCGCTCGCCCGGCCGGCCGACATGGCCAGATCGGCGCCGGGGCCGCCGCCGCAAGACTACGCGGCCGCGGGCTCCGGCCATCGCGCCTCCTCCTCCTCCTCCTCGCCCGCCGCGTCCTGCGTCGTGGCGGTCCTCTTCCTCCTCCTGGCCGCCGGCGGCGCGGCGGCGGCGCTGTTCGTGCTCTTCCGCCCGCGCGCGCCTGCCATCGCCGTGACGGCCGTGCAGCTGCCCGCCTTCTCCGTGGCCAACGGCACCGTGGCCTTCACCTTCCAGCAGCTGGCCTCCGTGCGCAACCCGAACCGGTCCCCGCTCGCGCACTACGACAGCTCCCTCCACGTCGCCTACGCCGGCGGCGAGGTCGGCTCCATGTACATCCCGGCCGGCCAGATTGACGGCGGCCGCAGGCAGTACATGGCCACCAGCTTCACCGTCCCCGCCTTCGCCGTCTCGGTCTCCGCCGCCGCCGCCGCGGCGCAGCCGACCACCATCTCCGTCCCCGCGTCCGGCCCGTCCCCGCACGTCACTGCGGCTCTAGTGCAGGGGCCGGTGATGGAGGTGGACTCGCTGCTGCGGGTCAAGGGCAAGGTCACCGTTCTCAAGGTGTTCACCCACCACGTCGAGGCCGCCAAGGTGTGCCGCATTGGCGTCTCGCCGGCCGACGGCCGCGTGCTCGGCTTCCGGTGCTGACCGTCGGCCGATCTCACTAATGCTGGCCGCCCCCGCCCGGCCAAGATCTGACAATCTCATCACCCCTTCAGCCTGGTCGGTAGGCCCTGCTCTCCAAATCAAAAGTAGCCTCTTCGATTCAGACTTCAGTTCAGTCATCAGTGAAATTGTAAGATAAGGTTGTTCGATTTGTAAATTAGATTAATCTCTACGGTTCTCAAGATTTGTTGTACTTCTTTATGCTTGTCTGATTTACTAAATTTTGCGGCCGACGTGTTCTTGTTGTTGTAGATTATCACGGGTATATATTTCATAGTCAGAGTCCAGACCAAACAAAGATTTGGTTCTTGAGATGGCGGTTCTTGTTCCAGTGGGAATATTGGTTGCTTATGTCAACCAAACATAGTGACGGGAAATTAATAATATCAGTTTGCAATGCATTCCGCTTTCATTCTTGCAAAATTCAAGTTGAGATTACCGTAATGGGTAGCAGATTCTTTGGGGGTGATTAGGTCGAGCATATTCTGAGCTCAAGTTGCTATTGTACGAGGCATCATAATTGGGCAAGTACCAGCCTATCCATCCGGGCAGCTGTAGTAACTGTTTAGGGCAGGAACAAGAAATATTTTCCGCGTTCCAAACTGACCCTTGGTGTTTGGTGAGTATGGTTGTTAGATTACCATCATGGGTAGCAGATCAGGACGGCAGTGGTTACTCAGGCCCAGTTTAGATTGCGAAAAATTTGGCAAAACGACATTGTAGCGTTTTCGTTGTTAT
Organism: Miscanthus floridulus; assembly: GCF_019320115.1. Lineage (NCBI taxonomy): Eukaryota > Viridiplantae > Streptophyta > Magnoliopsida > Poales > Poaceae > Miscanthus > Miscanthus floridulus. The sequence continues at coordinate 44,855,876 of NC_089595.1, forward strand.
TTGGCAATTAGTGTCTAATCATAGTCTAATTAGACTTAAAAGATTCGTCTCGTGGATTTTGTCTAAACTGTGTAATTAGTTTTATTTTTTATTTATATTTAATACTTCATGCATACGTTTTCGTATTCGATGTGACGGGAAATCTTAAAAAATTTGGCGTTTTTGGAGGCAACTAAACAGGCCTCACTGTGAATCATGTGCTGCCGACGTTTCGGGGTTTTCCGGCCGTCAGGTTTGGACCTCATCACTTTCCACAAAAAAACTGGTAGGTTAGATTTTGATTAAAAAATTATAAAATTCATAAAATAAAAATATTCTTAAAAGGAATTAGAACCTTTTTTTTTGGTGAAGAACAACTTAAATACAACCTATATAAACTTATTTCACTTAAAAAGAATTAACTAAAAATTGCTATGTATGAAAACGACAAACGTTTCTAGTGATTCTCATTTCTTATCTAACCCGTTTGACAATGATTTTATCAATTCTCATAATCAGAAACATTTCTGGTTGACAAACGGGTCCTAAATTACACAGTCCTAGTAAAACTACCTAAAGAAACTATACATTGTAACTGCCCTTAACGATGCAATTAGTGCAGTAGCATGAATAATCCGACATATTTGGTGGATGGGACGAGATAGTCCTATATTTCTAAATAATGACCGACCAAAATAATAATAACATTAGCAAAAATGTACTGTCAACGTAAACTCCAAAAAATGAAGAGCCTGACAATAAAGCTCCAATGTTAGCTTGATCAGTGATCAGATCACACACGCGCACATGTGCTCCAACTTTGTATTTGTAGTGACAAATTATTGGTGGGGCCCCCGTGGGCCTATTCTACCCACCACGTGAAACGAAAGTTGGAGCCAGCCGAGCTATGCTCACTTTTCACGCCAATTGTTCGATATTTAGGTGATTGACTGTAGTAGATATGTAACGTAGTCAAACATTTTTCTCCTAATCCAGATCAACTATGTCACAAGAAGGTTGAATGGGTTGGCCCCAGCAAGTCCTGGGCGTTTGTCCCCAGCAAGTGTAATATTATGTGACAACATGATTATGTTAAGTGTTCATACGTTAAGTGTTCATACGATATAACAATAGTAATATTACACAGAGAACACATATTTTCTATTTTTACATACTTTTAACTATTTAAAAACTATTTAATAAATATAAACCTGAATAAATCTATAACTCAGTCACACATAATCCAATGAGCGTGAAATTTTTATTTCGTCTCAAACATACAATGATTAGTTCACCATAAAAATTTCACCACAATAAAACCACAAAAACTACAACTATGAATTAATCATAGAAAAACATAGATCTAAAGCTAGAGCAAAAATTCTGTACCAAATCATACCATATCATATGCTTACTGTGTAGATCTACTCATGTGGAATCCAATAAAATGAGATTTTCGATTTTATGATTTTTTGTAATTTACTATGATTTCTTAAAGATTCAGCCAAAATAAATATAAAAGAAAAAGAGAAAAATCATCTAGAGAAACAATTAGGGAGGTCATATATCCGGTTTGAAAAGATGGGGAGGAGTTATGTCCGATTTTCTAGTTTAGGGAGGAAAAACTGACTTTTGTGATAATTGAGGAAGACAAAGTAGACTTTTTCCATGCAAAATCAAGAATTCACCTTCCTTGTTGCTTGCTTGGGCTAAGCTCTTGTGGTCTAGGATGTTGGAAAGGCCATATTGGCTAATGGGCTAGAGGTTGGAAAGGACATATTGGCTAAATTTTAGGCTCCTCTCTCTGGTCTAGGGCATCGCACACCAACACACGTCAACACTCAACAGCAGCAGCAAAATCCTATTTTGAATTGAACATAGTTTGGCAAAGTTGCCTGGGGCTGTTTGGTTTGAGCCCTGGCCTAGGGGGCTGCACCCAGGCACATGCATCCGACCCCAGGCGTCCAAAAACCAACACCTGGGATGCATGTCATGCAGATTTGCCAGGGCATCAACCAAACTAACCCAAATTTGGGTTGCACCCAGGCACATGCATCCGACCCCAGGTGTCCAAAAACCAACGCCTGGGATGCATGCCAGGCAGATTTGCCAGGGCGTCAACCAAACTAACCCAGATTTTAGACTTTTGTGGGGCTACACCCAGGCACATGCATCCGACCCCAGGTGTTCAAAAACCAATGCCTAGGATGCATGCCAGACAGATTTGCCAGGGCGTCAACCAAACTATCCCAGATTTTAGACTTTCTATTTTTCTAAATAAGTGAAAATAGAGAGATGTTTCATAGCTTCAAGAGAGAGGGATAGGTTCGTAGTTTTTAACTAAATAACTTATTGTTTTCCACAATTCACAGCTGAACTAAACAGATCCATAGGCTTCCAAACCTGTTACTAGAGCTAGTATATTCCCACTATTTTAACAGCATTCTAGAAAATGGATCCAGTCAATTAGTTAGTCCCATTCTCTTCGCTATAACATCCATAGTCTATCAAATAAACATGAACATTGATCACTTCTTGAGCCCAATACCTTCATAACAGAACTCAAACGACACAAGAACGTAATACAGGCATTTTTGGGCCAACTTGTAAGATTTCTTGAATTCATTACACACAATTACTTTACAAGAACATTTTACACCCTACAATTTTACTGGTACAACATTGCAACGGCAGAGACTATAATGAAAACATAACAACATGACAATTTTGAAACAAGCCAGCCAAATAGCACAATATTTTCTTTCTTTTTCAAGCGGTAGAGTCTTACCGCCTGTGACCGGAAGGTCTCGGGTTCAAGTCGCGGTCTCCTCGCATTGCACAGGCAAAGATAAGGCCTGCCACTGACATCCTTCCCCAGACCCCACACAGAGCGGGAGCTCTCTGCACTGGGTACGCCCTTTTTTCTTTTCAATCGTCTCCCTTGCTCAGCTGCAAAGGTTAGGAATGCAGGCTCCATCCGGGTTGGTCTGCTCTTTCCAGATCCGCCCAGTCACCCTCAACTTCAGCTCCTTCCTGTCACCGCCCGAGAAGAACAGCGCCATATTCCTCTGGATGACGAGGCCATCATGGCTGTCACGGACCTTGCGGTGGCTGTCACGGATGCTTCTAGGAGTACCTTCCCATACCATTTTCCTCCCATTACCACCAACCTCTAGGCTATATGTATAGTTCCTTGCTTCATTCTCATCACCCATGAATCGGAGGAAAGCCATATACACTGGAGCCATTCCGAGCTGGAATGCCTCAAAGTGCAGGCAGAAGTACTGCCCAAAACAATGGAATACCTGAACAGAAACACAACATTCAACCAGTCAAATTACTTGAGAATACATATTTTACTTGTTAACCATGGATCATAAGGCCAGCAATGTTTTAAATATATGATGTTTAGGACAAGTAATTTGTTCATACATCGTACATCTAAAACTAGATCGAATAGCAGATAAGGAATAATTCAGAGCTAGTTTAATCTTACTGTTAGCATCCAGGTGGCATTTTCAACCTCTCGCGGATTGGATTTGACGTATCTATGGTTGAACGTGCAGCCACTGTGCATATCAACTTTGTGATCATCCCTCAAATGTGCAACAAGGAATGGAATATCACCAGCCACAGCACATTCAGAGCCAGCGTAGGGGCAGTTATATGGCCTGAAGCTGCACTGCGCTTCATGCTTTATCTTGCTGTAGTATGGGAAGATCTCTGGGCAACCTAAAGAGCAGTACTTACAGGGAAGCTCAAGCGACTCTGCTACTTTTTCCAATGCTAAGCACCTGATATCACCAAGCTCTTGTCTGCATGTAGGGCACCGGTTGTGCACCCTGGCCTTGCATGTTGAACACAAAGTATGTCCATTTTGACACTGTTAAAAAAGCAAATAAATTCAGCAATCAACTATGGAAGTATTCTACTGAAAGGGCTATAGTTGATGAATAAGCTTTACAGAACCACAAAATGGAACCATATTCATTTGTCTACTGTATTATATATGCTTCTAGCATTACGAAAAAAATTGCATGTTCCCTCTGAATTGAAGTGGTTCCACAGAACATGTGGATAATCCTGAAAGAAACTGCACAGATCAAAGTAATAGGAAAACTGCTCTAAAGATGTCTGCCTAGGTGGAACTTAATCACCTCCCAGCCTGCCCAGGAGGTGCGGGCGTGTTTGGATGGTGGCGTCACATTCTTGCCTGGCCCAGGCAGCAACACCAGGCGTCCGTTTTCGTCTGCCAGTGGCCAGAATCATTTGCCTAGATTGCCATCCAAACACGCCCAGGTGCCACCCCACTGCCTGGCTTGCTAACTAGCACTCGGTTTGATTCCAAATCCACATTTTTTATGTCATTAATACTTATGAGTTCATAACTAAAGATTATTAAGTTTAGCACACAGAGGGAACTGATTAGTGATTCCTGGCCCCAGATTTATTTGAAAAAGAAAAGGAAAGCAAAAAAAAAAAAAAAAAAAAAAAAAAATCAACGAGGGGAGAATACATGGATGAGGTCGAGAGATAACTTTCCTCTTGATTCGAAAAGGATTCCACCTTATTTTCCATGCAGGAATAGGCTCCTAACAAGACAATCCAAGGTCTCAATCCACCTTATCTCCAGATGAAGCTTGTTAAATCGAGCCTCGACTTGAAAACAGCTATTTGGCTCCCTCAAATTCTAAAAACTGTGCAAAATACCTCATAATGTGGCATCCAATTTAGAAAAAACAATAAGTTTTAGTATTATCATATGAACTGCGATGCAGGAAAGACCAAACCACCTGCTTCCACTTTTCCAATCTGCTATCATTCATGTATGATCCAATGGTACAAATAATTTTTTTGAGATTTTCCATGATTAGGATGCCACATCAAGACTGTGTTGCCCGCTAGGACGGCATGCAAATCAAATCATGGTTGTCAAGTGCCAATAGGGTATTCTTGCATTGGTTTAAGAGTTTGAAGGTGCCTATGTTTGCATTTAGTCTGATAGTTCACTTCTTGACTTGCCACGAATACCTTTTCTTACTTCCAATTTTCACAGGAGAGCTGCCCATCATTATGTAAGGAATGAATAAAGATCAATCCACCTTACAAAAACCAGAGACAAAACCCAACCAAACACTCACAAAAAAAAAAAGAAACAACAGTCAGGTTAAATACAGTCCAGACTCCAGAAGCAACAAGCAATGGGAATAAACGAAAATAAATAAAAGGACCATCATGGGTCAACACTCTGTTATGAAAAGGCACCGGATAGATGGATTAGCAGAGAGACCCCAGATAGCCACCTTTCCTCGGGGACTATCTTAGGATTTCTTCTTGCTTGCCTCTAACGGATACATGGTGGTCCCTTTTATAGAGACAACTTACTTAACCGAATCAATCTATCTTATTCCTTTCCTAACAAACCAAATCAATCTAATCTAATCAGGTCCGGTACTGTTCACGTAGCACTGTTATTCCTTTGCTAACAAACCAAATCAATCTAATCTAATTCTAGGCGCCACCTATCTACAGTGTCGCGTGGGTCCCCTGGGCTGGCTCCACCTGCCATAACACACTCTAGCTGTTATGACCGGTATACAATATACCAGGCACCGGTGTACAAGTGGCTAGGGGCGCCCAGATCAGCCCAGATCAGATAGGTGGCACCTAGAATTAGATGGGCTAATAGCCAAATTATCCTTGTGTTTTATTTTTTGCTATTTTCCCCAAATAGATATTTATTTCTTAAAATAGGGCCTCTTAGAGGGGATATATATATCTTGTAAACATTATTGAAGGAATCAAGCAAGGCAAACATTATTTGCCTGGCCTCAAGGGCCGAGGGCTGCATACGTGACTTCCTTGCCTCCCTGCCTCCTCTCACGCACAGCCCTAGGGCAGCAGCAGCGAGCAACCGTCGCCTCTTCCTCTCGCCGCCACGGCAGCACGCCGTCACCGAGAGATCAGACCTCGCCCTCCCCTCTTCCATCCCTACAACCTCCGCAACAACTCCGGTAGGACCTCACGTCCTATCAATTTGGTATCGGAGATGCCAGGATCCCCTCCCACCACCACCGTGCCGCCCCCTGCCACCACCTCTCCATTGACGGTCACCACTTCCCCGCTGCCTGTTACTTCAGCGCCGGCTGCACCTTCGTCGTCCATGCCGGACCAGTTGGCTGCGGTGGTCGCCGACCTTGCTCGCTCCGTCGCCGCCATCCAGTCCTACCTTTTCAGCATGCAGCCGCCGCAACCGGCCAGCTGGCCGCTGCCGCAATCAGCCGTGGCCTCACTGCCGCCGGTTTTCCCCTACGGGCTGCCCGGTTACGGGACGCCGACGTCTTCGTTCCAGGGCGTGCAGCCGACCGCCCCTGCTGCGGATGCCGCCTTCTCCTTCGCCGATCCCGTCTTATGCTTTGGCATCGACGATGGGGCCGGTGTACACGATGGCGACTGCCCCGGCGGCCACGACGAGAGTCGCTCCAGCACCCACCACAGGCGCCGTGGTCCTTCACGGTGGGCCCCAAGTCTCCGATGGGATCTTCTATAGGGGCTCTCATGGTTCCCTCCTCTACGGTGGCAGCTCGCCGCCTGGTCACCCCGGCGCGTCGCCGTCCTCAGGCAGCGCTGCCTGTTACTTCAGCGTCAGCTGCACCTTCGTCGTCCACGCCGGACCAGTTGGCTGCGGTGGTCGCCGACCTTGCTCGCTCCGTCGCCGCCATCCAGTCCTACCTTTTCAGCATGCAGCCGCCGCAACCGGCCAGCTGGCCGTTGCCGCAATCAGCCGTGGCCTCACTGCCGCCGGTTTTCCGCTACGGGCTGCCCGGTTACGGGACGCTGACGTCTTCGTTCCAGGGCGTGCAGCCGACCGCCCCTGCTGCGGATGCCGCCTTCTCCTTCGCCGATCCCGTCTTATGCTTTGGCATCGACGATGGGCCGGTGTACACGATGGCAACTGCCCCGGTGGCCACGACGAGAGTCGCTCCAGCACCCACCACAGGCGCCATGGTCCTTCACGGTGGGCCCCAAGTCTCCGATGGGATCTTCTATAGGGGCTCTCATGGTTCCCTCCTCTACGGTGGCAGCTCGCCGCCTGGTCACCCCGGCTCGTCGCCATCCTCAGGCAGCGCTGCCGAGCCAACAACCCACGGTTCCAGTTCGGGCACGCATCCCCCGCATTTCTACAAGCTAGAATTCACGACCTATGACGGCGTTGATGATCCCCTAAACTGGCTAAACCACTGCGAGCAGTTCTTCCGTGGTCAGCGTACCCTGGCCTCGGATCGCGTCTGGCTGGCCTCCTATCATCTGACTGGCGCAGCACAGACTTGGTACTATGCCCTCGAGTAGGATGAGGGCATGCCTACATGGGACCGCTTCAAGGAACTCTGCAATCTCTGTTTCGGACCGGTGGTTCGTGGCACCCGCCTGTCCGAGCTCGCCCAGCTGCCGTTCCTGTCGACGGTCCAGGACTACTCAGACCGCTTCAATGTGGTACTGTGCCATGCCCGCAACCTGTCCGCCCTCGGAAGGCCGAACTGTTTGTGGGTGGCTTACTAGAGCACATCAAGGTGGACGTGGAGCCGTGTGAGCGCCAGGATCTCCAGACTGCCATGCACATAGCACAGGCCTTCGAGTGTCGCACTGCTGCCATGACGCTAGCCCCTGCCCAGTGTGGGGCACGGCCACCACAGCGCCCAGGCCTACCAGTGCCTCCTCGGCCGACTACAGCAGCACCAGCAGGCCTGGGCGCCCCTCTTGCTCTGCCCGCACCTCCACCAGCGGCTGGCCAGCAGGCTCTGGCTCGTCCCTTCCATCGGCTGTCGTAGGCTGAGCAGCTGGAGCGCCGTTGCCAGGGTCTCTGTTATAACTGCGACGAGCCCTATGTCCGCGGCCACCAGTGCCAGTGGCTCCTCTACTTGGAGTCGGCCGACTTCCTCGACGACATACCTGCTGAGGTCGCAGCCATGGCTGCCTTTCCGGAGGACGCTGCTGCTCCAGCGGATGCGCAAGATGCAGCAGCCCAACCAACGGTCTCCCTCTACGCCATCGTCGGTATTCGGACGGAGAACGCCATGCGCTTACCTGTCTCTATTCATGGCCACCGCCTCGTGGCGCTTCTCGACTCCGGCTCCACACATAACTTCATCGACGCCAACCTCATGTGCTGCCTACGCCTGTCCACAGCGCCACATCCCACCATGCGGGTCTTGGTGGCCAATGGGGACCGAGTGCATTGTGAAGGGGTCGCTCATGACGTGGCGCTGGCCATTGGCACAGAAGAGTTCTCCATCAGCTGCTTCGGCATCAATCTCGGTGGCTTTGATGTCATCCTGGGTGTCGACTTCCTCCGCATGCTCGGTCCTATCCTCTGGGACTTTGAAGACCTGTGCATGGCCTTCACGCGGGGCTCTCGGCCCATCCTATGGACGGGCCTCGGCTCCCCCCGCGACGACATACGAGAGCCGGCGGTCCGTGCGGTGGCTGCAGCTCCTGAACAGCCCTTGCTGGACCGCCTCCTCCGCCAGTTTGACGACGTGTTCGCTGAGCCGTGTGGTCTGCCTCCAGCGCGCCCCTACGACCACCGCATCCACCTGATGCCCGGTACCACGCCTGTCGTCGTCCAGCCATACCGCTACCCACAGCTCCAGAAGGACGAGTTGGAGTGGCAGTGTGAGGCCATGCTCACTCAGGGCATCATTTGGCCGAGTACTTCGGCGTTCTCCACTCTATCCTCTTGGTGCGGAAGGCCGATAATACTTGGCGCTTCTGCATCGACTACCGCGCGCTCAACGACAAGACATCCAAGGACAAGTTCCCCATCCCGGTGGTCGATGAGCTCATGGACAAGCTCCATGGCGCCCGCTTCTTCACCAAGCTCGACCTCCAATCGGGCTATCACCAGGTGCGGATGCACCCGGAGGACGTCGAGAAGACGACGTTTCGCACACATCATGGCCACTTCGAGTTCCTGGTGATGCCTTTTGGCCTCACAACACGCTAGCTACCTTCCAGGCCCTGATGAACTACGTCCTTCGCCCGTTTCTGCGGAGGTTCGTCCTTGTGTTTTTCAACGACATACTCATCTACAGCTCGTCGTGGGCCGAACATCTACACCACGTCCGCCTCGTCCTCGACGCGCTCCGGGCGCACCACCTCCACCTCAAGCATTCGAAGTGCTCCTTCAGGGCGTCTTCGGTCACTTACCTCAGCCACGTCATCTCCGCCGACGGCGTCGCCATGGACAGCGACAAGGTGGACGCTGTCCCATCGTGGCCTACATTGCGCTCGGCTCGAGGGCTGCGCGGCTTCCTCGGCCTCGCAGGATACTACCGCAAGTTCATCCACGACTTCGGCACGATCGCGGCACCCCTCACTCGGCTCCTGCGCAAAGATGCCTTCTCCTAGACCGAGGAGGCTGAGGCGGCTTTTCAGGCACTCAAGCGCGCCTTGTCAACGGGGCCGGTCCTCCAGATGCCTGTTTTCGACAAGCTGTTCACCGTCGACTGCGACGCCTCCGGCGCCGGTTTTGGGGCTGTTCTCCATCAAGATGGCGGCCCGCTTGCCTTCTACAGCCGCCCGTTCGCCTCTCGTCACCTGAAGCTCATGGCTTACGGGCGGGAGTTGATCGGTCTTGTGCAGTCCATGCGACTTGGCGCCCGTATCTCTGGGGGCGTCGCTTCCTCGTCCGCACCGACCACTTCGCCTTGAAGTTCTTGCTGGATCAACACATCTCCACCGTGCCGCAGCATCAGTGGATCAACAAGCTCTTCGGCTTCGATTTCACTGTGGAATACGGCCCAGGCCGGTTGAACACGGTGTCTGACGCCCTGTCCCTCCGCGACTTCGACGCCGTTGCCATTGACGCCGCGGTGCACGCCATCTCAGGGCCCTCGTTTCGCTTCATCGATGACATTCGAGCAGCCACATCCACCACCGACGATTCCTGCCATCTCCTACAGCAGCTTCAGGATGGCGAGCTCGGTGAGCCATGGCGCCTTGCTGAAGGTCTCCTACTGCATGGGTCCCGCATCTATGTGTCGGCCCATGATGATTTACGCCACTAGGTCATCACGCTGGCGCATGCCGCTGGACATGAGGGCGTCCAGAAAACGCTCTAGCGGCTCCAGAGCGACTTCATCCTGGGTGACCGCTCTATGGTCCAGGATTTCGTGTGTCCGTGCAACACGTGCCAGCGGAACAAGACTCAAGCTCTACTTCCAGCGGGTCTGCTACAACCCCTCGATGTGCCGTCCCAGGTTTGGGCTGACATTTCGATGGATTTTATCGAGGGCCTGCCCAAGGTCAATGGCAAGTCTGTGATCCTCACGGTGGTCGATCGCTTCTCCAAGTATGCACATTTCATCGCGCTCGGCCACCCCTACACTGCTGCCTCCGTCGCCCGTGCCTTCTTTGACAACATCGTGCGTCTACACGGGTTTCCCTCCTCCATTGTCAGTGACAGCGATCCGGTGTTCACAGGCCATGTGTGGCGTGATTTATTCAAGATGGCAGGCGTCACATTGCGCATGAGCACGGCCTTTCACCCCCAGACGGACAGTCAGTTTGAGGTTGTCAATAAGGTGCTGGCCATGTATCTTCGTTGCGTCACAGGTGACCGGCCTCGTGCGTGGGTCGAGTGGCTGTCATGGGTGGAGTACTGCTACAACACATCCTTTCACTCTGCCCTGCGTGCTACTCCATTTGAGGTGATCTACGGTCGGCCTCCGCCGCCTCTATTACCGTATACAGCGGGGACAACCCGTACTGACAAGGTGGATGTTCTCCTTCGCGATCGCGATGCCTTTCTCGCTGAGGTTCGCGAGCACCTCCTCCAGGCACAACAGCTATCCAAGAAGTACTATGATGCCTCTCATCGTGATGTGGAGTTTGTTGTGGGCGATTGGGTGTGGCTGCGCCTCCTTCACCGCACAGCACAGTCCTTGGAGCCCCGGGCCAAAGGTAAGCTTGGCCCTCGCTACGCTGGGCCATTCCAGGTGCTTGAACGCATTGGACAGGTGGCCTACCTTCTTCAGCTGCCCGAGGGTGCTCGCCTTCACGATGTCTTCCATGTGGGACTGTTGAAGCCGCACAAAGTTGACCCTCCAGCCGCTCCAACAGCGCTGCCTCCGACGCTGGATGGTCGCCTCCTTCCGACGCCTGAACGTGATCTCTGTGCTCAGCTTCGTCGGGGTGCTTGGCAGGTCCTCATCAAGTGGCACGGTTTGCCCGAAGACGACGCTACTTGGGAGCCACTCCAGGAGTTCCAGGATCTCTACCCCAACTTTCAGCTCGAGGACGGGCTGTTTGTCGAGGGGGGGGGGGGGGAGATATTATGACCAGTATACAATATACCAAGCGCTGGCGTACAAGTGGCTAGGGGCGCCCAGATCAGATAGGTGGCGCCTAGAATTAGATGGCCTAATAGCCCAATTATCCTTGTTTTATTATTTGCTATTTTCCCTAAATAGATATTTATTTCTTAAAATAGGGCCTCTTAGAGGGGATATATATATCTTGTAAACATTATTGAAGAAATCAAGCAAGGCAAACATTATTTGCCTGGCCTCAAGGGCCAAGGGCTGCATAAGTGACTTCCTTGCCGCCCTGCCTCTTCTCACGCATAGCCCTAGGGCAGAAGCAGTGAGCAACCGTCGCCTCTTCCTCTCGCCGCCACGGCACCACACCGTCGCCGAGAGATCAGACCTCGCCCTCCCCTCTTCCATCCCTACAACCTCCACAGCAACTCCGGTAGGACCTCACGTCCTATCACTAGCACACCTGATGTGCGTGCCTACCTGAAGTTACATGCTAGTACCACATACACTAAAACAATTATTGCTCCAAATCCATCTCAAGCAAAAGCAGCTTGAAACACCTATGATCTTTCTTCAATTAATCAGAGTTCTATGTCATAAGAAGATATAAACACTGTGCACAAATTCCTACTATGGACAACGAAAAAATCAGTCACAGAATAAAGGAAAACTTATATCCTTTCATTTAGCTCAGCTGTTATTTCTTGACCACTGAACTCAATGGAGAGAACTAGAAAGAGAGAAAAAGTGGCTACAAACTTACATCAGCAAGTTCATCCAAAACAAGAAGCACATTTTATCAAAAATAAAAAATGAAAAACAAGCAGATTAGCAAGAGAATATTAAATAAAAATAAAGGCCGAGCACATCAACAAGTGAGCCTAGTAAATAAAACTCAAAGGTAAGGTCATCTCAGAGACTCAGACCATACCAGTTGAATCAAAGCAAAGGATTGTCATGAAATTTGGGTTCTCTGTGAGAAATATACTGTTCTCTTCCGGTTCATCTCGTTCTCCATCAAAGTGAACAGTCTATGTTTTCAACAATTACAAGGCAGTGGATCATGATCGAGATCATTTAGGTTCACAAGTATTTCCTAGGTAGACTAGATAAAGCACCAGCATGCCAGTACCTTTTAGGTATGTCGACTATTACTAACAGGATAAAATGAGACCGAGAAGAAACAAATAAGCATCTTGACATTTTGTTTCTCACTATTCCAAAGCATTTGCAGCTAGGGAAAAGAACAAATGCAATATTTGTATCCTCGAAAAATCCAAATAGACCTGCTTGCGTAGGACTAGGAGAGACTCCGTGTAGCATAACGCGTTCAACTCAGATCCATAGCGGAATACATGATTCATCTGAAATCTAACGCAAAACTGACCAAATCGTCTGACAAAGAAGGCCCAATTCGCAGATGGTTTTACAGTCGAGTAAACGCACCCAATTAGACATTCTAATCGCAATTAATTCGAAGCTAAATGACCCAGTCAACAGGGAGCAAATTACCCATTCCTAGGAGGGAAATCCGCCAAGGATGGGTCAATTTGATTCGATTCCTCTGTAAAGATCCCGGCTTTCCCCACCGAGATCCCCAAATCCGCACGCAATCCCATCTGAAATCGGTGCACCGGGAGCAAGGCACCAACCTGATGGATGGGCGGGAACATGGAGTTGGTGCAGACGGGGCACTCGAGCAGCTCGTGCACGCTGGTCGCCGGCGGGCCCCCGCTTGCTCCCGCTGCGCCCGCTGCCCCCGCCGCTAACGCACCCGCCGGGCCCGCCCCGCCGCCCCCGGCATTCACCTTGGGGAACGCGCGGACGGCACCCGAGGATGGGAGGTGGGCGGGGTGGAGCGGCAGGCCGAGATGGCCGTGGTGGCCGTGGTGCGGGTGGCCGTCGACGTCGTCCACGTCCATGGCAGCGTCCGGGAGGGAGAGGCACTCCACGCTGTCCATGTCCATGGCCGCGCCGCGCCCCGCGGCTGAGGTGGGGCTGGATTCGTTTGGGGGTGCGCTGGGTTGGGTTGGCTGGGGACGACGACGACGCGGGGCATATTTAACTTTTTACCGTTACAGAGATCGGCGGCTCTTCAGATAGCATCACGATTGCGGTTATATTTTCACCGTCAAAAACAAAAAAACAGATATAAAAATATTACTTTCGCTCACGTGACATACCAGCCCTCACGTCAGCAGAAATCCAAGTCAACGTACAGGCGTCAAATATCTCTCCTACCCTTGCTATCTTCCTACTCCTAGCGCGTTTGTCATCGGTATCCTGATATGATCCTGCTGTCGTCGCTCGCGTCGAGGAGAAGGAGATGCTGCGACTCGCGTGGAGGGGGAAGGGCCTCCGGTAGGGGGCCTGGCTAGCTGAAGACAAGGCGGCGGTGCAGGGCCCACCACGGGCCGTGCTGGGGCCGGCTCGGTGGCCATAGGGCGCCAGCGGCGCTACTGTGCAGCAGCACGCGCGCGGGGAGAGGCCTTGGCGGGGCTAGGCTAGCCCACACGACTGCGCGGGGGGTGGCGGCCCTGCTCTGCTAGGGAAACCGAGAGGCAGGGGCGCGACGACAGGAGAGCCAAGGGCGCGGGGAGGGGCCTCGGCGGTGCCGGGCTGGCCCGCACGACCACGTTGGGGCTGCGGTGGCAGCGGCGGCTGCCCTGCTCGGAAAAATGAGAGGCAAGGGTGCGACGATAGGAGGGCCGCGGGACATGCGTCGATGGCCATGACCGTGTCGCCTCTCCACCTCACTGACGGCGCCCGCGTCGAGGACAAGGAGATGGCGGTAGCGAGGCGGCCAAGGAGACGGCGGCGCGGGTGCTCTGCAAGCTCACCGAGAACTCGGACAACGCGTGGGCCGTCGTGGCGAACGACAGCGTCACGGTGCTGCTCGACCTGTGCACAGACCACGGAGCGAGCAGTGGCGAGCTCGTGTGCGCAGTGTGCTGGGTGCTGAGGAGCCTCGCGGGCGTCGACGAGATCAGGTAGCGCACCAGACCTCGTCAAGGGTGGCGACTCCGCCGGGACAGCCGTGACGGAGGAACGGAGCATGCTGTCGACATGGTGCTCGCAGGTGGCGGTGCTGGAGCATGAGGTCGTGGGGGCGCTGGTGCCTAAAGCCGTGCTGGAGCTTCGCGCAGCTGTGCCGCGCCGGCGTCGCAGAAGATGTCGCCGCCATGGTCGTTGTCGTCGAGCCCAACGAGGGGATGCGGCTGGTCCCTTCGCTCCTATTCGAGCAGCCCCGTGGGCGGCTTTCGGCCGCTGTAGGCATCCTCGCCGACATCTCTCCTCGCTCACGGCAGCAGCCGCGGCCGCCATTCACGTCGGAGGACCCGCCACAACCACCTTCCCAGGATCTCCAATGGCAACCTACCCTGGGCCGCTCTAGGCGGAGCCGTTCAACGCGATGTCCAGCCAGCTCGTGGCGCTCGGCGCCGGTGAGGTTGGCTCCGTCGACGAGGCCATCCGGAGGCTCGCGTCGGCGCTGCACGGTCGCGGTGAGGGCGCCAACGAGGTGGCCGTGCGCGCCGCAGTGCAGGAGGTGGAGAGGCGCACCGAGGAGCTCGCGCCGCTGCTGGGCCGCCTATCGGACGCCGTCAACAGCGTGTTGCGCACCACGCCGGGCCTCTGCAACACCGAGCTCAGCTACTTCATGGCCCTCATCGCCGTCCCCTGCCGGGAGCGCCCGGTACTCGGGAAGCCTGCCAGGGAGGGCGGTTATTCCTTGTACGCGCTGGGAGTAGGAAGAGAGTAGGGGTAGGAGAGACATTTGACGTCCGTATGCTGACTTGGATCCCTGCTGGGGCGAGGACTAGCGTGCCACGTGAGCAAAAGTGGTATTTTTGTATATGTTTTTCCGTTTTTGTTGGTGAAAATGTAGCGACAGCCATCGAGATGTTATATGAGGAAGTGCCAATCATTATAATGATAAAAAGTTAAATCTCCCACGACGCGGTGCGGTGGCTGCACGGGTGTGGGGGGTGGGGGGGGGGGGGGGGCGGCTCTGCCGCTCTCAGCTCACGGCACGCCGTTTGTTTCACTTGGATTGGCTCGAACGCGGAGGCAGCCAGAGACGACGCCGTCTCCTCCCGGGAATAGGAACGGCAGTGGGGGTCGGATTTTACGAATGTCCTAAGTCTCGCCATGATGTGTTAGTCAATTTTTAAAAAAAATATAACTAGATTTATTATAAAAAAATATTTATAATATTTATATTTTAGATAAATTTATTATAAAAATAGATTCAAAGATCTATCAATGATACTAATTATGTCTCATAAGTATTAATATTTTAATATATATTTAGTTAAAATTGAGTATGTTTAACTTCTCGAAATGTGAGAATGATAGATAAAAAGGGACAGAGGGAGTAAGAAACAGTAATTCTAGAACGGTATCAAATTAAAATGTGAGTTTGACTAACTATATAAATAAAAATATCAATATTTATAATATTAAATAAATATTATTAGATTTTTCACGAGATATATTTTTATACTATACTTATTTGGGGTCATAACTATTAATATTTTTATCTACATATTTGGTCAAACTTTAAACACGTTAACTACAAATACACTTAGAATTTTATTTTTTTTATGGACAGAGGTAGTATATGGCTAGCAAAGTTAACCACTTAGGTGGCCTCTAGGTGTGGTATTATGGAAATGAAAAGGAAAGTAAATGAAGTTAAGTAAAATGAGATAGCCAAGTGCATATATGAGAGGATTATAAGATTTTATCCGTAATCCTTTTGTTTGGCTTCATGTAGGACAGGGAGAGGGAAATAAGTTAAAATGACCAAAATATCCTTTCAAAGCAAAGCAACTATCAATAAGCTCTAACATAATAGAGGCTAAATATCCATAATTCTCTTGGTTTGGCTTGATGTAGGGTAAGGAGAGAGAAATGAGGTTAAATGACCAAAATGTCCTTTTAAAGCAAATCAACTACCAGTAAGCTCTAACATAGTAGAGGCTAAATATATATTTAGCCAGCGGCAGGGTAGGAAGAGGGAAATAAGTTAAAATGACTAAAATGTTCTTTCAAAGCAGCGGACCTGCCAACAAGCTCTAACATAATAGAGGCTCAATATATGATTCATATCTCATCTCTAACACACACATCCCATGAGGCATTTATACCCGATACCCAATGCACACTCTTTTTCCAAACCCATGAAACCAAATACGTGAAATGTTGCATCCTATCCATTATTTTCCAAATCCACCCCTCGTTTTTTGTTATCCTACATGCTAAATGGTAAATAGTTAGCCACCTTTTGTTTAGCGTTTAGGCCGTTTATACCGTGTTTAAACAAAGTTAAACGTCCTAAATAGTTTTGTATAATAACACTAAAATGTACCTATTTATTTATGTAAAAACCAAATAGGCTAGAAATTATACATATTTACGCAATAAAAAAATAAGTACTTCACCAAATATTTTTTTGGAAGAAAACTAAATCTCACTCCACCTCATATACTTACGAAATTAATTAGTTGGGTGCCAAATGTGATAGTTGTAATCCCTTGTGACTAAATGATGAATTAATGGTCATCTAGCTCATTTAATAATGTTTAACTTGATTCTATTTAGGTCATTTAGATGGGTTTAATGGTTTAAATGAGTTTAAACGGCCCAACCATTTAATTCATTATTTAGAGCTAAACAAAATGGGTGGCCTTTGTTTATCATTAAATATTGTTTAAACGAACTAAATGGCTATTTAGACAAGCAATGCCTCAGAGTTGTCATTATCTTCAAACTAGTGGTGGGGCTAAGAACTATGTACAAGAGCTGACTGATGGATGATAGACGTTGTTATGGATCAGTAAAAAGCAGTTGACGGATTGGACAAATATTGTGAAATTTGTCATTGCCTCATTGGGCATAAACACATAAGTGTTTAGAACTCTAATAATAATAGTCATAAAAGTAGCTATAATGTTTAGAATACATAGACATGGAAAAAATTCTCACATGTGGGGACTGCGGGCATGGCCCCTCCCAACCCACTCCTAGCTCCGTTAATGCTACAAATAGTCAAGGAGGTAAAAAAAGAGTCGCTAACAATTAGGTGCACGCATTCGTCAAGAATTGAAATAAGAAAGTGAAAATTATGAATATAGTGTTGATCATGAATTCAGACTTATTGCATTGCCTAGGGGTGCTGAAAGGTTCATCATTTTCTATATCACACATCAACATTCCCTAGCTAACAGACCTGAAACCTTCAGGAAAAAGGTAAAATGGCAATTGGCAAAACAATCAGTCAGGCACAAGGAACAACCGCTACAAAGAAGAATTAGTCCTTTGACCATTGAAGAAATCAAGCCTTCACACAAGTGCATAACCTCTGAATCATCCGACCATAATTAGATATGGTTGACACACGAACACATAATAATTGGAGTTAGTGCTTTTGAAAAATGTGTTAGTGGTCTTGCGGAACACCATTTGAAGTTATTAGTGTTTTTAAAAAGGTGTTTAAGAGACGAGCCCGGAGTTCTATTTCACCACTTATCGGATAAGTCTGGTGCCCTCAGTAGAGGTGCACCCGAGCTTAGTCCTTGGAGGCAAGATATGTTGTTGCTGTATTATTTATTGTGCATTCTGTGGCACCAGATTTCTTGGGTTCTCCCAAGGGTTGAGCACCGGAGAATAGGTGGCCTGAGGGTGCACTCATTACTAGGAATATCCACTTCTATGTCGATCAGCTTTCGTCACTGAAGGAGCCAAATTCGTCATAATTTTAGTTTTATGATGAATTTATGAAGAAAAACGGTTTGTCATAGAAGTCGCGTCATTCTTGCAATTATATGACAATTCTAGAAAATCGTCATAGAATTGGATAGATTTATGACGAAAACTGATTGTTATAGAACTGCTTTGGCATGCGTGACAGGGGGCAGCCACGCTGGCGGTTGCTTTCGTTGAAGATGCTTTCCACGTGTACCTACTATAGCCGGTTGCATTGGAGATGGTTCGGGTACGTGTCACCTTGTTATTGGACAACATGACCATCTCTAGTTCTTGCACGTTTCAGGTTCTTAATGGACCACGTGTCGGGCCCTTATTGTTCCACATGTTTGTTTTCTATTAGCACACGTGTCGTGTTGCGGTTGGGTCACGTGTCATTTTTTCATTGGATCATGTGTCTTATTTTTATTGCTCCACGTGGTCGTTTCCTATTCTACCATGTGTCACGGTGCTGTCTGTCCATGTTTTGTTTTTTTATTCCGCCACATGGCTTGACGGCTTTCTTCCACATGTCGGATTTTTATTAGCCCACGTGCCGTGCCATGACTATTTCACATGTCATGCACGGGTTCATCCACGTGTCGTATTTTTATTTGATCACATGGCCTACCCAGGTTCTACCACGTGCCCAACAATCAATTCGTCCTAAAAGTAATTCAAGATCATCACTGCTGCACAGATTGACTACATAATTATTTAGCATGACAATCAAATACAACAAATTATTGTTTACACATCAATAGCAACCCGCTAATAGTTTCACCACATCAAACCAGCACACGAGTACGCACATCAAACCACAAATGTTCACAACATTAAGCCAACAGAGTTGATGACTGAGAGTTACCAGAAGAAGACCTAAAGCGCATGATATCCTCACGTAGCTTATTGTACTCCTTCTATTGCTATATCTTGAACTCCTCAAACTCCCTTTCAGTCTTTTCTGTCTTCCTCTTCAGTTCATCCACTTATTCGACAAGGATAGCAGAACTTTTATGTTCAGCAACAAGCTGGTCCCGAAGCATTCTCTCCACCGATATCTCTGTTCTGGCGGAGCTTGTCGGGATATCAACATTCTTCAAAAAAGGGTGTTGCCGCTGACCTGGGAGTGGACCTGGCCATGGGAGAGGCAAAGGACCATGGGAATAACATCAACACTTATCATTGGTTCGTACCCATCAGCAACAGGTTCTGCTCACATAGTTTTCATAAATTCCTATGAAATTCAAGCAGTAAACATTAGGTTATAGATAGTGAAAGATGACTTTAATTGAAAACCCAAGAGATTAGTTCATAACAAGTAACACATGTTTCATATCGATATGGATTACAGGACTATTTGGATCTTGGCCACACATAGCCACGTTGTGGTGAGTTGTGGCGGTGGCGTGGTTTTTATCTGCCACACTCTTATGGCTCATTCTCTACTGAGTAAAGCTGTGGTAGCCTCATTTAAGTCAGCAACCAAACAGTTCCTCCAATTCCCGTGGCGAGCCACAGTTTGTGGTGTGACAACCGGTGGCTCTCAACCAAACACCCTCTACATAAGCACAATGCACAGGTACTAATATGGATTACATACTGCGAAATTCAAGCAGTAAACAATAGGTTACAGATATGGATTACATAAGCACAATGCACAGGTATTGCAACTTCAAAATTAAATGATGATGCCAAATTTAGGGCCCCTTTGGTTCATAGGATTTCTAAAGAAAAAATGTAGAAATCAGTAATCCTATGGAATCAACACCGTAGAGGCTTTGGGTTCACAAGAAGAAATGGGGGAAGAAAAACCATAGGAAAGTTTCCTATCCTTCAACTTTCATTGGAAAAACAAAGGAAAAAACATCCAGTGAAACCTCATTGTATTGGTTTCCTATGTTTTTCCAGTACAAAACCAAACACCCCTTCTAACAAAATTCCTCTGTTTTTCACATGCATTCCAATCATATTCCTATATTTTTCCTGTTCCTATGTTTTTCCGATCCTACGTTCAAAAGGGGACCTTAGGCTCCTGCCACTATTGCTTCTATTAACAGTGCACATGAGTTTCTGTTTATACAAAGGCTAGAGTAACAATAAAACCCAACCATCACTTACAAATGATTGCAGCTATACAGCATAGGAGCGAGATCCTGTAGCCTGGTGGCACTTCACTTTTGCACGGTTTTTCTTGTTCTTCTTAGCTCCATGAGTCAACTCTCTAGGTCGTGTTGACTTCACTCTCTTGGACTATCTTCCTCTAGGATCGATATCAGCGCTGCTTTTTGTCCGGCTGGCGGAGCCTCCTTTGTGGCTTCTTCGAACCGAACGCTAAAATTGGAGAATCAAATTTAAGTAGGAAGCATGTACAAATTGCTTTGCTATCAAGACAAGAAAGCATTGCATTGCTATCTGCACCACCCCCACCCCCCTGGCCCCTCTTGCCCAAACTCAATATGAGGTAGAACAAGCACCTCAACTGCAAGGGCCACTGGCTCATCTTGTAAATCTGAATATGTTTCATCTGTATCACTAAATCCCTCAACAACCACCCATGGTTCTTCCATCTTCCTATGATTCTTTGTGACTTGTGCCTCCCGCTCTCGTTCAAAAGCAGTTAGTGGCTGTTCATCTAGATTACAAAGGTATTTATTAACTAAATCTTCTAGCGAATGTCAACATAACAGAGAGCAAGAGTACGCAAATAAGCGCCTAACTAGTAATTACAGCTTATATGAAAGTCATTAATCAAATAAAGCACATGTCAGCTACACTCAACTATAGAAAATATGCAACCCCATAGCTATCTACATATCCCAGGTTGAACCACTATAATATAGCACACATCATAAAAGGAATTTGGGTACCTCTTCCTCCACGTACCCTGGCTACGCTTTGTCGTTGGCACAACCATCTTGTCATCGTGGTCGCGGAACTAGTGTAGTCGACGTTGATGAAGGGGTACCAGATTCGACTCTGGCTAGGGTTCAGATCTGACTGGTCATGATAGGTGCCAAAGTAGGGGATCCAGATCTAGCCTATACCATTGTTGAGGCGGTCCTTCCACCATTAGCTAACCTGATGTCAACAAATCAAAGGGGATCTAGTTTCAGCTAGGGTTCAGAAAGCTATGAGAGAGGGTGTGGTTGGAGAGTGGAGATTGATGAGTCGAGCTGTTGTGCCGATGGCGCCTAGGGCCCGGAGAGAGGTGGTAGAGGGGGTGGCTAGAGAGTGGAGAGGAAGGCCATGAGGCTAGGATTTGGAGCGGGAGGAGAGACGGTGGTGGCTGGAGGATGGAGATAGAGGCGGAGGCAGAGACAATGACTCCTTGCGCTTTTATGTGGCTATCACAGTACTACAAATGCCCTTGTCTGAAATCGATGGCATGGTAAACCTAATTTCCGCACGGAGGGCAAAAGAGAGACATCTAATTTTAAGTGCGTGTTGGTGGCACTGCTCGGCGCGATGCGAGATTTTTGTCGAAAATCAAATTTTCACACGGGTAGATCTCCCCGTCCATTCGGGGCCCACCATCACTACAAAATGGAATCCTAAGAAATGGACAAAAGAAACTCAAAAACTTATGGCTCCTTCGGAATGGAGGAGAAACATGAATTTCGAATGATCCAAATCCTATAGGAAAAATCCTATGAAGCCCTTTGGACCGACAGCTCCGGTAGGAAGCCTAGCTCCACCGCATGCAAGTCCACGTCAAAACAGAGGTGGGTGGTGGCCAAGGCTGACGCGACCCCATGGCAAAGGCCATGCGTCACTACCTCTCGGATCCGGGCTGACAGAGCACGAATGGGCTCAAGGAAGTCCGGCCCCGCCGGCAGCACGGACGTAGCATTCAGCTGCTCCGTGATGGCGAAAAGAGCAAGAACGAGAAAACTATACCAATTAATAAGGTGCGATGCCACACAAAACAAGAAGATACGGTAACGACAATGCCTTACCAGTGAGCTGCGCTTGCGCTTAACCCAGTGCGGCTTCAGTCGTGGCCGTCTCCCTATTGGTTGCGATGAGTGCCATCTTCATAGCGGAGAGGCACGACCGTAGCCGCTCTGCCTCCTGGTTCTCCACGCGAAGAGCCTGCCTGGTCACATCTAGGTCCCGCACCATCATCTCCTCCGTTGGACGCTTCTCCACCGACATGGTTCAAGCTTGAAGAATGAGGTCCTAGGGATGAGGCGATGAGCAGGAAAGGTGAGTTCGCAAGGTTACAAGGACTATACTGACTCCCCTATTTTCCTCTATTTTTATAGCAGGGGACGCGCACGGTCGATGGACCCGAATTCTAGGAGATGCTAGGTGATAGCAGGAGGTAAGGCGAGGCCACATCTCCATGATCTCTGAGGAGCACGCCTTCCGAGAAATACACATCAAGAAATGAGCCGCCGAAACGGAGCAACCAGATAGCTGTTCATATTTTACTGCACTTGCAAGAAAGTTCAAATGCGGCACATTGGATCTCGTCAGACACTATACAGTACAGAGGTGTGAGTAAAACTATTGCCAATAGAGTGCACTTGATCACAACATTTGTATCAGTAGTAGTAGTAGTCATGAGTGGCTTTGATCTGTGTTGAACCCAACTCATCTTATTTTCGTGTATTTGATAAGATTTGTTGAACTTGCAAGAACTATGCATTAAAGATAATTTTATTCAGAATTCGGTTTTTATAATTTGTTGCGTGCCTCTGCAAACCAAGAGAAATTGAAGCAAGTTCTCATAGTTTGCCCCTCGATTGTCATGACAACTTGGATTAGACCGCACTGTCTATACTTCATAGGATCACACAAGGTCCGGCCGTTTGAAATCTTGACTACCTAGATGACGTGCTCCTGCATTCCTACGCAGGCGCACACGTGTGGGTGGTGTTAGCAGCCTATTATAGTAGGGGACATCGCCTCTCTACCCGTCGCATTGACGAGATGGGGCAAAGCCCTGCCGCTCACCCACGCAAACGTCTCGGTCGTGGGGTGGTCGACGGCTCCCAAACTATAGCAGCAGAGACAAGGGCATGAGAGGGAAGGTTATCCCTACTGCCTTTTCTCTCCTGAGCTCCTAATTCCATCCCAAACCTTTTGCCTTTCACCCTACTGCACCATTGACGCCTCTTGCCTAGACCATGGCAGAGTGGACGAGGTCATCTGTCGATCGGGCTGACTTTGACCAGTTGCGAGAGAGGGGGTGATCCCGGAGGCTGCCGAGGAGCTCGGGTGGAGAGTCCCAGTGAGAAGTGAAGTAGAGCTGAGGCCAAAGGAAAATGAGGTCATCTCTTTCGTCCCTTTCCACCTTCTTGGGTTCAGGCTACCGGTGCACCCCTTACTGAGGTGGTTGCTCTACTACTACGGGCTCCGCCTCCACGACTTAACCCCAGAGGGGATCCTCCACCTCTCGATCTTCATCATGTTGTGCGAGGGCTTCCTAGGAATACCTACCCATTATGATCTATGGCGATTTCTTTTCCAGGTGGTTCCATCAATGTCCTCTTGGCACCATCATTGTTCGATGGGGGGCGTCTCGATCGAAGTTCATCTCGGATTGGAGGAGCGCTACCTGAGCCTTGACCGCCACTATGCCACAGACCTAGATTGGGAGCATATGTGGCTCTACGTCCCCAACAATGAGCGGCCACCATTACTGACTTTTTCTCATGACCGGCTATGTCCTGACACACTGGAATCGTGGTCAAGGCCGCCAACCCTGTCGGAACCGCAACATTTGCGCTTATTGCTGGATGCGATTGAGGATATGAAGGACCGAGGACTAACGGCACCGAGGGTGATTCATACCTTCTTCAGCTATCGGGTCCTCCCCTTGAAGATAAGGGGCCACCCCTAGTGGTAGTTCTAGGGTGCGATGGACCCTACAATTGAGTCAAGCATCCCCATCCTCTTAGAGGAGGTAGACGATCTGATGATGATAGCTATTGGAGTGTCCACGTAGGATCCTGACGATGGGGAGGCCCCAGATGCCTTCCACACCAGCAATCCTCCTCCGATAGATGGACCTCTCATCACGCGTGGTCTCTAACCCACCACTAGTTCTCCCTTTGAAGGTGGTTCATCATCATACATTGTTCATATTATTTATCTTCATTTAACTAGAATATGCGAGCAATGCTCACACTAGCTAGTATATGTTCGTGCTATTTAATTTAACTAGTTTTGGAATGTGCCTACTTTCTCAACATGTGAACATGGGGCATGATGGTGTCTCGAGCCTCGTTGGCTCTGGAGCCCGGTTCTTCGTCCACGGTCGTGCTCGAAAAGCGTCCCTGCGAGGCATCCACCGATGGGGCAGACACCCACGATTCCATGCCATGCTGCTCCGATCAGTTCGGTATAAGTCGTTTGCATTCTCAATCCGATCGCTCTCCCTTTATCCTATATGGGCTTGAACTTGGCTTACATTGTGCAGTGCTTTCTCCATGATGGCGCCATCCTCGGTCGTGGGGCTTCCCTCGGTGTTTCTAGAGAGTCGTCCCGTAGCCACTCGCCGCCATCGAGCCCGTGTGTCCCTGCATAGCCCTCTGGTTCTAAAGTGGGAGAATCGTCAGAAGAGCACAAATACTCAAACAACATAGACTACCATCAATTATTGGAGGATTACCACAAGGTCCAAGCGTTGTTGTGATCGTCTAGGCTGAACGCCAAGATGCTGCGCGGTGAGTTGGACGCCGCGCGCGACACACTTCAAGTTTGCGAGAATGAGGCCTCCCAGGCGTGAGCCAACTGGGCAATGGTCAAGGAGCAGGCCCATAACATGATGAACCTTCTTATGGAACTGAGGACATGGGTCTAGACCATGCAGCTGTGCATGCAAGCCGCCTGTGATGCGGCACTCCCTATGGAAATAGCGGACAATCCTATCGCCGCAAAGGAGCGCCTCTGAGCTTTGCTAGTCCGCCTTCAGGCCATGGTGACCGAAGCCATTCGTTAGGGGGCTACCACGACATTGGCTGCTGCCTAGGTTTAGATTGGCGTAGTGGTGAGGTTTTCCATGGGGATCGAAGGATGATGGCATCACCGATCTAGTCGAGAGTTCAAGCCAGCCGTCAATGCCGTCTTAGCAAAGGTGGACATGGAGCTAATCCTGCATGCTAGCCTCGACCCTATCTGTGGGACGTATCAGTAGTATTAGTAGTCATGAATATGTTTGATCTATGGGACGCCCTTGCAAATATGTGAACTCTTATTTGCATGTTGGTGTTAACTTTTGTTGAACTTTGTATTAGGTGGGTTAAACTCTTTTGAGGGTGGTGTAGCTTGGGTCCTTTGGTCATTTTGTAGCTGGTTTGTAGCCCTTGTTGATTGCTTTTTGCTACAGAATTCTTTCTAGTTGTCTTTGATCTGATCTATAATATGCTAAACATTCATGAGTGCCTTTGATCTCTGTTGAGGCCAACTCGTGTCTTCGATAAAATTTGTTGACCTTGAAACAACCATGGAGCGAGGAGTTCATCTGAACAAGTCTCGCCTCGATCTAATGCAGAACAAAGGAGCCATAGTTACTGTGAACACAAGAAAGTCCATCCGCTGAGTATTTGATCTCGTAGGACAGAATAAAGTGTCATACAGAGTAGCAATTAGTCTGCCTCTCGATGGCTGTGATTGCTTGGATTGGAGTGAAATAAGCATAGAAAAGTCCTATCACAACCTCACCAGGCATTTAGGTGTCAAGCGTGTCATGGTGGTCAAAGGCTGTTTCTCTCGATTCACTTCTTGTGTCCAGCTTTCCTGCCGCATTTGCTTCACTCTCATCCCCTTCCCTCATTCGATAGCATTGCATCAATTGCCTACCTTCTGGCTCCCCCCTTCTCTCACCCGTTTGCATTTTCCCAACCTTCTCACTCACAACTTTTCCCCCAACCACGTCCCTCTATGATATTAGACGAAATGACATTTACCTGTTTCTTGTAAACCATATGTTCACTTGATAGTTCGAGCAGCGTAAATTTGAACAGGATGAACATGTAACTCTTGTACTCAGCTATGAGTAGAACTTTTGCTTGATCAGCTATGCTACAAACAGGAGCTGCACCGTCTGTGGCTACATGCATGAAGTAGTACGGTATTGGATTCCTGAAGTGTCAGCTTCAAACATAGCCGACGGTGTGCAGATGATCAGAACCTATGAAACCATGTAGCCATCTCTAGCTAGCTGCTGCCCCTCGGCTACTGTGAGCCTATGACTGCTTAGAATGGACTGCATTGTATACTTCACCGGATGATAGAAGGTCCGACCATCTAAAATATTCACTACTCGGATAGTACTAGTAATGATGAATGTCGTGCGGTCACGTTAGAAGCCTGTTCCAGCCCTAACATCCCTGTGTGTACAAAAGCCTGGCCTCACTCCCCCTTGCATTGCCAAAAGCCTTGGCCTCACACTACCTCGCAAAGTCCCCACCTCTACCTCTCCATCGGTTCCCATGAAGGCTGTTCCCATGAAGCGCTCTAGGTCCTCCTCGAGGAACCATGGCCGGACTCTGGTCCACTCTTCCTCCAATGTGCTGGCGCACCCCGCTTCGATGCCTGTTCGTACCCTTCTTGATTGCCGGTACCCATCACGCTCCCACATGCCATCTCTTAGGCTGCCATTTGTCTCCTAGTCGCCCACGATGACGATGTTGATGCCACTAGCACCAGTTGTTCGCTCGCCATGACCGCTCCCGGTGCAGTCCACATCACCGTTGTCACAGGCACCGTCACGGTCCTGCATGCCATCCCCTAGGTTAGCATTGGTCTCCCCATCACCCAAAACAACGATGTTGACACCACCGGCACTGGTGGTTCACTCACCACCGTCGCTCCCGGTGTGGTCCACCTCGCCGTCATCGGTGGCACCATTGTGGTCAAGCTCGCCATCGCTGGATACGGTCCTGACACCCCAAGGTGGGAGCGGGTCTCCTACAACGTCGTGGTCCCGCTCGCCATTCGCCGAGGGCTCTACAGAGGTGGCCCCGTTGTGGTCCTACTCGCCTTCACCGAATCAGCTCCTAGCTCCCCACGATGGGAGCGGGTGAAGTGATCCTCTGGTTCAACGTGGTAGAGAGGTTTGCTGGTTTCAACCTAGGTAGTTTTACCTTGCAGGCATTGGATTTTGATCATGCCTGTTGGTACCCTTGTTGCTTAGAGCTATGGGATGGCAGCACTCATTGAATTAATTAGTAGTATCAAGTCATGTAAACATTTGTAGTTAGGACGAGTATGCTTCCTAGTGCTCATTACTACTACGAAGTCATGTTAATCATTTGTAGTTAGAACTAGTTTGTTTATGTAGTAGTTGTATGACTAGTGTGGCACGTTTCTCCTCTTATTATGGCCGATGAAGGCATGGTTATGTAGTCTAAACTCGTATCGTTGCTGTACTCCACATGTATATATGAAGTATGGTTTGATGTTATGTTATCTTTTTAGTAGCACTGCTCTCCTCTTATTATGCATGTAGCCATGCCTAGCTCTACAAAACCAACCTAGGAATAGGTGCCTAATCTTTTATGCCACCAAAGCATAGTCTGGCCATGTTGTATTAAATGGGGCTAGACCATATATTAGGTGTTTGGCTAGCTCTTTTATCTTGGACATGCAAAATCAATGACCAAAGGATAGTCCGCCCCCTCGTTTTGCCATAGGCCGGACATGCAAAAAATGGTGTAGAATTGGAAGAGCAACAAGATGAGTTAGGCAATGGTTTGAACTTAGTTAATTGTGGTATGTATCTGGATATCAATAATGCTGATGTATCTCAATCTATAATTGGCAGTGCGCTTGTTTATTCAGTGTTTATATCAGTTTGTTTATTTCGTTGCAATGCTATTCACTATCCAAAGAAAGCCATTACCTGTGCACCCTCATCAAAAGCACATTCCAAAATACATCAAAAGCACTCAAAATAGCTAAAACCGCCATTATATTGATTCCTAATTCCTAATATTTATCTGGGTACATGAGGCCAATTGAAATAGACCAAAAGTGCACTATAACGCACCCGCCATTGTACTACTACTAGTTCATACTAGACACATTGCTACTATACTAATTAACTAAACCTACTGATCAACGCCGCTGCCCCCGTCATCGCCGTTGTCGCCACCCTCCTCATCATCCTACTCCAACAAGGAGTCATCCTCGTCCTCCACTATCGTGTTGGGGGATGGAGGGTTGAGCCTGCGCTTCTTGTTACGCGGCATGGGGCCGAACCCCGGTGAAATGGTCTTGGTGATGTTGTCCACCTCCTCCGCCGGTGCCTCCTCCTCCTCCTCTACCGCCTGTGGTGCCTCCTCCTCCTCATTGTCGGTGGGCTCCCCATTGTCATCGGCGAGCTCCTCCTCGCCTCGGGGCTCGGTGTTGGTTGATTCACCTCCTCACCGTCCTCGTCTTCATAGTCGGTGGAGAACTTGCTGGACGACCAGTGCCCCATTGCTCGCTCTACGCGCCGTCGGTTAGTAGGGATCGGCTAGTGAGTAGGGATCAGAGGTGATGTGATGTGTACTAGTACGCATGCACGAGAATACCCAAACAGTGGTGCTCTCTATAGCCTACTGGTCATTTTAAAGTGGAGAGCCGAACGGTTGCTCTCCCATAGGAAGCGATGATGGTTCAAGAGGAGAGCCAAACGGTTGCTCTCCCATAGGACGCGATGATGGCGGCTTCACAGTTGGTTGGCATCCCTCATTTCACATTTTGACTCCTGGGATTGGAAACCGTGTACACTCAATGCACCTGATCGCCTGCCCACCCGGTAATCTGAACCATGTCATTGTTGCAAGTTCCCACGCCAGTTCACAGGCGGTATTTAGAGAACTCCTACTGTAACCGCCGCTTGGCCGCCTCTCCCTCCTCCCCCTCAATCAACGCACATCACACCACTCCGCCTCTCTAGCCCTCCGGCTTGCCGCCATCCACATGCCGTAGCTCCATCCACGCTAGCAATCATGTCGCTGACGGCGCTCCCTATCGACGTGCAAATTGAGATCGCCGACCACCTCACTGCAACCACAGATCGGCCTGTGGATGACGTTCATAGCCTATGGGTGACCTGTTCATCCATGCGCCGCATCTGTGGTGACCCCACCATCGGTTAGCGTCTGGCACTGGATCGGGTCAGATGCGGGAGGACGGGGCCGACCCCATCAACTACTATGCCCTCCTTGCTAGCCTGACCCAAGTCGGCAACCTAGAGACTTGCTTCCTCACCGAGATACAAACTGTATTCATGGAAAAGCGCAGCCCCCAACCATGCCTCGATGATCTCACCCGCGCCACCAATGGCGGGCACAATCTGGCGGCCTATCTGGTCACCATATTGCTCTATAGGCACAATGGCGGTGCCGGCGATGATGTCACTAGGAGGCGGTACATGAGACAAGTCAAGGGCGAGGAAGAATTGAAGGCGGCATCGGCAGGCAGTGGCAACAGGCCAACGAGTAGGTGGCTAAGCAACAAGGGGTGTGTGCTATGCCATCGCCCGGCCGTCAAGCTGATATACAATATGACTTGGGGACGGTTGTCGCTGCCGCTACCACCGCAGGTGTGCGGTGATCTTCCTTGCGCATGCGACGCTTGTGACGATGCAGATAGATGGGAAGAAAGGGCTATGTATTGCAGCGAGGACTGTAGTCTTCGTCAAGAAATCCATTTTTTCAAATGGGAATTTAGAATAAGAGACTAATCCGTTTACTCTCTGAAATGTAGTGTATTCTGGCATTTAAAATTTGTCCTCAAATATAGTGTATTCTGTAGCTTTTGATTTCCTATTGCTTTTGCTTTTTTGTTGTTTTGTTTCAATTATATTTGTTTCTTTATTCAATGAAAGTACTAGTACGAAAAAAGTTTCCCTGTATAACGTGAGATGTGTCCGGCCCGGTCAGATTTACAATACTCGGACTTTCTTGTATGTGCAATAAATTTTGAATAGCTATGTGGCTCCTCCGTTAGGCATTAGATCGACGCGAGACTGGATCAAATGAATTCCGTATGCATGTTTACCACACTACAGATTAGAAAGAGAACCAGGAAGAAACCTATAGGCAAAACCAACCAACAGGTGCTAGAAACCGGCTACCAAATGACCCCTAGTTCAATAGTAGTAGTAGTCATGAGTGGTTTTGATCTGTCTTGAACCCAACTCATCTTATTTTCGTGGCTGCTTTAGTTTTCAGTCTGTAACTCATTAGTCTTCAACCTTTAGTCTGCCCCTCGACTATCGTGACTGCTTACGTGCTCCTGCATTCCTACGTAGACACGCATGTGTGGGCGGCGTTAGCAGCCTATTGTAGCAGGGATGCTCGCATTGACGTGACACAGCAAAGCCGTACCACCAAACCACGCAAACATCTCATTGCTCCTTGGTCGTGGGGTGGTACTTTGTATTAGGTGGGGTGAACTATGTTGAGCGTGGTGTAGCTCAGATCGTTTGGTTTCTGTTTATTTTCTTTGTTGCCTTGGTGTCTTCGTCAATCTTTGTTGAACATGCAAGAACCTTGCAGCGAGGAGCAAGTCTTACCTCAGTCTAATGTAGAGCTGAGTAGCCACTGGTGTTGAGATGTTATAGCACACATAAGAAAGTCCGACCTTTGTATATTTGGTCGCGTCTGACAGTTTCTGCCATAGTTTTTTTCTCGTTTGGACGCGTCTGACACATAAGAAACTCCCAACTCCCAACATAAGGAAGATACATCAAATGCAACGTGACATAACATCAAATGGAATTTTATTTACTCCTCTGCTAATGACTTCGGGAACAAGGGAACATAGGACTAAAGTTTAACAACAAAGATCCTAGAGTGTTTGGTTTAGATGACTGAAATAGACTAAAGCAATTAAAAAAGACCAGAATGCCCATATTAATTGCCTAGGATCTTTGCTGCTGTCTCAATATTGAGGGGCAGGGGTGTCTTTTTTAGCCCTCTGCATGTCTGTGTTTACTTTTGTTCAAATTTATATTAGGTGGGTTAAACTCTGTTGAGTATGGTGTAGGTCAGGTTCTTTAGTCATTTGGTAGCAACTTTCTAGCCCCTGTTGGTTGGTTTTACCTGCAGATTTCTTCTTGGTTTTCTTTCTGATCTGTAGTATGGTAAACATGCATAACAAAATTCATCTGATCAACATGCATAACAAAATTCATCTGATCAAGTCTTGTGTCGATCTAATGCCTAAAGGAGGATCCACATAGCTATTCAAATTTTACTGCACTTCTAAGAAAGTCCGAGCAAAATAAATCTGATCGGGCTAGACACATCTTACGTTATATAGGGAAACCTGTTTCGTACGAGTACTTTCATTGAATCCCTAAAGGAAACAAATAAAATTGAAACAAAACAACAGAAAATCAAAAGCTGCAGAATACACTATATCTGAGGAGCTCGAACTACTTCAGCAGTACTTTTTAGCTAATGTACAATATTTTTCTCTCACTACAAGTCAGCATAAGCCAAATTTTAGTGAAACGAGGCCCTGTTCGTTTCGCTGAAATTTAGCTTATGCTGATTTGTTGTGAGAGAAAAATACTTTACGTTCACTGAAAAGTACTGCTGAAGCTAGAATACAATATATTTCAGGACAGAGGGAGTAATTCACTCTCGCATGTAAAGAGTGAACTACTTAGTCTCTTATTCCAAGTTCCCATGCAAACAACTCAAAATCGCGGCGAAGCCTACAGTCCTCGCTCCAATACAGAACCCTTCCTAGCCATCCGTATGCATCGCCACAAGCATCTCCTGCGCATGGAAGATCGCCATGCACCTATGCTGGCGGCGACAACGACAACTTGCCTTAGGCCCACCTCATTTTGCGGATTAACTCGGCAGCTGCCTCGCAGTGACACAATTATCGACGAAATATGTCCGGTAGTCTATCGAGGGGTATGCCCACGGTTATAGATGAATCGGTGGAGGTGCACATGAGGGAACCGTATGGTGACACAGAATGCAGAGACAACGATTTAGACAGGTTCAGGTCATTAGCTTGACATAATACCCTACGTCCTGTGTCTTTGCTGGACTGTATTATGAGATGAGGTATGATCCTAGGCGAAGCTCAGGATCTATATGAGGATATCGACTAGGGGACCCCTGCCCCTCCTTATATACTCTGGAGGGGTAGGGTTACAAGAAAAATATCCTATTTGGTATTACAATATCTTCTTATAGCCTTGCAGTGCACGCCGACCAGTGCCGTACGCCCTTGCCTTGATCTTATGGGTTGGGCCACCTTTGATGGTGTGGCCCATGTCTTGTCCTATGGGTACCGGGATTCATACCCCACAAGTAGTCCCCAAGCACCTTGTATCCACTGAGCAACACCGTCTTAAGTTCGTTTGAGCTATCCAACTTGCTGCTGATCACTAGGAGCAGTCTTTCGATTAATTTAACTACGAGCCGAGCTGCTGAAGCAAGCGTCCGAGCTGTTAAAGTGGGTGTCCGAGTAGTCGAGATAGTCGTCCGACCAGTTTAACTGGGCGCCGAGCTCGGACTCACTCGAAGTTGAGGTTTGCGATAAGGATGTAAGGAGCTCAAGTAAAAAATTTTGAAGCCTTTACCTTAGATGAAGTGTGCCCACTTGCCTTAGGCGAAAAGAGACTCTTAGAGCCAAGCGTAGATCATGACTTAGTCATGCAGAAAAACATTGGGTCCTCGAGACATGCACATTCACCGTAAGGTGAAGTGTGCTTACTTAGTACTCGAGCCTGATAGTAGGTGAAGTATTCACGTGGTGCCATGGTCTAAAACAGTAGACTTCAGGTGTCAAACCAGTCCCCAGCTTAGCTGAGAAAAAGAAGCGTAAAAAATAGTACAGTCATCGCGAGATAATGTGTACACTCGTAGTCCCCGAGACTGCTAGAAGATTGAGAAGAAATCTTGTAGCAGGATCAATTTTTTAATGAAAGCTTGCCAACGTCATCTCTCATGTACTTATCAAGACCCCGAACGTGCTGCCCAAGATTAGCACCCTAATCCGAACGGCATGGAGCAACTTGATAACACACCGATGAGACGTAGCAAGATCCGACCACCAAAGTAAGTCTCCAGCTTAGCTGGTGACGCTTGCACGAAGAATCTAAACTCCAAGGAGTCCCCAACTTAGCTGGTGATGCTTGCACAAAGAATCCGAACGCCGAGGAGTTCTTAGCTTAGCTGGCGAGCCCTCAGCATAGTTGACGATGAAACGACAAACAGTTGGACCAGCTGGTTGGTGAAGAATCGAGCGCCGAGTAGCTCAACCAACTGGTGGGAGACGAAGTGAGCGCCGAGTAGAAGTGAGCACCGAACAGTCCGGCCAACTGTTCGGCTCTCCATGAACCTAGCGGTCCGATCAGTTGATAGGTGGAGAAAGCAGCAGCGAAGCTTGCCGAAGACGTTGACCTGTTCGGCGAGGGACGAGACAATGTCTAGTAGATTAAGAAAAAAAATATGTTTGAATGCTGTGTAAAAATGCTTAGCAGCTTTTGGTGAACACTTAGTGTTGTGGTGGGTTTTGTGTTTATATTTAATATAAACCATTCGAGCAGTTTGTGTGTAGCTGAGCCTCCAGCCTTAGGTAGCCCGTTAACCGTAATGCGGAGCCCGTGTGCCTGTAGGAAGAACCAAGTGTCGCCAAGGAGCCGCTGCCGGCCACCTATAACGCAGAGGGCAGACGCTCGTGTACGTGTAGGGAGGAGCCGGAGACAATGCTGTCTCTGAAAATATCCCAGCGTCAATATGACTATTCGGGGATTTGCCTTAGGCGTAGTTTACATGTCATCTTTAAGATGGTATATATGAAAATTAAATGGAGTATCTTAAAGATACTAAACATGGAGAATCACCGGAGAAATAATAATTGGAGAAGCATTGAGGAGAAAATTGTATTAAATACCTATATAGAAAGTGTACTTAT
This sequence comes from Miscanthus floridulus, assembly GCF_019320115.1. NCBI lineage: Eukaryota > Viridiplantae > Streptophyta > Magnoliopsida > Poales > Poaceae > Miscanthus > Miscanthus floridulus. Next base: position 44,889,811 of record NC_089595.1, read on the forward strand.
CTTTAGTCAGAATGGCTGGTCGGTGACGTATGACGTTATCTGGTCGGCGGCGACAAAATTGTTCGGCCCTAGAGCTTTCCGGCCTGTCATATGGCGGCGGTCGCGGTCATGGTTGTCATAGCGCCGTTCTCCGCAGCGATCATCATTGTGACGCGGCAGGTGGTCGGAGCGAGTGGTCCGGGTGATGTCATCCTTATATTACTGGTCGGACTTAGACAGATCAGTTTCGGAGAGATCGTTGACGTAGTGTGTTGCGATGTCGAGTAGGTGAATGTTGCGTGGACGGCTCACTTATGACTCGGGCGGATCGCTTGGTGGCTCGCTTGACCGGGTAGCTGAGCGTGTCGTGTCATCAAAGGCTCCCGTCGTCATGAGGTGCCTCTGATCAGGTTTACATGTCCGTAGATATAGATTGATCTATGTCCGTCTTTCCTGGCTTCTTGTTGTTTATCACCGATTAGGCCGGCGGCCTGATGATGAATTCCAGCGCCTTGATGCATGGCTGTTCCGCATGATGCTTAGGCTGTGCAAACACCGCTCAACGCTGCCGCCGTGGATCCGTGGTCCGGGTGCCAGCACCAGAATGCCATGTCGATGTGGGACTCTCAGATCGTCGGGTCGCCGCGGACGGTGTTGGCGAAGAGAGACGCAGCGTGTAGGTCGACCGTGATCATGACGATAAGTCGAGGACGTGTCATGACGAGGATTGCCGCTGTGGATAACCATGAAAGCACATGTAGATGCATAGAGATATACACATGCAGTATAATACCTAACTGGAAAAAAGAGATAAGACTTAGCTTTTAATGTTGCAACTCGGCGTATTGATCTCGCGTCTTCAATACGCGTGTATGCATGCGGACGTGCAAGTTTGATTATTTTAGCTTGCATGGCCGATTGACTCCGTTGAGGCTTTGATGGTCGACACGTAGATGGATTTCTTCCGGCTTCAAGTTATTGGCACATGCAAGTCCAAGAACACTCCGTATCTTAGGTTAGGTAGTCGACTTGCATGGCCCTACATGTTACTTGCATGGCCCTGATCGTCGAGATCTTGATTAGGATTTCCTGGTCTGCTCTTCTCAGCTTCCGCCGGCGACGTACGGGGCCATGTTGCCATACGCTGGGGCTTGCGTCGAGTTCCATCACGAGCTGTCGCAGGATGCCATCGTCGGATGACGAGGGTCGATGACAATTGCCGCCGTGGATAATCATGAAGATAATAAAAAATATCCAAAGATGCACAAGTATTTAATTGGGAACAAAAATATGACTTAGCTATTTTGGCTTCGCGTTGCATATATATTGCAGATCGTGCATCCCTCTTATTTGCTTGTCGTCAGAGATGAAGATACACGCAAGTGTGTGCGTGTTTGCTCCTGTTTGATTGCCTTACCGCATGGTGTGCTGGCCAGGAAGTCTCTTCCGATCGGGGCTTCGGGGTATCATGAGTCTCGACGTGTGGTCGCGATGATCCAGCAAGCAACGAGCGCCGCCTCCGCGAAGGCCCATCGATACATCGTCAAAACCCTCATGCCATAACACGTTGTCGAAGCCGAGTCGCCGCGGATGACGTTGATGAAGAAAATTTTCATTTGGCTCGCCATGGAATCAGCACGCACACCCTCTATCTGGCGCGCCACTGTAGACGAAATACGTCCGGCAGTCTACCGAGAGGTATGCCCACGGTAGTAGATGAATCGGTGGAGGTGCACGTGAGGGAACTGGATGGTGACACAGAACACAGAGACAACGATTTAGACAGGTTTAGGCCGTCAGCTTGACGTAATACCCTATGTCTTGTGTCTTTGGTGGATTGTATTATGAGATGAGGTACGATCCTAGGTGAAGCTCAGGATCTGTTTGAGGATGTCTATTAGGGGACCCCTGCCCCTCCTTATATACTCTGAAGGGATAGGGTTATATGAAAATATCATATTTGGTATTAGCTTGCGGTGCACCACTACCCCAGATCTGGACATCACTGCCGGTTCAAAAACCGACACTGATCTACAAGAGATAGTGTCGGTTCCTGGCTTCACCCGGCAGTGTCCAGTTGAACAACACTGCCAGTTTGTAGTGCCAACCGACAGTGACGGTTGCTTCAAAAGTGTCGGTTCTTGGCTCAAGCCAGCAGTGTTGAGCAAACCTACATTGTTAGTTCATAGATCAAACCGGCAGTGTTGTAGTAAATATCAGTGTCGGTTCATGGATCAAACTAGCAGTGTTGTCGTAACAATCAGTGTCGGTTCATGGTTCAAGCCGGCAGTGTTGAGCAAGCCAACACTGTCGGTTTGTTTCTAGCCGGCAGTGATAGTTACGACAACACTGCCGGTTTGTTGCTAACCGGCGGTGCCTGTTCGTATTTTATTGTTTTATAATTTATATTTTTCGTGGAATCGGGTTTCGCTTTATATACGCTACGTAGACGACAGGTCCATCAATATTAAACATTACAAATGTCACGGTTACAGTTTAAATATTCTTATCAAGATCTCGATAACTCAACAAAAAAGAAATGTTCTTGGACTTCACAGATTGTGCAATGCTTCTCGGACTTCTTACAATAATATGGCGAGCCGCTCTGGGCCATACTGGTCCTTGTACTTCATGGATTGTGCAATGTAAAATACTTCATCTTTTTCCAATACCTCGGCTAAGATGAATTTTGCCAGCTTCGATTGTAGTGCGACGATCTCTATGTCTAGCAACCTTTCGTGCTTATATTTCTTGCGTTGTCGTTAAAAAAAGATGATATCCAAAGAGGAACAGTAAATCATTTTGTTGAATTATTAACAAACATAAATGAAATGAAGATTATACACACTAACTTATCGGCTTCTTCTGATTTTCCACCGATGTAGCGAAGCATTGCCCACATTACATAAAACCCGCATTCATTGTTTCCCGCCGGCTGTGATACGTACTTCCCCTCCATTTCGACAACCTTGAATGAGATCGGCGTCCTATTGATATGTCTTCTTCGGACACTGAGCAACATTAAAGGGAGAAACATTAGAAAGCGATATGTGATTAGAAAATAATATGTTATTAGGATCGTTTACTAATTCAGCACTGCCACCAGTGCATCCAGATGATGAAATGTTTTTTTTCTTCGAGTCCCACACCTTGAGCAGTTTTTTGGCAAGATTAACATAAATACAGACGAAATGGTTGCTACAATCACAGAATCCTAATTATCGAATAATCTTAATGAAAAAAGAAGCATAAAATTAAAAGCCGAGAACACATACTCGTAGTTGTAGACTAGAAGTATGTGGGTTTTCTTCTTCATCGTGAATTCGTCAAAAACAACAATCAATCTCTGTTTCAGGTCTTCCACATCACATCCATAGAGGCCTAGACATGTCCTCTTATTGACTCGCATGGGGTCCAAGAAGCCTATGTAATCCCATTTGCTTTTTAGAATACAAAATTTTGCTATACACCTACCTAAAATCATGGAAAGTGCTCAAAAGTTAATAATTTGTGTCTCGAGAGAGTAGTTAATTGTAAAATCGTGCGTGTAGGGTACTTCAATAGTCCACAATGTCAACATTTGAACATCGAGAGAGCGTTTCTGGTATAGCTGGAACAAGCACTCCCACTTGACATCGAACTTCTCTTCTTTAGGATAATGGAAAACATATGGCGAACAGATAATAACCTCAAAACCAAAGTCATCCGTCTCTGTTGCTTGAGCCATGTAATATTCATATAACTGGCGCATATATGTTGTCAGATTTTTATACTCATGATTCGGAACCAAAAGATTGCCCCTTTCATACTTCGTTGACGGTGTTGCCGGCCCTTGTACATCATAATAGATGGTCGTGGCCTCTTCCATGGTTAATCCTGGGTTGTCTTCGACGTACTTCTGTATGTTCCTTAAATCTTTATTGTGTATTTCTTCGTCTCTTGTTGTAACATATTTATTCTCTGTTTGCCTTTCGAATTCAGACTTAAAAAAAAACGAAGGCAGTGAGGCACAGAGATTGAAGAAACTTACACAATCTTCCTTCGAGATGTGTGCTATAAATTTTTCTTTCATCAAGGTGGTAACGCTGCCACTGAACGACCTTTTTCTTTTCTATTGGTCCACTTTGAGAGCATTAGCGACCGAATCCAAGGACCTTTTCTGCGACTGCAAGGATGTCCTTGATCTTGTTTTGGGCTAAGGTGGAGGAGGAGGATGACGACGAGAATTCTATTTTTTTGGCGATGATGAAGATGGAGGAGGAGGAGGAGGAGGAGTCTCTTTTCTCGGGGCTGATGAAGATGGAGTCGGACGAGGAGGAATAGAAGGAGACCTCTATCTTCTCAGGGGTGATGGCTCCTGATGAGGAGGGGAGTGATCTCTGTTGGGAGATGGTGAGTGATCATTGCGTGTGGGCGAAGACTCTCAGTCGTCCTCATCATCAGAGGACAATTGATGGTCAAGCTTGATGAAGCGCTTGCGCCAGGCCACTTGAGAGCCCTTGTTTTGACCAAGTTTTGGCCTGTCTTCCGCTATGGGGTACTCAATGGGTATATTGTTATACTTCTTATCAAGTATTCTGTCAATGGTGACGCGAGCGTACCCCAGTGGGATTGGGCGGCCATTAATTGTCTCGTCTCTCGCAGGCTAGGCCTGGCCGAGCGCCACCTTGTCCTTTGTCCATTCTTGACGGATGTACAACCTGACATTGACGGGTTCAGTGATGTCATCCACCGGATGAGGCACATTTGCCTCTTCTTCGTCGAGCGGGGTCGATCCACAGCTACTGCGACCCCTAAACTATGGGCTAAAGGCAGTAGGAGTAGGATTTTGTGGTACTACTGACCCCTTGGATAGCAAAATTTGCTTGACTCGCGCTTCAACAGTCGCCTCAATCCGTGCTTCCATTCTATCTTTTATCTCTTTTAGTCTCCTCAAATACTCTGCCTCCTGTTCCGCTCTACCCCTCGAGCGGCTCCGATAAGTGTTAGATTCTTGGGGGAATGCTAGTTTCTAAGGAACAACACCGGTTCCTCTAGTGTGACCAGGGTGCTCCTTGGTTCCGAGTGCTTGGGTGAGCACATCTTTCTCCCTATTAGAAGTGCGAGTTCCTTGCCTCACCTCCTCTGTTACCTAAGAGATCCTCTGGATGAGTTCGCTCATGGGTTGATTTGAGGAGCTAAAGCTCCCGTCCTCGGCATGCCGTATATTTCTCCCCATATAGTATAATACCGATCTGGGCTCCTAATCGGCGATCTTAACGTGAACGCCTTCCTCAACAAGGCGATCCATCTTTTGAAGTTGCATATTTTTGGCGTAGTCGCGAGAACTGAGATGATGAGGATTCGTCGCTTTCTGCGAAATTCTCCTTATTCTTCCTACTTAGTTCTAAGTACTCCTTGAATAACCTGTATTCCTTGAAATCCTGCCAGAAGTCCTTCTGCTTGCTAAACTGTCCACCTTCAAAATATGGCTCTTTATTTTGGAGGACAAAATTCCTGTACAATGTCCCCTTGAAATTCTTGAAGCATGTCCCCATGATTTCTTTTGCTTTTTTCTTGACTAACTCCCTGTCATACTAGGCTGGGAAAGTGAAATACTCTGGGATCTTGACATCCCATATGTAATCCTTCTCGCTTTCGGGAACCCTCCACCGGTTGATGTCGACTAGGCCCGATCTTCTGAAAGGTATGATAGCGTCGATTGGTGGAGACACAACGTTCATGATCTAGGCTTTGAACCAAGACTGATTTGGACCCCCGCAACCATTACACCACTGCTCCGTTGGTTATCAACCACGCGAACGCGATTGACCTCGCCGAGAAGGCTTTCCTGCAAGCGAATCGAGAACACAAGCAAGAACGAGATAAACGCAATCTAAAATTGCAAATAAATATGAGGCTTATGATAATGAGAAAGAGTTCAAGTCTTTATTCGAAAGGACTAATCACCACAGGCGAACAAGATCAAGAACTAGGGCCTTGGTTCACAGCAAGCGGCCTTGGTGGCGACAGTTGCAGCAAAACAATGTCTGTTTCACGAGGAAATCAAGAACTAAACAAAACCCCAAACCCTAAGAAGAGCGACGGCTGGTATTTATAGAGTCTTGGGCGTCACCCCCTGGACGCGCCCCCTAATGGGCCCAAACATGATACACGGTCCAACAGACCAAAAGACGGTGTCGTAGCACCCTGACAGATTCTGGATGCTGACTTATTTCGATGATTCCTGTTGATTTCAAAGGGATTTTGACGTGAGACCAATTGGGTTGGCTTCTTTATCCAATTAGCTTTTCCATCCATATGTGGATCATCAAAAACAGAGTCCGAATGCGTCCTGGGTGACCAGTTTAAGCCAGACTGGTCCTGGAGGCCGAGATAGACTCGAACTTGATTTGGGCCTCCACCTTGGTGACTCGAACCGGATGAGCTTCGAGCCTCCTTCATGCTTAGGACACCCTCGCTGATCTCCTTGGTCTCCATATGGTTCTCCAATCATGGTCATATGTATGGAGGTCATGTCCTCATCACCGGTCATCATCTTTCCCAATCCACTTCCTGTACTTAATCAGGATGAAGTCCCTAACAAGTAACCCGAGGATAGTCTTGTATTTGGTCAAAGCTATAGGCGGTGAGAGTGGATCCCCGAATTCATCGAACTCAGTAATGTGCCAGTGTGCATTCCTACCAATAGGAATCTTTGACACGCCTCGCTTGGATATGGCCTTCCTGCTACCCGAACCCTCTAGCTCCTCGGCTGGCGGAGGCTCCTACTAGAGACACCAAGTAAGCTATGACCCTCTCAATTGATTAGCGTGTGTGGCTACATAGTCACATGATACCAAAGTTACCTGGCCATCTTGGTCATTTTGACCTAGATTGAGCAGGCCGGATGGGGTCCATGGCTGCTCGTTCTCACTGACCTGGTTGACACCGTTACCGTTTGTCGGATCATGCGGCTCTCCCATCCCAGCGATATCAGCGGCTTCTTGTTGCCGATCTGTTCTTCGGCGACGGGGTAACAAGCGATGATGAGTCATGGCTATGATAGTTTTGGTCGTGGACAACTACTAATAGCATATGTTCATATATATAATATGTTTAATGCAAAGTCTAATAATAAGTCTACATACAACAAAGTCAAATAATAGCATATGTTCACCTAGAACAAATTCATTGTTTGATTGACCACATACAACTAAGTCCACCTACTGTTCTACGAAACTAAGCCTACATCAACTTCCAAATAAGAAAAGCAATGACCATAGCCATAAATAAAAGCATGACATCTTTCCAAGACCAAGGAGCAATTCTCCTAATCTTCACATCTTCGGCGGGTGGCTTCTCTTCGATCTCTAGTGCCAGCGGATGGCCATGATTTGCATTCATTGGACCATAGTAGGCCGGTTGCCCATGGTTTGCAAGGTAGGCTGGATGACTATAGTAGACCCTCAAAGCTTCAGCTTCTGTGTTGTATTTTTGGTGCAAATTACCAGGGTATCGACTGACTTGAGCATAGCAATCTTCCTAGGTTCGATAAATCCCAGGCATGTGACCAATATGCACTACATACCATACCATGGTTGCCTATACATTTAAGTAAATAGGCATGTGGTAAGTGGTAATGGTAACTCACTGAACAAGAGTTATTATTCAAGTTATATGGCCAAACTAAATCTATTTATTCTTTATCCTTGACATGATAAAAAATTACCTCAATAATTGGACTGTTTATTATTCGGAGATCAATGTGGTTTAGTAATCATACTTGCTGCTGCTGCTGAGCCAATTTTAAAAGTTGTTTTTAACTTTTTTTTCTAGAACAAACATCTATAGATGCCTTTTTAAGCATGATATACATTCCATCAAAATCAATTGACACTCTACCTATAGCGATTATACCTATACACATTTGACAAGAATCCATCATTGCTTAAGCAAGAGTAGAAATTCTTATCTAACTCTTACACAAACAGAACACTCCCTACCGTCACAAATAAGACGTCCACAGTCATTAACGTGTAACTTTGACTGCTAGTTTCCATTGCTTGCAATAATTACAAAGTACAGAGATATCATAACATTATGCAACTACTATTCAAGACAGATATGCTCATATCATTGTCACATATTGAATCTAACTATGTCAAGAGATGTTGATGATCAATGTTTAAATACTGAGACTGCACACAGTGCAAAAGGTCACTTAGCTGTGACTCGAGGGAATAACTTGTTGCGACAACATGCAAATAACACCAACGGTTCTTAAACAGTTTAGGGCCATGATTACTAGGTCCTCAACAAATCAGTAGGTAGCATAATCTCTTCAGGGAAAAACTAACTGGTTTATGTAACAACATGTACATACAAGGATAGCTAAACCAAGGAGTAACAGCATGTAACTCAATCGAATAGGAATCGGTTGCCATTGGGAAGACAATAACCGTGGGGCATTTCATCAAACACTTAGCGGGCAGTGAGCCACGCACTCACCGTGGGGGTGGGAAAGCAGCTGTCCACACGCTCCTGAAGGCCTCGGCAGTGCTCCGGCGTGGGGCGGTGGACGGTGTGGGGAGTGCTCTGGCTTGGGGTGGTGCACGGGCGTTGGCGTCGAAGAAGAGGAGCGCGGGGCTGGGAATGGCGGTGCGGGGGGCGTTGACGGGTGCTCCGGCATGGGGCGGAGCACGGGCATCGGCGTCGAAGAAGAGGAGCGTGGGGCTGGGAACAGCGGCGCGGGGAGCGGTGGACGGGTGCTCCGGCGTGGGGCGGTGCACGGGTGTCGGTGTCGAAGAAGAGGAGCGCGGGGCTAGGAACGGTTGGCGTGGGGTTGAAATTTGGATAATTTCAACCTGCACCGGGCTTTTATAACAGACCTCATCACTGTCGGTTCTAATTATAAACCAATAGTGATGGGGGTACATCACTGCCGGTTGTAAGTCTAAATCGACAGTGATATAGAAATATCACTGTCGGGCCATTCTTTAAACCGACAGTGATTGCTGTGTAGCGGTTACAGCATAAGTAAGTTATCTTTTCCACTTCTTTCGAATACCTCCTACTGGCTCAACGGTTAAGACCCCGCAACTTAGCCCCCGATACCCATGTTCGAATCCCGGGCGACACAATTTTTTTGGTTTAATTTTATAATTTATTAAGCGGTCTAAAGGTTAAAAATAAAAAATAAATAAACCTTGGCACACATCCTATACTAGCGCAGCGGTTAAGTCTCTGAACTCTGTAGCCCGAGACCCGAGCTCAAACCCGAGGGCTGGCACAATTTTTTTTAATTTTTATATATCACTGCCGGTTTTCAAAATAAACCGACAGTGATAACCAGCATCACTGTCGGTTTCTTCTCATCACTGTCGGTTTTTTGAAACCGACAGTGATGTTTATATATATTAAAAAAATTCTTTTATATACTGAATAAATAGAAGCATATGTATTCCTATGTCGAAATGGATTGAAAATTTTTTGGCAAGCTTGTACACCCAAATTAAGATCCCACATAGGATCTTAGGTTTTTCTAATCATTTTTTATTTATTATATTTTCTGTGTGTTGAATGAGACAAAAGAGGGTGAATTTTATTTTGGACCCAATAGATTTTTTTCATCCACCTCCACAAAATTCTTATCCCTAGGGCACATTAGAGCCTATGTAAAAGTTTGGCACCATTCCGGATCTTTTCATGGGTAGACTCAATTCAATCTATAATTAATAGGTGTCGTCGTGCGAAAATTCAATTAAACCTCAAAAAGTAGCAAACTATCTCCGAAAAATCCCAAACTTGATGTTTCCTTCACACGTGGCACGTGCAAGCCTGGGAATAATTTTGAGACAAATACAACACCAGAATGCCTATGAACCATAGAAACCTTGATAACCTATGTGTATAGTCATGGTTCGATGAAAAGACAAATGTACCTCTATGAAGCATGTATACTCCGTCTATGTCGAAATGGCTTGAAATTTTTTTGGCAAGCATGTACACCCAAATTAAGACACCACACATGATCTGAGGTTTTTCTAATTATTTTTTTATTTATTATATTTTTCTCTGTGCCAAATGAGACAAAAGAGGGTGAATTTCATCTTGGACCCAATAGATTTTTTCATCCACCTCCATAAAATTCTTATCCTTAGAGCACATTAGAGCCTGTGTAAAGGTTTGGCACTATTCTAGATCTTTTCATAGGTAGACTCAGTTCAACCTATAATTAATAGGTGTCGTCGCGCGGAAATTCAATTAAACCTTAGAAAGTAGCAAACCATCTCCGAAAAATCCCAAACTTAGTGTTTCCTTCACACGTGGCACATGCAAGCCTGAGAATAATTTTGAGACCAATATGACACTGGAATGTATATTTCTAGTTGCCCAACAAACGTTACACGAATTACATGCATGACAATAATTAAACACACAAAGCCGTACATATTAAAATTAGAACCCAATTAAACTAAGACCTTGAAAATCTAGCTAAATAAACATTAATTACTATCAGAATCACTGCCAGGATCGATCGGGCCACGCACACTAACATGCCTCTATAGCCATATATGGTAATTGATGTCACAAATCATGTATCCGCTTGTATCGATGAAGTCCAATGCCCGTATGAGTGCACTCTCTCGTGCCTCACAATACCGAAAGAATGGTCGGCCATAGATGTAACCTACTGAACAACCACTGCCCCCTGTTAGTAATCCTTATGCAGTACTGGCGTCCTTCTATAGTGAGCTGGCCGAGGTTTCTATTGCAGAAGTCCCAATCGTACCCGAGTTGCTCCGTAGCTTGGTCTAGAACGGCCCACAAGCCACATGCAGCATAGGTAAGGTCCTGTAGCGCAATCTGCATGCGGAGAAAAAGAAAAAAAATTAGAGAATGTTATTACAATAATAAACAACAAATAACCACGACTCAGGTATAATTGACCATTTTACCACATCTGCATGGTTGTAGCTCGCAAACCATTCGCTTGCTTGTGGGACGGGGATATCACCAGCATTCAAAGCAAGTGCCTTAAAGTAAGAGAAATCAAGCACATCATAGCAAATACGTCGAATTGCCTCTAAACAGATGCGCACGACACTTAATTGGGCGCTTATCATGTCCGGGCTCTGTATTCCCGTCCCATGGATATGGTTCCGATGATTTGAACCCCTCACAGGGATGAAAAAACTGAGTTCACACGTCCATAGCCGACCATTTGCATTAGATGCCATGTTCTCGACGATGTCTGAGATAAAGAACCAGCTAAGTGCTGTTCACAGCCAATCTATTGGGGATATAGTCTGTGACATATATGCTTGCAACAATGATATTAAACTAATTACACTTATTTGTTAGCATAAAAAAACAAAAGATGTTGGAAAATATTTCATACAATAGCTGGAACATGGAACCATGGAATGGCCACATTAGGAGCAAATGACTCATCGCCAGGGTGGAAACCTGGTTCTTGTGGTGGGGGAGGTCCGTTGTTCATACCACCTGATCGATAAAATGCAAAAAATGAACATAAAATATATGCACAAAAAAATTCTTCCAAGTAAAATGTGGCAACATAATTAAATATAGATCAAATGCAAGGAATAAGAATATATATAAATGTAGAATGCAAAGAAACATGAATATAAATATAGATCAAATGAATATAGATAGAATATTGGAGGAGACAACATATCAATACCATTGAAAAATGCAGGAGCCATGACCAAATCACGTAGAGAGAGAGAGAGAGTGGATGCCTTGAGAAGTGAGAGTGAAATGTGAGAAATGAGACTGAGAGAGTTCGTAGGTGGGTGGGATCGATGTATGTGGCTAGCAGTTTGTTTTATATAGGGGGGCATGGACATCACTGCTGGTTTTTAAATAGAACCGACAATGAAGGTGGCCTCATGAGTGCACCATTTTGGTGGACTATGATGCATAATGATATCTGTGGTTTGTTATGAGAGGAAAACATTGTATCATGGCTGATAAGGCCTGGCTAAAACCAACATGTATAGAGAGGCTAGCTCCTGGCCGAGGGCCATTTTATAGGGGCTAGCAGTCGTGGTACATTTTTATTTCTGAACTAAAGTTGTTGGGGTAGGTGGGAGCAGTGTTCCAACTATTGTGGTCATAGGAGCACTGTTGGCATGTGAGGAGCATCTACACATCACTGTCGGTTTTAGTTTAAAAACCGACAGTGAATTGGGCCTTCTGTGTCGGTTTGAGCAACCGACTGTGATAGAAGATATCACTGCCGGTTTTAAAACTAAAACCGACAGTGAAGGGCCCTACCGCCATCTTTTAGTAAAAAAATATAAAAAAACACTATTGGTTTGGAGCCTGCCATCGCAGCCTTTTTTGTAAAAAATATTAAAAAGTTTGGCCCGCCTGAGATTTGAGCGCGGGTCGCGGGGTCGAGAGTGCGTGGCCTTAACCGCTGAGTTAGGATAGGGAGTTCGGTTAGAATGGTTTTATTTTTCTTTTATCCCATTGTAATGCACTACTAAATAATAAATGCAAAATCAAAAAAGTTTGGCCCGCCTAGAATTCGAGCACGGGTCTCAGAGTATAGAGTGCGCGGCCTTAACCGCTTGAGCTAGGATAGGGAGTTCGCTGAGTTTGCTTTTCTTTATTTATTTATTAATAGAAATAATGCAGTTAGTTTATATTCTAAAATAACACAAAAATTTGTGTCTTGATTATTTAATTCTATGATAATTAATTAATGGTCTATAATTATCAAATAATAGTGTTTGTGAACATCATCTTAATATTTGATTACATAGTCAATAATTAAATTGTAGAGATGCGCACAAAATATAAATTAAATATTCAGCGCGAATTACTGATACAACGTCTGCATAATAATTACATAGTTAACAATAATCTAACTATCTTTAGGTGCATCAACAATGAGGGCCTCATTGTGATCAATTCATACGTAAGCAGGTTCGTCACCCTCTTGAAGGATAGGTAGGGGTACGTTCGCCCCAAATGGAGGCATTTCCTGATAGCCCCTGTAGTCTTCTTCGTCCGTCACTCCATCGACACCAACAATCTTCGTTTTCCCTTCTAGGACTACTTTTAGCCTTCCTTTTGTCTTGTTGTCCCTTACATAGAAGACTTGCATAACATCTCTTGCAAGGATGAAGGGGTCGTCTTTGTATGCGGTCTTAGTGAGATCAATGGTAGTGAACCCTTCGCTGTCAGTGTTGATTTCCTCGAGCCGGACCCACTGGCAACGAAAAAGAGCCGCCTTTAATGGACCGTAGGCTAGCTCCCATATCTCCTCTATGAAACCAGAGTATGTCGCTTGCATGTTGCTGTTTTCATCATGAGCGTCAAAACGAACACCACAATTTTGGTATGTGCTCTTTCCATCTTGCTTTTTTGTGTAAAATGTGTATCCATGGATCTCATACCCTTGGTACTTAAGATATGTACTCGAAGGTCTCTTGGCTAAGGCATCCAGTTGATTACCCAACTTTATTCCAAGCAAGCGACGTCGCAACCAGCTAACAAATTCCTCCTTATGTTTTTTATCCAGCCAAGCATATGACCTGCTCGAATACAGAGTTTGCAGCGATTGCCTGTGCTTGTCAATGTATGGCATCACACCCTTGGCTTGCTAAAGAACAATGAACTATGCCTGTCTGAAAGAAATAGGGTCGTCTACTGTAACAAATTTCTCCCCAATTGTTCCTTTGCCACGTAGTCTTCCCTCATGACAAGATTCTAGAACTCCGACCCTTTTGATGTCCAGATAATATGTGCAGAACTCAATGACCTCCTCCATTGACCATCCTTCAACCATGCCCCCTTCTGGCCTGAATTTGTTCCTAACATACCTCCTGAAAACTTTCATCAATCTTTCAAAAGGGAACATTTGATGTAGGTACATTGGGCCAAGGGCTCTAATTTGGTCAACAAGATGAATGAGCAGATGCAATGAGATATCAAAGTAAGTCGACGGGAAATGTATCTCAAGCCTAACAAGAGTTTTGGCTATGTCCCGCTGCAACTGCTCTAGCGTGGACACATCAATGACCTTTTTTGAGATCGCATTGAAGAACGAGCAAAGCTTTATGATTGGGGCGCGAACCTTTTGGGGGAGGATACCACGTAGGGCAATAGGGAGCAGCTGAGTCATAATGACCTGACAGTCATGGGCCTTCATAGGGCCATAGTTGAACTTGAGTTCTCCCATGTTCACTAGCCTCTTTGGGTTCGCACAGTAGCCCATCAGGACTTTGAGTTCATTGAAGAAAGAAATAAGTGCACGCTTTTCTTCCTTCTTCAATGTCCATGACACAATCGGAAGTTCGAACTAGCCATTCTCTAGCTCCACGGGATGCAGCTCCTTCCTGATTCCCAAGTGTTGCATGTCCAGGCATGTGGCTAGTGAATCCTTTGATGTCCCCCTGGTGTCCATCAAGGTGTTAAGAGTGTTAGCACACACATTTTTAGTGATGTGTATGGGATCAAGACAGTGGCGTACACTCAGAAATGGCCAGTAAGGTAGTTTCTAGAAAACCGATTTTTTCTTCCAAATGCTCCCATCAAGCGCTGCTACTGCATTGTCCCCCTTCCCAAGGACAACCTCTAGTTTGTTGAGTTCTCGAAGTATCGTAGGCCCGTCTTGATATTTTGGAGCTAAGTGTTTCTCAATAGTACCATTGAAATCTTTTCTGTTCCTGCGGTAAGGGTGATCCTTAGGTAGGAACCTACGGTGTCCCATATAAACTATCTTTGAGTTATTTGGGAGATTTACCACATCGGTGTCATCCAAGCACTCGACACATCCAGTATAGCCTTTTGTCTTCTCTCCGGACAACAAACCTCGACCTGGCAGGTCAGTGATTGTAGCGATAAGTACTCCCTTGATTGTGACATGTTCCTTTTTGTACTCGTCCCAAACATCCGATGCACCCTTTTCAAACATCTCCACTAGTTCATTGATCACTGGTTCCAGAAACACATAGATGTCATTCCCAGGTTGTCTTGGCCCTTGGATCAGTAGTGGCATCTAGATGTACGACCGCTTCATACAGACCCAAGGTGAAAGGTTGTATATACAGAGCGTAACTGGCCAGGTGCTATGATTGCTTCTAACCTGGTTGAAAGGATTCATCCCATCTGTGGTCAAAGCAAACCAAAGGTGCCTTACCTCTCCACCGATGTCCTTATAGAACATAGTATTGACAGTCCTCCAGTCATGCCCATCGGTGGGGTGCCTTATCATTGTATCTTTCTTACGCTCTTCGCCATGCCAGCGCAACAGCTTGGCTGACTTTGCACATGCAAACAGCCTATGCACCCAGGGAGCTATAGTGAAATACCAAACGACCTTTATGGGACCTCCTCTGGTCTTGGTACCCTCATCTGACGGCCCTTCCTTATACCGTGGAGCTTCACACTTGGGGCACTTGTCCAAGACTTTATATTTTTCTCCACGGTACAATATGCAATCATTGGAACACGAGTGGATTTTTTCAACCTCGAGGCCGATGGGGCAGATCATTTGCTTGGCCAAGTACGTCTTTTCTGGCAACTCATTTTTTCTGGGAGCATTTTCCTTATTATACCTAACAACTGATTGAAGCCTTTATCGCTCAATCTGTTTGTTGATTTGAACTCTAACAGCATGATGTTGGCTTCTAGTTTGCTCATTGGACAATTCCTATACAATGGTGTTTTGCCATCTTGTCTCATTTTCTCTAGCTTTCTCAGCTGTTTTTCACTAAGACGTCCGGTCTCTACATTACGTAGCAGCTGAGAAATGCCATCGTTATCCTTGGTGTCGTTAGCTAGCGTGTTCCTAAACACATTATTAACTATGGCCATAGGTTTTGTGTTGACACCGGGTTCCTCATCAACATCTTGGATGGCTACGTCAGGCATGTCCACATCATCATTGTTTCCCTGTAGAACATTCACACCAACCTCGCCATGCATAGTCCATATCATATAGTTTGGCATGAACCCCCTGGTAATCAAGTGCGATCGTATAGACTCAATTTAATGAAAGTTCCTATGATTCTTGCAATCTTTGCATGGACAGAAGGTAGGGTTCCCATTCCCAGCATGGGCTTTGGCATCGGTGATAAACTGGCTGACGCTATGCATGTACCGCTTGTCCGTTTGGGACAGATGCATCCACTCTTGATCCATCTCTGCACAAAAAAATATTGAGACAATAATTACAAAGAATTAATAAGAAATCGAGCTTCATGAACAACAATTGTAGCTCGAAAGTACCATTTTTGGAAAACATTATTGTACACTAATTATTGAAAAATTGAAATTGGTAGTCCGGGCCTATAAATTGAAAATCATAGTAAAAACAATTATTGCACAATATTGAAGAACAACTATTCTACTCTACTTCTAAGAACTAATTATAGCATCACATACTAACAATGATGATCTTGACTACCATGGAATAATTAGCTAGGAATTTAAATGTGTTCATAGACACCAACCTTTTGGATGATGGATTCACCACAATTTGAGCATTGCACAAATGTCCAATTGGAAAAGTGCTCTCTAGAATGGAGAAAGAACTAGAATGAGAATCAAGCAATGTAGCCATCAAAACAAAGCTAATTAAGCAACAAAATCAAATGAGTGGATGTTTGTTACTAACCTTAAAGCAAAAAGATCAAGCCATTCTTCAAAATCCAAGCACTAGCTTCATGGTGAAGAGCAGCCACAACAATGGAGGGAAGGGTCCAAACACGTGCCTCTGTTCTCGGGATGGAAGAGAGGAGGAAGGAGAGGACGGCTGCAGCCTTTTTGTGTTGTAGGCTTATCACCATCGGTTCTTGGCTAGAACTGACAGTGATAGAGCCCAATCACTGTTGGGTCTTGGCTTAAACCGGTAGTGATGAGTGGCCGCCAAAACACTACCGGTTCAAGCCACAAACCAGCAGTGATGTGGTCCTTCACTGCCGGTTTTAGCCCAGCCCCAATTTTTTTTCATTTTCAAGCTCATAACCGGCAGTGAAGGTACATCACTGCCGGTTCTCACAAATCTGACAGTGATGATACCGGCAGTGATGTGCAAATCTGGCATAGTGCATGCCGACCAGTGCCGTGTGCCACACGCCTTGATCTTGTGGGTCGGGCCACCTCTGATGATGTGGCCCATGTCTTGTCTTATGGGTACTGGGGGTCATACCCCCACAACAGCATACACCACTTGTTGCATAGCCATCTACTCGTTGGTCTACCACCGCTCGCGATTCTTCCTTACCCTCAACCCATCTCAGGTACTGCCTCGTAGTGTCATCGTTGCGGGTATCACCATTGTGCCTATAGAGCAATATGGCGACCAGATAGGCCGCCAGATTGTGCCCACCATTGGCGGCGCGGGCGAGATCGTCGAGGCATGGCCGGGGCCTGTGGGTTTCCTCGAATACCAATGGTATCCTAGTGAGGAAGCAAGCCTTCGGGTTATGGAGATGGGTCAGGCTAGAAAGGAGGGCATAATAGTTGCTGGCATCATCCCACCCCAGCCCGCATCTACACTAGTCCAGTGCCATGCACCGACCGACGGTGGGGTTGCCGTAGATGCGGTGCATGGACGAGAAGGTCACCCGTATGCTTCAGAGGTTGTCCATGGGCCACCCCGAGGTCGCAGCGAGGTGGCCAGCGATCTCAATGGATAGCTCGTTAGGGAGCGCTAGCAAACGCAACGTGGGGTGCCACCTCACTGCCGTGATTGTCGGTGTTGACATCGCGCAATGTAGAGCGCAAGGAGGCCAACCAAGGGCTCGCATGGTGGCGTGGATGGAGCTACAACGTGTGGATGGCGGCGAGACAGAGCGCTAGAGAGGCGATGCAGCGTGATCGACTTACATTGATTGAGGAGGAGGTGGGGGAGGTGGCCGAGCAGGGGTTACAGTAAGAGTTTTAAATACTCTCTGTGAACTAGCGTGAGAATTCCAACGATGACATGGTTCAGATTACCGGGTGGACAGGCGATCGGGCGGACAAGACGGTCAGATTACTAGGAAATGCTGAGTTTTTTGGTTCTCTTTCTGATCTGCATGTTTTTTTCTGTTCACATTTTTTTACTGCACACGTAAGAATGTCCACCCTTTGTACATTTCATCTCGTAGGACAGTATATAGTGTTGTTTGTACCTTTGAAAGTCATAGCAAATTGAGTGCATTTGTTCATACTACCTGTGAGCCGGTTTGTTAGGCGCATGGGATGAAATTTCAGATACCAAGGAATGGAGGAAGACTGTGAAATTGCATTAATTAAAAATATCACGTCCAAGCCTCTATTGGAGCCGTCTCCCTAGTTTCCATGCAACCTTTAATTGGAACAAATTAGAGAGACGAGCTCAGCTTCCATCGGGAGTTAATTGCAGCCTTGTTTCTAGGATACGCCTAATAATACAGACTTTTTCTAAAACCCGTGGCTGCCTAATAAAGTGGTAGCATCAACCATAGCCCAGGGAGTGCAGTTGATCAGAACCTATGAAACCATGTAGCCATCTCTAGCTAGCTGCTGCACCTCGGTTGCTGCGAACCTACGACTGCTTGGATTGGAGTGCACTATATACTTCGCCAGATGACAGAAGGTCCGACCATCTAAAATATTCACTACTCGGATACTAGTAATGATGAACCTCGTGCAGTCACGTCAGAAACCTGATCTAGCCCTAGTGTCCCTATGTGTACAAAGCTTGGCCTCACTCCCATTGTGTAGCCATCTCTAGCTAGCTGACTGCCTTACTGCCCCTGGACTGCTGTGAGTCCTCTTCACAGCCACAGTAGGCTTTCAAGTCTCAAGCATGTTATGGTAGTTAAAAGCTCTTCTTATAAGATGCACTTCTTGTGTCCAGCTTTCCTATGCATTCACTTCACTCTCGGCAACCACGCAAGGTCTATATGGGAGGAGCGTCCCCCTTCCCTCAAAGATTCTGAATTTTATTTGTTTCTTTAGGAATTCAACGAATGTATTCGTACAAAACAGTTTTCCTTATATAACATGAGATGTGTCCAGCTTGGTCAGATTTACGATGCTTGGACTTTCTTGCGTGTGCTGTAAAATTTGAATAGCTATGTGGTTCCTCCATTAGGAATTACATCGATGTGAGACTTGATTGGATGAATTCCGTTATGCATGTTTACCATAACTACAGATCAAAAAGAGAACTAGAAAGAAACCTACAGGCAAAACCAACCAACAGGGCTAGAAATAGGCTACCAAATGACCAAAGGTCCTGATCTACACCAGGCTCAACAGAGTTTAACCCACCTAACTAATACAAAGTTCAACAATATAGTAAACACAGACATGCAAATAAGACTGCACAAATCAAAACCTCTGTACATTTGAACACGTCCGACATATAATGCAAGGAAAGATACATAAGGAAGAGTAATAACATAAGGAAAGAGTAACAACATATGGAAAGAGTAACAACATGTACTCCCTCCATACTCCCAACATAAGGTAGATACATCAAATGCAACATAAGATACATCAAATCAAACTTTATTTACTCCTCTACTCATTGTCGGTATTACTGTCCTCGTCCTCATCCTCCTCGTTGGTATCAATGTCGTCCTCATCCTCATCAGTGGTGATGCGGTTGGCCACCTGCTCAGCATCGGCACAAACCAGATTGCGCTAGTGCTTCTCAGTGTTGTAGGATATGTTGATTCCCTGCGTCGCGATACTAGTGTCGAAGCCATCCATCCGGCTCCGGTAGCAGGCAAGGATGTACTACGTGTTGTCCACATGATTCTTGTTCAGGTAGGCTAGCAGTTCTTCTAGGACATCGGCGAGTTGGTGAAAAATGAAGACGTAACTGCTCACCTTTTCCTCCCGAGGCGGGTTGAGGGTGCCAATACCGGTGTTCTATAGCCCATGCCTGATCTTCAAGAAAGCCTTACTCATGATGCCAATGGCCCAATCGTCTCTATCTCCAAAGGGATCCACCGAAGCTTCATCTTGATTCACCACAGGCATGGCATCATCCTCCTTCACCACGAGCATGGCGTCATCCTCCTTCACCACGGGCACGATGTCATCCCCCTCCCATGCGTGCTTCGCAGAAGGCTCACCCTTCACCATGGCGGTGGCTAAGAGTGAAGTAGGTTTGGAGAAGGCAACCGCACGTTCTTAGTGATTTAGATCTGCAGTTGGAATGGGAGGGCTTGGGGAAGGAAGGAAAACAAGCGGAGTTGCGGAAGAGATCGTGTCGGTTAATATATCACTACTACAGAGGAGCCATTGGTGTTTTTTATTTTTTGGGAATAAAGAGGAGCCATTGGTGTTGAAATGTTACTACACACACAAGAAAGTCTGACCTCTATAGGTTTGAATGCATCTGACACACTGCACATACCTTAGCTTACATTACAAATAAGTTAAAGTTGCTGCAAAATAATGACAATATCCATCCAAGAGGAAATTAACATGTTCATAGACAATCAAACAAGATTGTTCCATTTAAACATGTCATGATAGAGAGATACATCTTGCAACTTTATTTACTCCTCTGCTATTGACTCCAAGTCCAAGAACAAAGGAACATAGGGAAGATCGTAAGGTTTGTAGATGTTTTGTGACAGGACATCCCATCTAAAAAATGCACTGTAACGTGTAGGGATGGCATGAACTTTTCAACCTCTCTTGTCAATCAGCTCCTCCTGCTCCGCCTAACCTGGGTATAGATAGAATGTTGGTTTGTGAGGACAAGTATAGTACGCCCCTAGTTCTAGTTAAGTATGTCTTATTGACTGAAAGTAAGGATAAGCAGAAGAAGCAGCGAGATGAAGCAAATAGGATGCAGGTTTTGGAAAGAAGGAACAATCCTAGTCCGAAGGCAAGGACGGAAATAATAATATTCGTTATTGGCCAATGCAAATATCAACAACCAGATCTTTGAGAATCGATGGAGCTTCCCCGCTCTTAGTTTGCTTTATAGGCCGACCACCTAGTAATTAGTCAGCGGATCCTTCCCCGATACAAGACAAGAAGGGTTATCCTATTAACCAGAGCAGAGCACTCCTATATTGGGAGTTACTCTACGTATTGCTTGACGTAAAACCAATAGTGGATTTTTTCTGTCTTTTGTTGAATCTTTTTCATGGCTCGATAGAGAATTTGATAAGCCAATGATTTTTTTCCGTCTTTCATAATACGGTTAACCACCATGTTAACTAATCGATTACGAAAAATTGGATCAGATTTTGCGGTTCTTTTTTCTGCAGTACCTCGACGTGACATGAGCGTGAAAGAGGTTCAAGAATCCGTTTTCTTTTTATAAGGGCTAAAAACGAATCACTTATTTTTTTGGCTTTTTGGCCCCATATTGTAGGGTGGATCTCGAAAGATAGGAAAGATCTCGCTCCAAGCCATACATACGACTTTCATCGAATATGGCTTTCCACAGAATTCTATAGGGATCTATGAGATCGAGTATGGAATTTTGTTTACTCACTTTAAATTGAGTATCCGTTTCCCTCCTTTTCCCGCTAGGACCGAAAACCATGTTATTTGCGATGATGTCATTTTCGTTCCCACCCCAACAAAGAGAAGCAAATTCCATTCTAGGTGAACCGTTGAGTAGTACTGATCAACATCCTAGTAACCGAATTCAATGTTAGTCTCCACAAACACGTCTAGAGTGCTGACAGAATGCTTCAATATCTATTTATTAGTACCATAGTCTTCAAGGATCCATATGTTAAGCTTGGGCATATCACAACCACGAATAGTACATACACACAAGTGACCCTGAACTTGATGGATGGAACCTTTAGAACGACATGGGCAAGGAATTTTCCTCCATGTATCTCCCTCCATATCCACAGCAAGTATCTGAGGGTAAAACCCTGAGTACCCCATAATGTGCAGACAACTGTTAAGATACAAAGTTTCTGATGATCTCATATCTTCTGATCTCTCAATTGTCACACAAGTATCCTACCCCATTTAGATTCCTTATAGATCAATGCTACAGTTTAAATGAGTAGATATCCACACCCCTGCACCGATCAAACGGCGACTCCTATATATATTCAATCACATAGAAGTGTGAGAAGGCTTTTGGATCGAACCCCAATCAAGCCTCACCAACAGAATGGATGTTAGGCGGGTAGTTTCTTGAACTCCTTGGTTGCTAGATTGCAGACGACATAGCAATATGATCCATTAGCCCCTCGACACCAGCATAGGAAGGCCATTGCATATATCTGTGATAGCTACATTGGCCAAGGTGAAGGGCAAGAAGGACAAGGAGGGGTGTTCACCGATGACTCTAGTGTAGCATCGATAGCCTTGGTCGGTGTTATAGAAGAAGCCTGCTACATTCTGGGGCAGCACCTTATGGTTGTAGTGGTCCTTGATGAGGTGGTTTTAGGAGTGACAGACACATTTGTAGCAGAACAAGGAGCGGGCGGGAAGGCGTTGGAGGATCTCGACAACGGTATCGTTCATGAGGCTGGCCAGTGCGTTCTTGTTGTTGGGGGTCTCCTCCATTTTGTCTATAATGAGATCACTAAAGAGGAAAATAATCCAACAAAGATCCAATAGTGAAGTCCACAACTCATACCAAAGTGCAACTTTAACAACCATTAACAATTTTCATGGTTTGACCTCAAATAAATTTAGAGTAGCACCACATAGATATATATAACTCAAACTAGAGTAGTAGTTAATGGAGCTGTAACCATTACAATTCCAGCTAAATCAAGTATATCCATCACACTTACAATCAGTACATGAGCTCAGAGCTTCTTCCATAGGAGACAAACACAAATTAAGAGGACGACAATTACAACAATTTTGAAGGCAGAAGCAATGGGCCTATTTGTTTGCCTAGATAGATAGGTATAATCAAGCAAGCACTTCACAATTAATAGGCCTAGTTGTATACAGGCATTTACAGTAACAAAACTGAACATATGCAGAAAACCAAGACATCAGCAGAAAACCAACCAATGTTACCTCCTAGTTCTTTTCATCATCATATCATTGGCCTAACAAGATCTCCAACACTTGAATGTTTCTTGTATACCTCATGTTTAGGCAAGGACCAAAATAGTGAAGCGAACAGAAAAAGGCGAGAAAGGATATTGTGGATTGGATCTGTCGTCTCTGCCACGGCACACAACGAACACGGACACCAATGCCGCCATGCTACACCAGCAAGCCCTATTGCCTAGCCTCCAAAAGGATGCCGGAGCCACCACAGCACATCGGGGATCCTTCGCCACTGCCACTAGTCTTACGGGCACAAATTTGTTTCCACTTGAAGGGGAAATGTCCAATATAGGTCAACCTGTAGGGCATCCATATAGAGAATATAATACTATAGAGACTCCAAAGATATGCCAATACAACCAGGCATCTAGCGCAATGGTAAAGACCGTGCATTGCTTCCTCTAGGTCCCAGGCTTGACTCCCAGGCATTGAAGTTTTTTTTGAATTTATTAGACCCTGGCGGCACAAAAGGTACAAGTGACACACAAGCTGTTGGGTCCCACAGATCAGATGGAGATGGAGAAAGGTCCCACAGGTACACATGACACATGAGCCATCGGGTCCCATAGGTCGGATGGTCTCATAGGTACATGTGACACGCAAGTCATCGGGTCCCATAGGTCGAATGGAGATGGAGAACAGTCCCACAGGTATACATGACACGTAAGCCGTTAGGTCCCATAGGTCGGATGCTGAAGGGTCCCGCTGGTACACGTTGGACGGAGAAAGGATCGAGCGGAGACTTTTATGATGAATTGCAAGTGTCATAGATGAGTAACTGTAGGTCCCATAGGTACACGTTGGATGGAGATGGGTCCCATAGGTACATATCGCATGGAGAAAGGATCGAGCAGATACTTTTATGATGAATTGCAAGCATCATAGATGAGTAACTGTAGGTTCCATAGGTACATGTCGGATGGAGAAAGTATCATGTGGAGATCTATGATGAAGCCATTCGTTATAGATCAAATATTGTTTGTCATAGATAGGTAATTAGTTCAATGACGAATCCCTGTTCGTCACAGTTTTAAAGGAGATCGTCATAGATGAGTCACGCGAGTGATCTATGATGAAACCCTATGTTCTTCTGTGATGTTTTTTGTGATGATGCCTGATTTCGTCATAGAAAAGGAGGGTTGCAGGATCTCACCACTGATCTATAACGAAATGGAAATATTTGTCATAAAAAGTGATCTTCTATGATGGTATCAGATTCGTCATTAAGATTTTTGTCATAGAAGTGGAGATTTCTAGTAGTGACTGTAGCCCATCTGACAGTAGCTGGTGTGTTGACCGAAAAGGTTCGGTGGTAAGGATTGGAGTTTCTCAATGAAGGCGAAAAGTTTATGGAGACATTTTCTGAGATCACCCAAGTGACACTAGAATTCTCTAGTGGTATGGCTAAGAGAGCACTAGAGCATAGGGCTTTGGCCTAGGGTGCTCTGTAGGGTTGCTGCTGGCTTGGTGTACTCACCAGATTTCTTTGATGGTCACCGAAGATCTAGCATCAGAGAAATGGCCATGCAATGACTAGTTTTGTAACCATTGAAAACTAGTTATTGAGAACTTCAGTGCTAGTTTGGCTCCCAACAGCTAGATTGGCTTGGTGGGCTATATATATGTAGTGTGGTTAGCCATTTAAGGCTTGCTGAAGCTAATGGAAGGTACCCACACATGTTAGAGCCAAAGAAGAGCCCTCTACTCACACATATGCTCAGGTGATGTTGCATTCGAAGTGAGGTTGGAGTGATCTAGTACATTTATTTGAGAGAGATAAGATCTAGTGGCACTAGGGGCTGATTATGCAAGTTTGAGGGCTTGTTGCTCTTGGAGGTTGCCACCTCCTATATAGCTTGGTGATTGAGACTCTATTGAAGCACGCAAGGAGATTGTGTGGTGCACCAGAGGTGCTTTGTTTGGGGCTCTTATGTTCATTCATGCTAGAGGAAGGCGAAGAGCAACTCTAGTAAAAGCGAGGCATGGACATGGTGAGTGTCAAGTTGATTGGTTGGGTCAAGTCTAGTGCTCACGTTAGAGCCTACCTTGAGGGGTAGTCCAAGTTTGCAGGCTTGGGAACTAGAGAGAGGACCGACAATCCTTAAACTCACCTCTATAGGGAGTAGATGGTTGGCAATCCACCCAACTTAAGGAGAAAAATCAACATGTCTTCCATTGTCTCCTATTTGGTTTCCTTTATCTAACACTAGCTCTTTACTTGCAATGTCTTGTGCTAGTGTTGCTGCTCTTGTACTAGTGTAATTTCTTACTTGTGTAGCTTGTAGTTAGTGTTTACCTTTTGCTTACTAATATGTGTAGGAGCTCCCTTGTGCTTGCTTATGTTCTAGTTGTTTATCTTGTGTGACCTTAGACTTGTGTAGGTGAGCTCTCACTAGCTCGACACCCTACTTGTTATCTTGTTTAGTATCTTTGTAGGGTGCTTGTAAACATAGATAGAGGGGTGAAGTGGTGGCTAGGTGAAAGGTCCTAATGGCTAGAGGTTGGTGAAGAGCCTATT
Organism: Miscanthus floridulus; assembly: GCF_019320115.1. NCBI lineage: Eukaryota > Viridiplantae > Streptophyta > Magnoliopsida > Poales > Poaceae > Miscanthus > Miscanthus floridulus. The sequence continues at coordinate 44,915,312 of NC_089595.1, forward strand.
AAAAATTTCTACAACAACACTAAGATAAGTGATTAGTAAATAAGATGGCGAAGCGAATTTTGAGCTAGCACTACACTTGTGTTGCAAGCCACCTACCCAATTCTAATTTCCATGATCTCTAGTGTATCACACAAGTGCTATGTCACTAATTTACACCTAGGTGAGAAAAACTAGCTAGAGAACTACAACTAAAGAGCTACACTAGCTACAAGCACTACACAAGGTAAATACAAAGTAATGCGGGAAAGGGTAGAAGTGATTTACCGCCATGGCAAGTGATCAATCAATGAACAACAATGAATACCAAGGAGACAATCAAGACACAATGATTTTTTCTCTGAGGTTCACTTGCTTGCCGGCAAGCTAGTCCCCATTGTGTCAATTCACTCACTTGGAGGTTCACACGCTAATAGGCATCACACGCCTAACCCGCAACCGCGTGACGCACAACCAACACAAGATGAGGATCCACAAGCCACACGCAATCCACTAGAGTTGTCTTTAGCGCTCCACCGGGGAAGGCACAAGAACCCCTCACAATCACAATGATCAGAGCCGGAGACAATCACCTTCCTCCGCTCGACGATCCACCAATCACCGGGCCATCTAGGTGTCGGCAAACACTAAGAGTAACAAGAACTCCACCAGCCTAAATTGCCCAACTAGTGCCACAAGATGCTAGAACACTAAGCAATGCACTAGAGGCTCTCCAATCTCACTCAAGATGATGAAATCAAGTGTGCAAGTGAGTGGAGTGGTGTGCTCAGCTCTCAAAGGGTGTATGTTGCTATTAGAAGTGCCAAAAGAGTGGCCAAGGCTGGCTACTTGCTCTATTTATAAGCCCACAAGCAAATAGAGCCATTACCCCTTTGAGTAAGCTTCCGCGGGGGTCACAAGACATGGCAGTGTGGTCACCAGACAGAGGGTGGCAGTGACCCTCCAATGGTCATCCACTAGCCGTTAGGGCATCGGACAGGCGGTGGTGGCACCAGATAGGGGGGTGGCGGTGCCACCCTAAGCTAACCCCCCGTTTTCCCTCCTCTTTGGAAAATTAGGGCAGTGCACCAGCTAGGGGGGAGATGCCCGTGGCAGTGCCCTCAGCTGGTTCCCCCAGCCTCTATTGAAAAGAGGTGGTGGCACCGGACATCACTCGATGGTGCACCGTCGTGCACATGGTGGTGTACACCATGGTGTCCGGTGACCAACCTTCACTTGCTGTTCTCTGCCAATTCCAAGTGGGCACTACCCTAGGGGTGGCAGTGCCCCCCAGAACACCTCCCACTCGGCCTTCTCTGCCGGTCACCACCACAGGGGTGGCGGTGCACTGGACAGGGATTGGCGGTGCCCCTAGGGTAGCACCCTGAGCCAAGTTTCACCTCCTTTTCTTCACCTCTTTCACCACCTTTGCAAATGTGCTAACACTCCAAGTGTTTCACCGTCATGTGCAAGTGTGTTAGCATTTTCACAATCATTTTTCAAAGGTTAATCATTTTCTCACTGATTGTGCACTAGGCCTAAAATGCAATGCAAGTATTCCAACACCTAGTGGCACTAGATGATCGAGTTGTCCGATAAGAGCTCCCCTCTTAATAGTATGACCATCTATCCTAAATGTGGTCACATCTCTATAGTGTCTCGATCATCGAAAACAAAATGGCCCTATGGATTTCACCTTTGCCTTGAGCCTTTTGTTTTTTTCTTTCTTGTTTTCCAAGTCCAAGCACTTGATCACCATGGCCATCACCACCATCAACATGATCTTCATTAATTGCTCCACCACTTGGAATAGTGCTACCTATCTCAGGATCACTTAGATAAACTAGGTTAGCACTTAGGGTTTCATCAATTCACCAAAACCAAACTAGAGCTTTCAGTCTCCTCCTTTTTTTGTAATTGATGACAACCGTTTCACAAAGATATGAAATAAATTTAAATTTGAATCCATGTTGCTTGCCAAAGCATTTTTACCAAGCGTAAAGAATTTGGACAAGTTTCATGAACCCCCATTTGTAGCATTTGCTCCCCCTACATATGTGCTAAGAGTTTGGATTGAAAGCTTGCACATATGCATAGATTTGAGTTGTGGATGAGTAATGTCTACCAAATGATGCTAAGGTATAAGAGATGGACCTTAGAAGCATGATACCAATCGGAGTACACCGAATATACCATCCTTAGCACCATTAGTAACTAGACATAAACAAAAACTAGAATACCCCCTGAGATCAATATTAGAAGCAAGAGTCTAGTTTTCACAATATAAACATAAGTCTAGTTACTCAACCTATGCATGCTAGTTTATCATTTCATCATTCAAGCCTACAACTAGCATACACCACACAAGCATGTAATTTTAATTTAAAACTTGTGCCATGCAAGCAAACATATGAAATGCACATTCAAATGCATCAATCAAGTTTATGAGCTTGCTCCCCCTACTTGTGTGCTCAAAATTTAAATTTTAATTGATCCCCCTTTCCTTTGTCATACTTCTCCCCCTATCACTTTATATCTTTGTTTCTCTCCCCCTTTATCATCAATGACCACAAAGGTTCAATATTAGATAGGTTAAGATTATCAATGTTAATCAATGGGGTGAGGATTATTATTCCAAATTTGGTCCAATCCAGAACACTTGTCAAAGATATTTAACTCGGTTTGATACAAGGACAAGCTTCTTCACACCAAATTTCAAGGGTTATCTTGTACCAGGTTGAGCTAAACACTTATAGCTCATTTTATAGATCAAACACTAGGTTCACAAGCCCATAAACATGTCATATGCTACCACTAGATCAAGTCAAGCATAGAAGCAATAGTGGTACCATACAAGCATTAAATTCATTTGATCTTCATGAATGAGCCTATAAGACATGAGGAATGACTAGATGCACTAAAGAAGTCCTTAGCAAAGGATGTATGTATGCCAATCAACTTTTACCTTGGATTGCTCGAAGGAAAGGCATGTCATATAAGTGGGGGGTGCATCAACATATATTTGAGAAATCAAATATGTTCAACTCATTTCTTGGTTTGCAAAACCTTTTCTCATCTAGTGGCTTGGTGAATATATCGGCAAGTTGATCTTCGGTGCCCACACTCTCAATGCAAATGTCCCCCTTTTGTTGATGATCTCTAATGAAATGATGGCGGACATCAATGTGCTTTGTTCTTGCATATTGAACCGGATTGTTAGTGAGCTTGATTGCACTCTCATTGTCACATAGCAATGGCATTTTGTTGAACTTGATTCTAAAGTTATTCAAGGTGGCCTTCATCCAAAGAATTTATGCACAACAATTACTGGTGGATATGTATTCGGCTTCGGCAGTTGATAATGCAACACTATTTTGCTTCTTTGATGACCATGAAACAAGTGATCTTTCCAACAATTGACATATGCCCGAGGTGCTTTTCCTTTCAACCTTGCATCCCGCATAGTCGGAGTCCGAATATCCAACAAGTTCAAACTTTGCTCCTTTGGGATTTCACCTTTGCCTTGAGCCTTTTGTTTTTTTCTCTTTCTTCTTTTCCAAGTCCGAGCACTTGATCACCATGGGCATCACCACCATCAACATGATCTTCATTGATTGCTCCACTTGGAATAGTGCTACCTATCTCATGATCACTTAGATAAATTTGGTTAGCACTTAGGGTTTTATAAATTCACCAAAACCAAACTAGAGCTTTCACTAGACCATTAGTTAAATCCAACATTTATATTTGTTAGCCATAGCAAATAAGTTTTAGAAACGGCTATTCGCTCCCTTCTAGTCAGTCTTCTTGACCTAATACTTGTTCATGCATCGTGCATTGTGCTCAATCATCATGTTTAGCTTATGCATCATATGCAATCGTGTAGGGGAAGAAGTGACTGAGGAGTCGAGTCTTGAGCTCGAGCCAAAGTTAATTGTTGAGCTCTAGGCTGATCCTCAAGGTAGGCACCTAAGAATCCTTTAACCTTTATAATACATAAATATGCATGACTATGTGGTATGTATCCTTTGCATGTGTTAATCTTGTATATTGTCCATGAGCTAGAGGCAACCCATTTGTAGCTTTACTTCCTCGTTATTCATGATCCATGTCGTGAAGTGTTGTTTGTTTAATTCTTGGAACGTAATATTCCTTAGCATGCTCAGGCCCTGTTTGGTTGGGCTTTTGGCTTTGGCTTTTGGCCCCAAAAGCCAAAAGCCCAACCAAAGGGGCTGTTTTTGGAGGGCGTTTTTTCAGAAGCAGCTGCTTTTCCGTAGTTCATTTTTGAAAGCTGGTTTGACCCTGCTTTTGGCTTTTGGCTTTCTGCTTTTCGAAATTGGTGGAATAAAAAGCTCTTCCATAGTTGTTTCAAGAGAGATAAAGATAAAAGGTATATTTTATACTTGTTTAACCAAACAGCTTTCAGTTTTTCTACAGCTCACAGCCCACAGCAGCTTTTCCACAGCTCACAGCTCACAGCAGCTTTTTCCCACAGCCACAGCTCAACCAAACACACCCTCAATCATGCTCAGGGGAGGAGACAGGGGTCAGGGGGCCTGCCCCCCCTAAGGTCGCATAGCATCTGTTAATACTACTCATTAGTTCTACTAGTCCTAAAGGTTATAGGTAAAAAGTCTCCTCAACTAAGATAACAAAGTTCAATTAGAAATAAAATACATCTCCCTATTGTCTTTTCCTCAAGTTATATCTCTTGTTGATTATATAATTCTATGTAGATAGATAAAATAAATATGAAGTGAACAGTTGGGGAACAATGCTCTTTTTTATCTTTAATTTAGACAATTAACACCTATTTTAGGATTCCATTTCTTAATACCATGATCAAAATGAACTTCCGCTTTCAATCATCTCTTTCAAATTGATGTTCCAATATCTTCTTGTCATTTTTTCCACACTGCATTTTTATTTTTTCATCTTGCCTTTATGGAATTAATTTCTTTTAAAGATGAAGAAAGAGCAGAAATAGCTTGAAATAAACTGATGGAACCTTCTACTCGTAATTGACCATTGATACACGGTATAAACATAGCCTTAATGAATTAACTGACTTCTTTTACTTATTAAAATACAATTAAAATTAAAATAGAAAATAGAAAATTAGATCTATTAGCACTCTAAGTTCAAAAGTATAGTTTAAATTAAAGTAAAAATGTTTTATATATACTTAAATTGTATAAATAGGGGTAAACGGGTGTTTCATAGAAATTGTATTTACGTTAGAATTAGAAGAATCTGACTATGTCCGAGATGAAGAAAAGAAAGAGATTAAATAGAATTTATAGTTTTTAAGCCAACATCAAGGTTATTAATTTTTTAAAGCCAACATCAATGTCGGGCACTGGTATTTTCATTTTTTTTTCACTTCTTCTATATTTCAGGCACCTGATTTTTGTTGTTGTTGTTGTTGTTGTTGTTCAGTCAATAGGCAATTTTGTCGTTATGTCTATAGAAAAAAAATGTAAATTGTCTCTTATGAGTTATCCTTTTAATTGTATAGTTAATGTATAACTTGTTGTCTAAAATTATCTAAAAATTCAAACACCTAAAACATAGCAACTCAGTTTTTTTACACTCGGCGGACTGACCCTGTATATTTAAATCCTGGCTTTGCCCTTGTTCATGCTAAAAGTTGAGTACATGGCAAGGTCACTGCTTACTATTACATCCGTCCTAAAAATAATGTAACTATGGGTTACGTGCCACGAAAAGTGGTTCACGTTTGATCAAGTTTTTAGTGAATAATATTGACTTTAAATTAATTTGTTATGATAATACATTTCGTAATTAATCTAATGATATTTATTTGGTATCATAAACATGGATACTTTTTTATCTATAATTGGTCAAACTTAAGATACTAAAATGTATCACTGTGCTACAATTGCATTTTTTTAGGGACGGAGGTAGTACTTCCTGTGACCGTGTAGGAATTGTGTGATAATAAACTTGTAGAGGAGGAAAGAGCTATTTGAACAAGATGCTGAGTGTTAACCAAGGCTCGACAAAGGGTACTAAGGTCACAGCGAGATGGGGTCTTGGGTGACTGGTAAAGTCGCTTGAGCTAGTTAAGAACCAATTTTTATTGCATCAAATTTGAGAACCCTTTTATACTTACCATATGTCATGTATGAGTGTGATAAGCTGAGTAACATATTGTGACCAGGTAATCTGATAGATTCGGTGTGCCTTGTGATGACGGGTAGCTAGTAAGAAGCCTACTCATGTACATTACGACCGTTCATCGGTTGATTTGGCCAAATATGATAATGTGCTTGAGAGTGGGTGGTGGCCTTGTGCTGGTGTGTGGGAAAAGATGTACATTTCTTGCATGTTTGATATTTATCATTTCGAAATGCGGTACTCTCTGTTATGAGGCGAACTCATACTTTTTTTTGGCTTCTCGATGTAGATAGAGTGACTCGTGGAATATGAGTTCAGGCCTCACCACTACGGGAAACAAATCCTTTGCCGAGTGCAACTTTCTTTGTCGAGGGCTAAAAGTCGGGCACTCGGCAAAGAGCTATTTTGCCGAGTGCCGCACTCGGCAACGATATACACTCGGCAAAGAAGGCTTTGCCGAGTGTCAGGCACTCGGCAAAGCCAGACACTCGGCAAAGACCTTTTTTGTCGAGTGTCAGGCACTCGGCAAACCCTAGCGCTCGGCAAAAAGCGGCGTCAGGTAACGGCCGCCGCCTGCCGTCCAGGTTTGCCAAGTGCCAGCGGGTAGGCACTCGGCAAACCACTTCTTTGCCGAGTGCCAGACCCTGACACTCGGCAAAGAATAACGGCAAACTATTTTTTTTCCACTTTTGAACTCCAAAATTTTTCTCGAGTCCTCCTATAGTACATGAGACTCCATGTTAAAATTTGGTACATTTTATGGCTTTTTGCTATATTTAGTTAATTTATTTCATTTAATTGAATTTTTCGGAAAATGCAAATTTGAACTGCACGTGCATCGAATAATGGAATTTAATTATTTAAAAAATGATATTCATTGTATTGAGTGTAGTGTGAGGCCGTATCCAGGAACGGACCCGAAATTTCGAACATCTTGTTCACGAAACATGACCACGAACTTGCGGACGAATTGTTTTTAAATTCTATAAAATGCAAACGAAGTTCGAAAATCATGAAACTTGTCGAGATGTCATGATATCGTATGTGGATGATATGATAAAAATTTGAGAAGGTTTGGTGCACGTTATCACGTACGATGCTTACAAACCAGGACATCTCCACAGACGGCGGCGCGCCCCCGCCCCGCCCTGCCCCACGCACGCCCCACCCACGCACGGCGGCACGCCCCCGCCGGCGTGTCCCCACCGCCTTCGCCCGCCCCGCCCGCCGACGCGCCCCCGCCCGCCCCACCCCGCCGACGTGCCCCCGCCGCTCCGCCGCCCGCGCACGGCGGCGCGCCTCTGCCGGCCGCCCTGAACACCGCGGCCCCACCGGCGCCCGCCGCCCCACACCGGCCGCTCCAACCCCGCGGCCCGCGCCCCAGCCCACGGCAGCGCCGCCCCGGCCCTCTTGGCGTGACCCTGGCCGTCCTCGGCACGCCCCCGACCACCGCGGCCATCCTCTCCCCGTCCCCGACGCACCTCGGCCGACCCCGACGCCCTCCTAGCCCCCGACACCATAGGTGAGTAGTAGAGTAGCAGTGGTAGTATGTTTTATTAGAAGTAGAGTTCGGTAGAGTAGTAGTAGTAGGTGGTTGTGGTGGTGGTAGTAGTAGTACAGTAGGTGGTTGTGGTGGTAGTAGTAGTAATAGGTGGTGGTGGTGGTGGTTGTTGTAGTAGTAGAAGAGTAGAGTGGCGGTGGTGGTGGTGGTTGTAGTAGTAGAAGAGTAGAGTGGCGGCGGCGGCATTGGTGGTGGTGGTGGATGAATGTGACTTAGCAATGATATGTTGAATTGAATGCATATGTATATGTGGTTGTCGGCCATCGTGCCGTATGTTTTTTTGTAGGTTTTGGATACCTCACCGTGCAGGGGAGGTTCTGCTGAAATTTTGAACTAAGATAGTATTTTGTTCTTTTTTTTGCAGAGAAGAGCCGTCGTAGCCAAGCCAGAGTATCTCGGCAACCCCGATCGTCTTCCTCGCCGCTGCGGGTCTGCCTGCACCGCGTCGCCTCGCCACTGCACTGACCCACCATGGCCCTGCTAGCCTGACTCCACCGCCACCCTAGGTATAGCCCCACTTTCCATATCATGGTCATAGATCGCGTAACCCAGTTAGGCGTCTCCCGTTCGAAAGAGATACGGTTAGAGGTATGCAGATTTTTGCATATCTACGACCGTATCTATTTTGGATTGTCCATGTTTTTTGGACAGCCTGTAGATGTGTAGATGGGTTAGTTTTCATGGTCTATTCTGATCTGAGATAGAGTTTCAGCATCACCTCCCTGTTGTTCTCTAGATACACACTCTTCTTTGGCAGGACGTGTATCTAGAGAACAGCGGGGAGGTGTTGCCGAAATTCTGTCTCGGATAGGAGTAGAGCATGGAGACTAACCTCATCTACGCATCTGCGGGTGGGATTAGGGCCTATCCTCACCTATTAGACAGTAGGAACACCATGTAGATGCAATTGATGGTTACTTTGCTCGATGATACATATGTTAGAGGATGGATGACCGTCAGTGGATGTACACATGCCGGAGAAGTCAGAGTGATTACACCAATGAATGGATGAACAAGACCAATGTTTTCTTGAATAGTGCATTTGGTAAGGCTGCTAAAGGACATTGCCTAGTTTTGTGTCCCTGTAGCAAATGTGGAAATAGGAGAAGGGTAAACAAGGTGGAAATGGGTAAACATCTTGTGAAGAATGGATTTACGCCGGACTACACCCGGTGGGTCCACCATGGTGAAGCCCATCGTATGAGAGAGGAGGTGGTGAGACCATGGGTGGAGGCTTTTGATGCTAATGCCGGGGTAGAAGACATGTTAGATGACTTTCACCAAGGATAGTTCAATGAGGGACGTGAGAAAGAGGAGATGGAGGCAGCCACACAGGCGTTCTACGACATGATGGACTCGGCACAGAAACCCCTTCATGATCGATCAATGGTGTCTCAACTGGATGCCATTGGACGCTTAATGTGGTTGAAGTCTAAGTTAAACTTGAGTCGAGAAGGCTTCGATAAGATGTTGGCCGTGATTGGCACCCTGCTTCCGGAGGGCCACATTCTACTAAAGAGCATGTACGAGTCACAGAAACTCCTTCGTGCACTTAAGATGCCGTATGAGCAGATACATGCTTGTCTAAAGGGGTGCATCCTATTTAGGAAAGAACACAAGCATGCAAAGTTCTGTCCAAAGTGTAAATCCTCCAGGTACCTGGAGGTAGACTCTGATGATGGCTAGAAGAGGCAACTTACGATCCCCGTGAAAATCCTATGGTACCTTCTGTTCCTACCGAGGATCCAACAGCTATACATGACCGAGGAATCCACGAAACAGATGACATGGCACAAAAATGGCAAACGGTACAATCCTGACAAGATGGTACATCCATCCGATGGTGAAGCTTGGATCCGCTTTAATGACAAACATCGTGACAAAGCAGATGAGGCTCGTAATGTACGTGTCACGCTGGCAAAAGATGGGTTCAATCCTTATGGAATGATGGCTGCCCCATACACATGTTGGAACATCTTTGTTATCCCCCTTAATCTCCCCCCCCGGTGTCTCCTTTCAATGACATAACATATTCTTGTCGTTGATAATTCCTAGACACCCAGGGAGTAATATGGGTGTGTTCATAGAGCCTGTGTTTGATGAATTGGTCCGTGCTTGGGACGAAGGGGTATGGGCATACGATCGAGCTACAAAGACAACCTTCAAAATGCACGTTTGGTACCACTACTCCCTGCATGACTTCCTAACGTATAGGATATTCTGCACCTGGTGTGTTCACAGGAAGTTCGCATGCCCAATATGCAAGGAAGGTGTGAGGTTCATTTGGTTGCAGAAGGGTGGCAAGTATTCGTCGTTCGACAGACATCGTCAATTCCTACCTCTTGACCATCCATTTAGACAAGACATCAAGAACTTTATGCAAGGTGTCAAAGTGACAAACCCTGCACCGCAGATGATGACTGGTGCCGAGGTTCATGCTCAGATAGATGCTCTCGTGCCCAATGAAGAAGGTGGTTTTGTGGGATATGGTGAGCAACATATGTGGACTCATATCTTGGGCATGACGAGGCTCCCCTATTTCGATGACCTTCTTCTGCCACATAACATTGATGTAATGCACACTGAAAAGAATGTCGCCGAGGCACTTTGGGCAACACTCATGGACACTAAAAAGTCTAAGGACAACCCTAAGGCTAGAGTGGACCTGGCAACATTGTGCGATAGACCAAATCAAGAGATGCAGCCTCCTAGTCGTGGCAAGACCTAGAGAAGGCCTAAGGCCGATTTCGTCTTGAAAAAGGACCAAAGGAGGGAAGTACTTGAATGGATCCAGACGCTAATGTTCCTTGATGGGTATGCAGCAAATCTAAAGAGGGGAGTGAACTTAGGCACTCTGCGAGTCAACGGGATGAAGAGTCATGACTACCACATATGGATTGAGCGGCTTCTTCCGATGATGGTTTGAGGCTATGTCTCAGAGCATGTCTGGCAAGTGCTGGCAGAGTTGAGCTACTTATTCCACCAGCTTTGTGCCAAGGAGCTCTCTCTGACCGTCATTGATGACTTGGAAAAAGCGGCACCCGTGTTACTCTGTAAGTTGGAGAAGATCTTTCCACCCGGCTTCTTCTTGCCGATGCAGCATTTGATTGTGCACCTCCTATATGAGGCACAGATGGGGGGGGGGGCGTGCAGGACTGTTGGTGCTATCCAATCGAGAGATGTCTGAAGACTCTTCGCAAAAAAATGTAGAAATAAAGCCAAAATTGAGGCTTCCATTGCAGAGGCATACATTCTAGAGGAGGTGTCGAACTTCACAGAGAAATACTACACTGAGAACCTTCCTAGCATTTATAATCCACCCCCTCATTACAATGCTGGCAAAAATGAATCAAACCTCAGCCTTTTCCAAGGGCAACTCGGAAGCGCAAGTGCATCGACCACTAAGCAATTGAAAAATGAAGAGTGGCACAGTATCATGCTATATGTGTTGACCAACCTTGTCGAGGTGCAGCCGTTCATTGGGTAAGTTCTGAACGAACTTGTTTCATTTCGCCGTATGTCCTTGTTTCTTCGTCCAACCCCCTTGTTTCTCGTTGGTATAGGGAATTTCTTTGTCAATCCTAGCATAGATCAAGACAACCTACCCCACAAGAAAATGATACCCTTCTTTCACAGGGTGCGGGACCAGAGAGCCCTGATTTCATTTGTTGGTTCAAACAGAAAGCCCAAACTAATGCACCTATAAGTGACGAGCTGAGATAGGTTGCAAACAGCTGTGCCGTTAGGGTCAAGTCATTTACCGGTTATGACGTGAATGGATATCGTTTTCACACAGCAAGCTACGAGCAGAGTCAGCCCAATCGAAAAACCACAAACAATGGAGTTGTTATGCTCGACACTGATGGACTCGACTATTATGAAAGAATTGAAGAAATCTACAAACTATCATTCTATGGTTCCAAACCTCTTACTCCTATTATATTCAAATGCCACTGGTTTCATCCTGGAATAACGAGACGGACCCCTAAGCTTGGGCTAGTCGAGATTCGACAGGATTCCATCTATCTAGGAAAAGATGTCTACATTGTGGCTCAACAGGCCGTCCAGGTTTATTATATGTCATACGCGTGCAAAGACACCAAGCATCTTAAGGATTGGTCTATTGTGCACAAGGTATAGCCACACGATAAACTACATATGATGGAGAGTTCTATCAAGAAGAGGGGCTACAAGGGAGGTTTGACATAGACTTAACCGAAGAGATAGGAATGGAAGTAGACAATGAAAGGGATGATGACGAGGACGCTGGAGACGAGGTGCGAAATCTGAAGGACATACAAATACTTGAGCGATTACGTTTAGGCAATGACAATGAAGACAACATTCCTCCTTCGGATAGTGCTGATGAGTTGGACAATGTTGATAGTGATGACGAGAGCTATGATCCAACTAATCTCAATCATGAAGATTATTTCTAATACATGTAATACTATGTTTTTTTGTAATTATGTTTTGTTCATTTTTGCATATATTTCTAATACATGTATTACTATGTTTTTGTAATTATGTTTTGTTCATTTTTGCACCTATTTCTGATTACGTCTTGTTTTTCTTTTTTATTGTAGGTGATTGAACAAAGATGGTGGGCGACCATCATAGGTCCGTGAACTCGATTTACTAAAGACCACGCCGGCTGCAGGAGGAGGCAGAGGGGGCGGCGGAGGGATCGAACAGGAGGAGGAGGAGGAGAACCGCCAGTCGCAGGAGGGGGCCATCTCCTCCCACGCCGCGTGAGGACGAGCTAGAGGAGGAGGTGGCGCCCGTGGATGAGTCGGACGAGGAGCTGGTTCGGCAGATGGATGATGAGGAGGGGCCGCATGAGGACGAGTCTCCTCCCACGTCGTGGGAGGCGGCAGGCATGGGTTCCGCTTCCTCTGACTCCTCTTCAAGTGTCTACTTGCGAGGTCCCGCGAGCCTCCCACAGGTTCCGCTTCCTCACCAATGCCCAGTGATTCGCCCCGAAGGGCAAAACTAAGTAACTTTATATGTTATCACCACTACTTCATATGATATGATGAAAAAAAACTAATAATTTTTCTTAATCACTTGTGCAGGAACTGGGTGGTTGTGTCGGGTGGTAGCGCACGGCTAGTCAACGGCATCCTGGGTCTTCTGTGCAGGCAACACTTCCCCAGCATTGTCACGTATGCATCGAAGACAGAGCTGGCCTACTTGTTTGACCACTACGCCGTCGCCCCTGATGCGGAGTACCCCAACAAGGCGGCGCGGGTGAACGCAGAGTTTTGGGTAAGTCTCCCTCGCACAACATTGCTCAATACGTCGCATTCATTGGACTTTTCTTGAAATAATAAATGGATACATCGCTTTTGTATGCAGACTTATTACAGATGCGAGGAGGGATTTGAGGCCAGGGCGGAGCAGGTGACTACCAAAGCCTGTAAAAAACTCGTCATCGACATGCATCACGAGGTGCGCATCCAGACCATCGTAACCTACTACGGGTCGAAGCTTGGAGAGAGGAAAACCAAGAAAGACGCAAGAGAGATGCAGCTGACCTAGGAGCAGTACCTTGAGGTAAATGAAGAACATCAATATTGATTCGTTTTGAGATTAAGTTGATTTAATTTGATCTTCTTATATGTCCAATACTTGATGACATGTAGATGATTCCCTGGTGGTGCCAAGCATATCCCGAGTGCTGGGCGATGATGGTGGAGAGGTGGTTCACGGAGGAGTACCTCAAGATGCATAGGGATGCCCGGGACCGTCGTTTGCAGATGCAAGGTCCAGCACACCATCAAGGCAGCCGCAACCTCGCTGGATACAAACAAGCATGGGTACGCGAATTCATTTATCTATTGTGACGCTCAGTTCTGCTTGATTTCTAATCATCGTGCTGTCTTTCTCGCAGTCGGCGTCACATAGTGGCCAGGCTTGCTCGAACTTCCAGGCATGGTGTATGGCCCACAAGGGCAAGGCGACGTCCGACGTCTCCTTCAACCTGGAGGACCCGCCCGAGGCATACACGAACCCGAGCGTACACTCCTACATCAGTGAGTACACTGAGGTGGCGAGGTCGCTCCATAGGCCAGACCACGATCCGAGCACCCAGGACTTTGATGGAGAGGCTGTCATGAGGGCGGGGCAAGGCAAGAAGCATGGGTAGTTCTGGCTTGGCGACGACGCCATCGACACGGCCTCTACTCCCTCTCTCTCCCAGATCCGAGCACGGAGCACAAGCGAGAGCTCGGCCATTCGCACACGGCCGACCGCTGCACAGCACCGGGTCAACGCACTCGAGGTTATTCCTGTTTTACTTGTCATACATTGATCTTTACACACCTTAATTAGCTTTGCATTACTGAAACATTGGAGTAAAATATTGCAGGCCCGGCTGGAACAAGAAATGAGGCAACATCAGGAGCTAGAGGCCGGGCAGCAGAGGATGGCGGCCTAGCTGGAGGCCGGGCGGGCCGAGCGACAGGCCTAGGCGTAGAGGCTGACGGACATTATGGAGTTCCTACAAGGGCTTGGGCAATGTGTGGGCTTCTCTCTGCCAGCTGGACTGTTGGTTCCACCTCCGCCTCCGTGTCCTACAGCTGCAGCTACTCCTGTGAGTATGAAAGTTTTTTACTTTCACTTGTGCTTTGCTTGTATAGCCTCTACCTTCCTAGATTAGCTATCCAAATAATCTTGTCTTACATGCAATCTTTTCTCCTTTGTGCAGTCTCCATTTGACGGTGGTTCGAATAATCCACCTCATGCACCTCCGAATGATGGAGCTGGGCCTTCACCACAGTCGCAGTGGTCGAGATGAGTGCACGTTGTATTTTTTTATTTGTTGTTCACTTGATGATGGACTTGTGATATACTTGTGATGCACTTATGAACTTTGATGGACTTGTGATAGACTTGTGGATTTATTTTGATAGACTTGAGCACTTATTATTATATATGTGATATATATTGTGATGGATGTGATATGTGCGGATAGATGTGTGGATGGATGAGATATATATGTGATGGATGAGATATATACGTGATATATGTTTGTGTGAATTTATTTGTCATGATGGAATGTAAAAAAAATTTACAAATTGCCGTTTTGGGTCACTTTGCCGAGTGTTGCACTCGGCAAAGGACCCCGTTGCCGAGTGCCATGGTCACAGCACTCGGCAAAGCTAGAAAAATGGGTGCTCGGAAAACTATTTTTCTAGCTTTGCCGAGTGTCATGACCATGACACTCGGCAAAGATTTTTTTTAAAAAAAAATCAAACTTTGCCGAGTGCCGGTCAGAGGGCACTCGGCAAAGAATTTTTTTTTTAAAAAAATCAAACTTTGCCGAGCGCCGGCCAGGGGAGCACTCGGCAAAGAATTTTTAGAAAAAAAATAAAACATCTTTGCCAAGGGCCGGACAGAGGGCACTCGGCAAAGAATTTTTTTTAAAAAAAATAAAAAATCTTTGCCGAGTGCCTGTAGGGTTGTCACTCAGCAAAGCGACCGTCAACGGGGCCGGCGCCGTGACGGTCGCTTTTCTTTGCTGAATGCCCCCGGGGCTCTCGGCAAAGCCTTTACCGAGTGCCCGATGAAAGACACTCGGCAAAAAGGGCTTTGCCGATCAATTTTTTTGCCGTGTGTTTTTTACCGAGTGCCGCACTCGGTAAAGACTTTGTCGAGTGCAATTTGGCCTTTACCAAGTGCCTCAGGCACTCGGCAAAGAACCTGAATCTAGTAGTGCACGTTATACAAATGGTTACTAATGTTCGAACATAAGTCGTATGGTCATTTTCATTGTGCACAAAATGTCTTCCATGCAATTTTAGCATCTTATATTACTATTAAGTGGTATAATTTACCATAATAAATGGTAGATTTATTTAAGCCCAACTTGGCTAATAATGAGCTGGACAGGATCTGCTAACGTAAAATTCGTTTATTTTTTGCCTTGTATTTCGTAGGATGACTTTCTATAAGTTAGCTAACGGAAAATTAATGTGATTCGTCCACGGATAACGACATCCTCTGGAACTCTTCTCTGTGAACTGGATCTCAGTCGAGGGTCGAGACCCTATAAAAACGCGCGGTGCCAGACCAGAAACGCTCTAAGAATCCTCTCCGTCAAACAGAAGCGGGTACCTCGCACCGCACAGAGTGGTTGCACGCGCGCCGAGTCAAGCACGGCGATCATCGTCGACGCACGCACCGGCGGCGCCGCGCGGCCGCTATGGACCAGTACGCTGAGACGGCCAGAGAGAGGACGCAGGAGGACAAGACCAAGAACGTCAACGACTGGCCCCCGATCACTTCGTCCTGCACCGCCAAATGGTACTACTCGGCCTTCCACAACGTCACGGCCATGGTCGGCGCTGGCGTGCTCGGCCTCCCCTTCGCCATGTCGCAGCTCGGATGGTACGTGCGTACGCACATGCTCCAATTCATAGAAATGTGTTTTTCTTTCACAAATTTCAGCGTAAACATCAGCATAAGTCAGATTTCAGCATAAGCGAAGAGAGCCCAAATTCCTACATGGGTATATATGATTCGATGTTAAACAAGACAATTCAAATTCCTACAGGGGCTTGAGCACGGTGGTGATTGTGATGTCGTTCGTGATCACACTGTACACACTGTGGCAGATGGTGGAGATGCACGACATGATCCCCGGCAAGCGCTTCGAGCGCTACCACGAGCTCAAGCAGCACGCGTTCGGCGAGCGGCTCAGGCTCTGGATCATCGTGCCGCAGCAGCTCATCGTCGAGGTGGGCACCGACATCGTCTACATGGTCATCGGCGGGCAGTGCCTGCGCTAGTTCCACGACCTCGTCTGCAGGGGCCGCTGCAAGGACATCCGCCTCACCTACTGGATCATCATCTTCGGCTCCGTCCACTTCCTCCTCTCCCAGTTCCCCAACTTCAACTCCATCTCCGCCGTGTCCGCCGCCGCGGCGGTCATGTCGCTCACCTACTCCATGATCGCCTTCGTCACGTCGGTGGTCAAGGGCGCCGAGGAGGCCACGGCCGGCGCCATTGACTACGGACTCAGGGCGAACACGACGTCAGGCCGGGTGTTCGGCGTGCTCAACGGGCTCGGAGCCGTGGCGTTCGCGTACGCGGGTCACAACGTGGTGCTGGAGATCCAGGCCACCATCCCGTCCACCCCGGAGAAGCCGTCCAAGAAGCCCATGTGGGATGTGGCTCGGCGTCGTGGTGGGCTACTTCTGCGTCGCGCTCTGCTACTTCTGCGTCGCTTTCGCCGGGTACTACCGTTAGCCAATCTACTGTTACCTTGTGTGAACACAGCAGAGGAAGACGGCGCCGACTTAGCCGCCTGCTGTGTGTGAACACAGCAAGGGAAGGCGGCGCCGATTTTGCCCCTGCTGTGATACTGTAACCGCTGTAGGTGCAGGCGCCGCACGGCTCACCTACAGCACTGTAGGAACTGGCAGTGGCCGGCGCAGAGTCAGCCTTGTCAGGTTATCTAATTACTATGCCAGCATGGGCGTTGCACATGGACTAGATAGTTAGAGTTGTATAAATAGACATGTATGGCAACTCAGTAAAGAGAGCTCAGATTTGCCATCACACAGACAGGGCATCGGCCAACACCGTTGTCTTGTATTGTGCGTGCTTGCTCTGTTCTCCCTTCTTCTCCCAGCTCCGTCCGTAGTGTGTGGGTACGGACAACGCCGGTACATGGTCTGCGCGGCTAGTGGGTGCTCGGCAACACTAGCGCGTGCTCGACGAGACCGTCAAGTGCTCCACTCGCCTGAGCCGGTGGTCGGCAAGATAGGCTAGAGTGGTTCACTGTCGTGAGCCGGTGATCCTGTGAGACCAGAGTGGTCTAAGGCTATCTCGGTGGTCTGGAGGCTAGCTGTAGTGGTCTAGAGGTCATCTCGGTGGTCTGGAGTCAAGATGTAGTGGTCTGGAGACCATCTCGGTGGTCGGGAGGCTAACTGTGGCCAACAACTACGCCTTCGACAACTCCGTGGAGCCCAACGTGCTCATCTCCCTTGAGAAGCCGCGGTGGCTCATCGCCGCCGCCAACCTCATGGTCGTCGTCCACGTCGTCGGCAGCTACCAGGTGTACGCCATGCCGGTGTTCGACATGATCGATACCGTGCTCGTCAAGAAGCACAAGTTCACCCCGGAGATCCGCCTGAGCTTGATCGCTCGCTCCGCCTATGTCGGTGAGTCACATGCATGAATGATTCCATTGACAACTTGCATTGATCGACATGGACGGCCAAAATTAGACATCCCTGCCTTCCACGTGTATGCAGCGGCGACCATGTTTGTGGGCATGACCTTCCCGTTCTTCGACGGCCTTCTCGGCTTCGGGTTCGCTCCCACCACATACTATGTATGTACTGTACTGTACCACATCAAGCTAATAAGCTTTCACTCTACGTTCTTGATTGTTAACTGGAATACACGCGGGGATCGATCGACGTGATCTAGATGTTTTACTCATCAGATTCCATGATGTGCAGATCCCTTGCATCATCTGGCTCATACTGCGCAAGCCGAAGAAGTACAACCAGTCATGGTTCATCAACATTATAAGTTCGGTTCACTGATTGCTCATTTCTTGAGATCTGTTCATGTTCTTATGATGCTCGATGGCTGTTTTTTTTGTTAATTTGGGCAGATCTGCATCGTGATCGGAGTGCTGCTGACGCTCATCTCCCCATTGGAGGCCTGCGGCAGATCATTCTTGACGCAAAGAGCTTCAAGCTGTACTCTTGAGCATCCAAGCATCCAGAACATAGGAAGAGAGATGAGAGGCTACTTTTGTCTCGTTTTCGTTTTATCTGATGATGAGACGCAATCTATTATTTCAAGTTTTCAGTATTATGACATCATCGCCATCTATATATGATATAACTCAAACAGATCTGTGCATCTAGAACTATTATATCTAATTTTGTCCATAACCCGCAAACATACATGTGCATCGTAATAGCTACAACTTGTTATGTAGTCACCTCGACGTTTTGCAACCCGAAAATTTCTTCACCAATCGTATCATCAGTTCCAATATATCTTGGGGTCAGACTCCATATTGCTAATGGACACATGAACGTGCGTGCTTCTGACTCATATGAGCACGGGTCATTAGTTTGGGCTACATACGGGACAGGGAGAAATGTGAGACATCATGGACATGCATCGTGAGTCCAGGTCACATACCGGACAAGGAGAAGCATGAGACACCGCAGGGAGTAAAAAAAGAAGAATCCCTTCCCTCTTTATGTTAGGTATATATGCTAGTAAACATATATAAGTGTGTTAAAACGGGGACATGCAACTTGTTGCCTGAGCACTTGGATGACTTGGGACTCTGTACCAGCTTGCACGCACACTGTTCTAACTCGTAAGGACATGGAAGATTTGGGGATTTATCTAATGAGCACATTGCGTTCCAATTTATATTTGACTTTACATTGTGTTTGCACACCAAGCATCTACAGATATAATTTGGAGAGAACAGAGGCCGTCATAAAGTATTCTTGTATCCCAAAATGCATAGGGATTTTCAGAGGAAAACAGACCATTTTGGAGGCACCCCATAAGCTACTGCCTTCATAGGCGAATCTCCTAGTAGGCCTGTCTATGTTAATCTAGGCCAAACCGTTAATAAGTGTTTGGCCCATCTCTACCTGCTAACAGTCTTAAAGTATATAAAATAGAAAACACTAACATACTCTCTTTTCCTCGCCACCCGCTGACCCATCTTCCTCTCGAGGAACCACCCCCATGTCCTCACCTGCCCCATTCCTTCTCTCTCACTGCCCCTAGCTCTTTCCCTCACCTCCCCTACCTCTATTGGCAGCCAGAGCTAGCCTCGCGCCTCTCTCGCATTGCACCAGTGGCCCAGCCAAAGGCTCCAAATAGTGATGGCGACTGAGATATCGCCGAAGGCGAGCGATGGTGGCGGCCTAGATCTAACTAATTATTAAGGGCACACCAGCAGTGGTTGTGCCTGGCCTAGGACACGTGCGGTGGATTTCCATGGATGTGTTTGACCGAGGACGATGTGGCCCCTACCTCTCTTCCTCCTGGCCGCAGTGCGGATCTGCTCTTCTCCTTGATGGCAGCGGTGCTAATCTGAAAGAACCTAGATGGCTAGAGAGGTGGGTTGAACAGACTATTAAAAAATTTTCTACAAAAACACAATACTTAGGCAAAGTGGTTAGAATAAAAGGTAACTTTAATAGCAACTACTTTGCGTAGCCTAATTCACCATAAAGCAAGCCTCCTAAACAATTCTAGTAGCAAGATAAGCACTACTACTAGAGCGCTCAACCACACAAGAGGCTAGCAAGTACTCCTAGTTGAGTTGAACAAGAACAACTAAACTAAATATTCAACTACATAATTAGAGCTACTGCTCCAACTAGAGAGCTACAACTACTCTACACAAGCCCAAAGCTTAAGAACAAGAATTTTAGCATAGGTGTAGCAATGCCAATCACCAGGGCAAGATGAGGACAAATATTTATCCTAGGGTTCGGTTACTTGCTAGCAAGCTACATCCTCATTGAGACAAGTCTTTTGATGATTTCTTCGTGTGCTAAGCAAGCCTCTCAAGCTTGACCCTCAATGTGGGTGCCACAAAAAGCGAATCAACCAAGAGCACTCCAACTAACCTCGAGCATTCCACTAGAATTGTCCTTCATGATCTCCCACGGGGTAAGCACAAGACACTTCACAATCAACTCAATAGGAGACACCAAGCAATCACCACAAGTTGCTCAACGATCTACACAGCTCCAAGCAATCTAGGTGACAACAACCACCAAGAGTAACAATAAATTCGTAGCCCAATGATTTCTAGTGCCACTAGATGCAAACTCTCTCAGCAAATCCACTAGATCTCTAGCAATCTTGCTTTTGATCAATCTCTAAGCAAGGGAGTGAGTGTGAAGTGGTCTTGACCTCTCAAGGGAGGCCTATGTCAATTAGAATGCCAAGAGAGCCCTCATGGGCCAAGCACATCCCTATTTATAAGCCCCACTCAAAACTATTCGTTGAGCTGTGCTGGTAGGTTGTTTTCGAGGTCACCAATAAAGTCCAGAGACCACCAAAAACGCCCTACTGGAGAAACGGTTATGATGATCCAATGCTCCAGATTAAATCTAATCTAAGCGCTAGAGACCACATGCTCTGGTGTCACTACTATAGAAAAAACTTATGCGAGGCATTTGAGAATGGGCCTCTGTGGCGGGCGGGAATTTCAACCACCTCGGTTAATGCCTGGGATTAACCAAGGTGGGCATTTTTATTAACTGAGGTGGTCACAATCAACCACCTCATAAAATTAACCACCTCCTAAAATCTATTAACCGAGGCGGGCCTTCCAAATTACCCCTATTTTCTGAGGCGGGCCTCGGTTAATATTCCCCAGGCCCAGCAGGCCCAGGCGAGACCTGATAGCTAGAGTGAGTATAAATATAGGAGGTTAGGGTTTCTGATTTACTCCTCTCTCTCCCCCGTCACATAGTCGTGGCTCCCTCTCTCCCACCCGAGCATAGTCGCGGCTCTCTCCCCACCCGAGCACACCCCTCCCCACCCAAGCATGCCCCTCCTCTCCACCCTCCGAGCAGGACGGCGGCAGCGCTGTTGGCGGTCCTTATCGACCAAATTTGACCACCAAATAAGATACAAAAAGAGGAGAACTAGCATAACTTACACACATATGTTATTCATATTGACATATTTCCATATATATTGGAAGATCAGTGTTTTGTAGGACATATACAAGAATACGGTGGAATTATAGTCAAAGTATGCCATCAGAGAAAGCGTAACGCAGATTCGCTCAATGGAAATAGAAGAAAGGCCCATGTACCTTGCAAATCTGGGCCAAGTACCGACGTGGCAAGGACCCAGGCCCATCCAGGAAGCAACCGCGCGAAGGTGCTTGCGAGTGGAGCCAGCCCAGGTGCAGCTGCACCTGGGGTGCGCCCGCACCCCCACCACCGCCTCTCGGGCCCAGCTTCATCAGGCGGTGCAATTATGACGACTGGGGTCGGTTCATGATAGTTTCCTAATTTTCCCCCACCAAACCGACCTCAATCATGAATAAAAAGAGGAGTAGAGCTCTCTCCCAAAAAACACACACCACAACTCAAGAGCCTCTCTCCCACCACACTTGTATCTTTTTATCTTTTTAGTTTTGTTGGAGCAAGGCTAGCTTCATTGGAGAGCTTGAACCTCTAGGGGCAATCTTGGTATGAATAATATGGAGAGTTGCCTTATGTTCTTGTTCTTATATTATCAACATAGCTATGCTATTGAAATAGAGCCAAGTTCTTATGTTATTAGTTTAGCATATAGAACTTTATGCTTAATCTTTCATACATACATGTTTAGACCAAGACCTAAATTGAGGTAGTAGGTTCTACTTTAAGATTTGTTTGGTCATTATATTCTTGTGGGTTCGTCGTCTGTCCCCATGGTGTATGCTCTAGTACGAGGACTCCTGATAAAGACGGAAGTTCCTAGCCACCACTAGAGTAGCAACTAATAGTGTAGACGTGGTGTCTATGCTAGAAGTTACCTTTGTTTGCCTCGTATCCCATGCTTGAGGGGTAGGCGGCATGCGATGATAGCCTTGTCCATCCTTTGTAATTTCCCACGTTCGGATACGGCGTAGAGCCGTAGGCCAGTATCGCCTGGCAGACCAAGCGTAAGCTGGTGCCCAAAGTAAGTTTATGGTGACCAAAGCTATCTTAGCTTAGGATCTCTAACCTTAGAAATTCATGTATTGGTATGATCTGCTAATTTTAGCATAGCTATACAAGTTAAGTCTACTCTAGTTTAGGTTTATTCTTTTATTTTTTATTCTTTCTTTTATCTTTATCCTTGAGATTGGCTCGAGTGTGTGTATCACACTATCCAACATTTATCCTGGCTTACCCCTGTTATGGACTTTGGTCTACTATGCAGTCATGTTATCTTGTCCATATCATTATTAGAGACTTTTACACCATGCCTTCCTTTGGGAAAATATTAATGAACGATACCCGAATACTTCTGGGTGAAACGCTACAATGATATATCCATGCGCTTGTGGAATATTTCTGCATGTGTTCAAAAATATCATCACGGCGTTTCTGGTGTCATTGCTAGGAAACACAGTGATTGCCCTAAGAAATGCCAACAGGCGCTCCTCTCTCCCCTTGGCGCGGCGGCGCCCCTCCCTACCCACCCGAGCGCACCCCTCCTCCCCACTCTCCATGCAGGCCATCTATGGCACCCCTCCCTACCCTAGCAGCGCCAGTGATGGTGCCCCTCCCTCCCTAGGGTGCGGCGGCGCTCCTCCCTCCCCTTGGCGCAACAAGGGTGCTAGATCTGGGCGATGGCTAGGGCGGCGGTGGCAGATCTAGTGGTGGAGCGGCCAGATCCGATGGCGGCGCTGCTCCTAGTGGAGGATCCAATGGTGCAGCGGCCTCTCTCGCTCGGATCCAATGACGGCGGCTTTAGGGGCCTAGATCCGGTAGCAGGCCCTCCCCCAGCGGTTGATCTGCATCCTCCCGGTAGTGGGCGCTCTCCCTCGAGGTCCCCACCGGCGGTGGCGCGCCCTCCTCCACTGAGCTCCTCTTTCAGCTACCATGGTGGCCGGATCCACCACTAGTTGCCACATCTGTGATCGTGGTGGCCAGATCTAAGACTGTGGTGGTTGGATCCACACCCGTGGTAGCCGGATCGAGCTCCCCCAGTTGCGGATCGAGGAACCCCGATGGTCCGGTGAGCAGCTGCGGCGGCGCCGCATGAATGGGATCGGCAGGCCCGTGGATGGGCTCGTTGGGCTTGTCCACGGGTTTTTAATTTTTTGTTTTTTTATTAACCGAGGCGGGCGGCCAATCGCCTCCGTTAAGGCATGATTAACCGTGACCTTTTGGCGGAGGCGGTTGGAAAAGCCGCCTCGGTTAATGCTTTTTGCCCTCCTTGGTTAAGATTGCTGTAATGGTGTGTCTATCTACTAGACGCCATCGGGTATATTTTCACTGGCTCCTCGGAGCCTCGGTCATAGCAAACTTCAAACGGCTAGTGGGCCCTTTCTCCGGTGCCTCTCTGGTGGCACCCATCAGACAAATTTGATGGTGTCTAGAACCTCTCGGGTGATTACATCGAGAGTTCTAGGGGGTCATCGAAAAAGTTTGATGGCCCCCACCGTGGTTTTTGGTGCTCTAGCTTGAAATCCGCTCTACACAAGTGAGTGCCACATGTACACCTCATGGCCGCTTTCTCTAGTGGTTTGCAGTTAGGTTCACTAGATAAATCCAGTACTGAACCCTAGCTATGACCCCACCAACCGCTTTCTCTGATATTGTGAGTACGACTATCACCGGGAATTCTAGTGCTTGCCCAACAACACTGCATAGTTAAAACATAGGGCTAGACAATGTGTCGCTTTCTGTAGTGCTTCCCCTAGAGGGGCACCAGACTTATCCGGAGAGAATAGAAACCCTACCCTTAGCACATATCTCAAATGCTTTTCAAATTTTCTAACTCCCAATGTGTTCTGACTTGAACACATTCACCTTAGGCACTGAATTAGCTTTTGAAAAGAATTTTTACTTTCTTCCTCACCATGTCTCTAGGTATAATGCATATGCAAAGTTAGTTCAAACCTAGTGGCACTAGATATCCGTCTTCACTTTAGAGTTCCTCTCTTAATAGTACAATTATCTATCCTAAACCTGACCATGCACTATATTGCATCTCGGTCAAAAAATGAAAACCTGGGCATATACCTTTGCCTCTAGGCTTGTTTTCATTGCCTTCTTTTATCCAAGTGTGAGCCTTGCTTCATATGGTTTCATCTTCATTTCCACCATCTCCTAGCCTTGCTCATCACACCATGTATCCTAGCTTAATCACAACTCATTGAAAACATTTATCCATAAGTTGTCACTCAATTACCAAAAATCAAACATAGGGCTTTCTAATCCGCTCTTCCTCTCGCTGGTGGCGGCACACATCTTCTAATTGGGTGAGCATTTCATCTATTCCCTCCATCTTCCTCCCCCTCTAACTCACCCTCCCTCTCTCTGATCCTCGGGGCACTAACGAAGGTGAAGACACGGTTTCCCCTGCATCACTAGAGCAGGTTCCAACATTGACTCCTTTGCTCCCTCGCCTGACTACCCCAACTCCCGTTGTAACACCCTAGAATCCACAAACACCTTGGAATGCTACTAAACTTCACAAAACATTAGCCACAATAAAGATTTCGTAGCAACTCCTTTGTATTTATAAGCAACATGGAAGAAATATAGATAACCAATAAGCACCAAACTAGAATTAACGAACAACCTAACAAAAGTGTATATTACTCCAACGAGAATAAGTTTAACAAGCACACTTTAAACATCCGTTCTCAAGTCTAATGAACAAAACTAAACTATTAAGCTTTAAAACATGATATCTCTAAATGAAGAAGTGTGAGACATGTAGCTAATCTCCTTCCCTACCAAGCAAGCATCAAGTACCTGGATTGAGTAATGAAAGGGTGTCATGAAACATCTCAGCAAGCAAATTTTTTTTGACAAACTATTTAAACCACTAGTTGAATTAAACAATGATTTAATATAGAGTTCCACTTATAAAATAAACAAGATATAATATCAATATAAAATGAGTGACTTCCAATTTAGAACACAACCATATGATAGAGCATCACAATAACAATGACATATCACTTCAATATACTTCGTGCATGCATATGAATGCAATGCAAAATGACTCCTGCCTGCACACCCAACAAGGTGTGGAGCTACATCGCATGATGTTGTACCGATATGGTCATGACCATAGGTAAACGACATAACTTCCAATGCATATGAATGATGCAATGCACATGGCATGCTGCAATAAAAATCACATAAATCACCAATGATACTTCATCTTCATCTTCAAGGGTATGGATTAACCACATATGCCAAGACGGAATAATAGCAACACCATAGATAGATAATTAAGAAATCCACTGTTGATGGTGTCGCACCCAATTTTGCATAACAAAACCAAGTGCTCATATATGTGCGCCCAGGATGTCCAAACACACATATAATCTCAAATTGCCATAATATCAATGTAAAGTACTTTATTACATCGCATATCTCATCACATAGTTATCACAAGTCTTACTCATCAGCAACATTATTACATAAAGTAGAGAACTAAGCCCAAAACGCCACAGGGACTCCAACTAGGGGACATCACCCTAGTAATCCTAGACATCTTCTGGAAACTCTTCATGTACATTATCTGTTACCCATCCGGGATTTTCATTGAATGTAAAATAAGTGTAAGCGCACCATGCTTAGCAAGTATAACAAATGGGTCTATGAGGCTCAAAGGCTAGACACGGTTTGACTACGGTTAGCAATTTTAGTTGGTCAAGTTTTAGCATCATGAATCACTACTTTAGTGAATAAACCCAACCCAATTGGTGATAGTGAATAATCATGATTATGTCAATTCCCAACCATCCATAGTAACCACTAATCATGAAGGATCCAGAACGCTCGTATCCGTGAGCCTAGCTGTTATAATAGGTTAAATATTTCTGTAGAAATTGTACAACTTTACCCACCGAGCCGTGATTCCCAATGTCGGGGTTGGAAAGCCCACATCACCTCTACCTAGGAAGTGTGGCAGTGTTTCACTACGTAACCCTTCGCTAGTCGCACTAACAGGTCATAGCTACTAAGGTTTTAGCCATCTAGCCGTATGTGGCCCTCCTCTAGGAGTGGCACTCATGGTTGTGACATGGTACATACCCTAGTAGGAAAAGAAACATACCAACTAGTGCCCCCCTTTTGCCCTTATGGAAAGCTATAGACGAGCTAGTACAATCTAGTTAACAGGTTAAAGTCAGAGCCATTTGACACTCGGGATTGTACAAAACCTCCTGGGTGGCCGCTTCAGGATTAAGTCCTTATGGAGAGGCACTAGAGCACTCAACCTAGTACTCTAGCCCCCTAATTGTTGCTAAAAAGCTCCATTTTAACATATTGCATAACACATTTAGCCATGTTTAACAATTATTTTATGTTCAGCACTGTAGCATCTATCCAAATGCATCCCAAACCATAGGTATCAAGGATATTTGGTCAAAAAAGAAATCTAGGTAAAGTCCTTAAAGGTAATTCAAATTTAAACACATGCATGTATATGAAATATAGAGTTCATAGGTACAAGGGGTCTTTTCCACACTTGCCTTCCTCAAAGTTTTCTTCTTGGTACTGCTGGTCACCCAACTGATCCTCAGCGACCTCGAACTGATCACCCTCTAAACGTGTTCCAATTCACCAATCAAGCATTCATTCCAATCATCACATGCATACAAGTATACTTCTATTAGAACAGTACACCAAATAGTAGAAACAGAGACTAAAAAGCTTATAGAACTAATCTACGTACTGCTATGAACACATGAGCGAAAGAATCACTCTAATCGTTTTTAAAACACAAAAGTTATGCATAATACAAGTTTCAATGGCATTTCTGTAAATAAACCAAACTCAAATCTAAGTTTTCACGTGTTCTGGACGGTGCGTACTATTATTCAAAAGTACAGGGGCTAAAACAGATAAATATAGGACTAAAAATAAATGCTTTTGAACTGATATTGGACCGTGGGTTGATTTTAGGAAAACATAGGGGCTAAATCACAAAAGTGCACGGTGGTCGTTGTTGACCACATCGCTGGCCGACTGGGCAGCCATGTGGCATGCGCTGGTTGGCTTGGTGCACCACACGCATGTGGACACGCTGACGTGGGCGCGGTGCACCGCGTCTACTATCCGCGGTGGACCATTTACATATCCCCAAAGTGGTATCTAATCAGAGTCGTCCCCCCATGATTGAATAGTGTAGAAGAAGGGGAGGGGCTCCCCTCACCGGCGTGCAGTGCCAGCGTGGTGGAGCCATGGTCGTCGATGGCCCGAGCTCGCCGGGATCACTGGTATGGTGATTTCGGCCGCCTCAGACCCAACTGGACACACCAAAATGCAGTGAGCGACCTTGCAAATCCAATGCAGTACGAAAAGGGGGTGGGGAAACACATCAAGACGATGGCCCCGTGGTGGCACCATGAATGGCGTGGTCTGGGGCACGCCGGTACGGTGCTCTAGGGCACCATTCGAAAAAAGAGGGTACAGGGAGGTCGAGTGGCTCACCGTGAGTCCGATGGGGATGTTGCCAGCATCCGGGTTGGCTCCAAGATGACCAGTGACATGCGGAGGCGGACTGTGAAGAGGAAAGCCACCGGTCAGCATGAATCCATGAATTTGGTGACCAAAACAAGGAGAAGAAGGCACCTATAGATGCGACAGGGCACGATGGAGCTCCTAGGTGAGACGTCGATGGTGATTGAGCACCGAAGCGAGTTCGACTGTGAATGGGAAAAGATTAGGGGGAAGGGCTCGGCATCAGGGTTTATAGGCGAGCGGGGGCACGGTAGAAAGGGCAACAAGCACGGCGGAGCTACGGAATCAACGGAATTCAAATGCTAGCCCTGGCTGGCTCGGGGGTGCTGTGGGTGAGCTGCCATTGATGGCAAGTGTCATCACCGGAACAACGAAGAAGGAAGGGGAAGGGGGCGGCTGATGTGCGGGTCCCACGGTGCAGTGAGAGGAGAGGGGGAAACGGCGGGTGCACGGGTACTAGGCGTGGAGCAGGCCACTGCTGGGTCGAGCGGGCTCCAAGGCGGGCCATGGTGCGTGCGTGCGGGAGGAAGGC
This sequence comes from Miscanthus floridulus, assembly GCF_019320115.1. NCBI lineage: Eukaryota > Viridiplantae > Streptophyta > Magnoliopsida > Poales > Poaceae > Miscanthus > Miscanthus floridulus. Next base: position 44,943,729 of record NC_089595.1, read on the forward strand.
GCAGGAGCGGCTGCCGAGCATGCCGCGCTGTCGGGCCATGCACACATGACAGGAGGAGGGAAGGGGATGGGCGCGGGGCTGGGCCACCAATGGCCCAAGGCCAGAATGGGGTGCGGATAAAAAAAGAAAAGAGAAACCTTTTTCATTTTCTGGTTTTTACAAACTTGCTCCAAATTCAAACTAGATTTGAATCCAAAGCCACTCAACTCTAACCCTACACTCAGACAAAAACCAAAATGTCTCGGCATGAATGCAGCAATCATGTTACTAAATCTTATAGTAAATTTTAATTAGCCAAAAATTATTATTTAACTAGTTTAAAATGCATAAAAAATTAATTAAATGCTCAAATTTAATTACTAAATTATAATAAATTCTTAGGGTGTTACAAATCTACCCCCTTAAGATGAATCTCATCCTCGAGATTCAGATGATTCGAAAAGATTAGGATAGTCAGATCTTAGACCATCCTCTCTTTCCTAGGTTGCCTCATCTATAGAATGCTTGTTCCACTGAACCTTACACATTCTTATAATCCTGCTCCTTGTCATTCTTTTAGCTGTTTCTAAAATTCTCACTGGATATTCTTTGTATGAAAGATCCTCCTGGATATCCAGTTCATCTAAAGGTAACTGTTCCTCAGGTACCTTCAAACATTTCTTAAGCTGTGATACATGGAAAACATCATGAACACCTGAGAGTTGTTCCGGTAATTCTAGCTGGTAAGCAACTTCTCCTCTCCTATTGATGATCTTGAAGGGTCCCACATACCTGGGTGACAACTTTCCCTTAGTATGAAACCTCTTAACTCCTCTCATAGGTGAAACTTTGAGATAAACAAAGTCACCAATTTCAAACACCAAGTCCGTCCTTCTGGTGTCCACATAGCTCTTGTGTTGAGACTGTGTGACCTTCAAATTTTGCCTTATTGTTTGTACCTGTTTCTCTGTCTGTTGCAAAACTTCTGGTCCAAAGACTTGACTTCCCCTGTTTGATTCCAAAACAGTGGTGTCCTGCACTTTCTACCATACAACACTTCAAATGGTGCCATCTTAAGACTTTTCTGGTAGCTATTATTATAAGAGAATTCGGCATAGGGCAAACTCTTATCCCAACTTGTCCCGTACTATAAAGCACAAGCTCTCAACATATCCTCTAAAATCTTATTTGTTCTCTTGGTCTGCCCATCTGTCTGAGGATGATAAGCTGAGCTAATGTTCAACTTCGTGTCCATGGACTCATGTAACTTCTGCCAAAAATGAGATGTGAACTATGTACCCCTATCTAAAACAATCTTCTTTGGTACTCCATGTAAACATACAATCCTTTCCATGTATAGCTTTGCCAACTTCACACCAGAGTAAGTTGTCTTAATAGGAATGAAATGTGCTACTTTTGTCAAACGGTCTACAATTACCTAGATAGAGTCATATCCACTCTGTGTACGGGGTAATCCCACTATGAAATCCATTCCAACTTCTTCCCATTTCCACTTGGGTATCTTCATAGGTTGAAGTAGACCTGCTGGCCTCTGATGCTCTGCCTTTACTCTTTGGCATGTATCACATATAGCCACATATTCAGCTATGTCTCTCTTTAGTCCATACCACCAATATCTCTCTTTAAGATCAAGATACATTTTAGTACTCCCCGGGTGTATAGAATAGGCCGAGTCATAAGCTTCCCTCAAAATAGACCCTCGCACACAAATCCTTTTACCAAACCATACTGTTCCTTGATCATCCATGTGGAAACCTAGGGCTTTACCGATCACTATACGCTTAGCAATATCTTTGATTTTCTCATCATTCATCTGTCCCTTATGAATCTCTCATTCTAAAGTAGGTTCTACCTCTAACTCCATAGTGTTAGCCACAATACCCAAATTCAGGTGTTCGAACTCCTCACACAACTCTCTAGGTAATTGAGTTGCATAGGCCATGTTAACATAACTCATCCTACTCAAAGCATCTGCTACAACGTTAGCTTTTCCTGGATGATAGTGTATTTCCAAGTCATAATCCTTGATCAACTCTAGCCACCTACGCTGCCTCAAATTCAAATCTGATTGAGTGAATATATACTTCAAACTCTTATGATCGGTATAAATCTCACACTTATGACCAATCAGGTAATGCCTCCAAATCTTGAGAGCATGTACCACAACTGCTAACTCTAGATCATGAGTTTGATAATTTAACTCATGTTTTCTTAGTTGTCTGGATGCGTAGGCAATAACTCTACCCACTTGCATAAGAACATAACCTAGACCTTGCCGCGAGGCATCACAATAGATAGAGAAGCTTTTGGTAAGATCAGGTAAGACAAGCACTAGGGCAGAAGCCAGTCTCTTTTTTGACTCCTCAAAACTAACCTTACATTGCTTAGACCATTCAAATTTGGCATTCTTCTCTAACAGAGCAGTCATAGGTTTTGCTAACTTAGAGAATCCCTCGATGAATCTCCTATAGTACCTAGCCATACCAAGGAAACTCTGAATCTCACCAACATCCTGAGGTGGCTTCCAACTCAACACATCTCTAACCTTCTTCGGATCTACTGCTACTCCTCCATTAGAGATTATGTGGCCAAGGAAAGATACTTCTTTTAGCCAGAACTCACATTTGCTAAACTTAGCATAGAGCTGATGTTCTCTAAGCTTTTGCAATACTAGCCTCAAATGTTCCTCATGTTCTTCTTCATTGTTAGAGTAGACTAATATATCATCAATAAACACAATGACAAACTTATCAAGATACTCCATGAATACTTTGTTCATCAAATACATGAAATAAGCAGGTGCATTTGTCAAACCAAAAGACATGACTATGAACTCATATAATCCATATTGGGTCACAAAAGCGGTTTTGGGAATGTCAGAACTTCTTATTCTTAACTGATGGTATCCATATCAGAGGTCAATCTTGGAAAATACACAAGCTCCTTTCAATTGGTTAAACAGGTCATCGATTCTAGGCAGTGGATACTTGTTCTTAATTGTGACCTCATTAAGTGATCTGTAATCTATGCACATTCTTTGTGTACCATCTTTCTTCTCTACAAACAACACTAGTGCTCCCCAAGGTGAAGAACTAGGTTGGACCTAACCCTTATCTAGCAGTTCCCTTATTTGTTTCTTAAGTTCCACTAATTCATTCACTCCCATTCTATAGGGTCTCTTAGCTATGAGTGCAGTTCCAGGTAAAAGTTCAATTATAAACTCAATATCTCATTCAGGTGGCATACTTGATAACTCATCAGGGAAGACATCTAGATACTCATTTACTATCCGTATATCCTCTACTGTTGTGCCCTTCAATTGATTAACCTGATAGATTTCTGAGGCTGACTGTGTTGCGACATACTCAACTTTCTCTCCCAATGGAGTGGTTAGACTCATGGAACTGTTCCCACAATTTATAACTGCCTTCTGGGACCTCAACCAATCCATACCCAAGATAACATCAATTCCAAATGAGTCTATGACTACAAGGTTGGCTTGAAATTCTACCCCCCTTATGATCAGACTAACAACTAAGCATATCCAATTTGCTTTCATTTCCTCTCCAAGTGAGTTTACTAACATGGGTTTCTTCATAACACATACGGGAATACCATGTTTCTTTATGAAAGTAAAAGCTATGAAGGAATACGAAGCACCAGAATCGAAAAGAACTATAGCTGAGTTTGAGTTGACTGGAAATGACCGATCACCACATTAGGTGCCTCCTGAGCTGTCTCTGCAGTCACATGATTAACCTTTCCATGAACATAATTCTGTTGCATATTAGCCATTTTCTTAGGACATCTGTTGGAGTAATGTCTTGGTTCTCCACAGTTGAAGCATTTGTTGTCATTGACTACATTTGACGCCTTTGGTGCGCCATTGTTTTGTGGAGCATTGGGGACATTGCTCTGCACAGGAGCATTGTTAGTTTGTTGTTGGCACTGGACTGGTGCCTTATACTATTGCTGCTGCTGCTGTGCACGCTGTGGTTGCTGGTTGCGGTTGATCAGACTAGACTGACCCTGATAGCGCTGCTATGGATGAGTCTTTTGAGAATTGATACGGCAGCGAGAGTTGCTCCCGGATTGCTGTCCTTGGAACTTCCTTTTCTTGTCCTCCATCTCACGGTGCTTTTTCTCAATGACCAAGGCTTTATCCACTAGTTGCTGAAAACTAGCAAAGGTATGAGATAACAACTAGTATAGAGGCCATCATTCAAACCTTCCATGAACAGTTCCTGCATCTTGTCATCATCCTCCACTTCAGTAGGTGCGTACCATGATAATTGTATGAACTTCTCATGATACTCAGCAACAGACATACTCCCCTGCTTGAGATCCAAGAATTCCTTCTTCTTGAGTTTCATTAATCCAGCAGGCACATGATGAGAGCGGAAGGCACTACAAAACTCTTGCCAAGTGATGGGACTAGTTTCATTATGGCCAAAATGTAAAGAGTCCCACTAGTCAAGTGCAGCCCCCTGCAGCTGCCTAGAAACATACAAAACCTTCTCTCTGTCATCACATTGTGCAATCTCAAGTTGCCTCTCAATTGTACGCAACCAATCATCAGCTTGGAGTGGGTCTGTGGAATGTTTGAAAATAGGCGAGTGACCCTTCAGAAACTCTCCCCTCTTGTCTCTAACTTGAGGGGGTGCATTTCCATTCCCATGGTTCTGCATATTCTGAGCCATCTGCAACAACAACTGGGTTTGCATCATCATCAATTGCTCTAGGGTAACAGGGGGCGGCGGCGGCAAGTCCTTGCCCCCTTGGTTGTTTCTCCTGGTGTTCACCATTTGTAGATACATCATATAAGTCTCATATGTCTAAAATATGTAACTTTTAAGAGGTAATGGCCTAATGAGAGTAGATATCACAAGACCAAAGACAAGATATATGAAACGACCCGATTTCCACGAAGGGAAATCCACAGCGTCGAAGTGTAATAAGACCATTGTAGATCATATTACCCAAATTTCCAGTTGAATACCACATCCATACAACGATAATATCAGAGTACAAATAGTGCAGAATTACATAATTTATTACATCGCCGCATTGGCGGAATCGAAAGTAGCATTCATTCAGAATAGCTTGAAGATAAGATCGCCAAACTCGAGCGTAGGCACGAACCCCTCAACCGTCAAACTCCTTGGAGCTATACTCCTCAGCAGAACCTATGCCAAAATTTATCAGTACAATTTGTATTGGCCACTCCCACCCTATGAGCATTGCTTTGTGGAAATTGGATGCAAGTTGGATATAATCAAAAGGAACCTATAAAGCTAGGGTTTCCTATGTTTTAGCATATCAAGTATATAATAATAGTTGGTCAAGTTTTAACACCATTCCCACACCCATTCCACCCCATTTCCATCCAGAGCCAGGTTTCGATCCTAGGATCGATACACCACCATCTCCACAACATCACCATACCATCTCTATACCATCACTCAGTCGATAGGCCAACTCCCTCTCGGCACTGTCTCAAGGCCCATAGCCCCTGGCTACGACCGACACTCTCTCACGGGGGAAGAAGAGAAGGACTCATCTCACTATCTAGTTTAAGCGAAACCCAAGAAAGGTCCATAGCCACCGAGTTGGCATATGTATCGATCGATCAACCATACACTCTGCAGAGGTTTTACATAACCACAAGATCTGCCTTCTTCGCTGACCGTCGTCAACTGGGCTGATTCAGGCCGCTTTCTAGCCTAGGATAATGCCACTCTACCATTCAGCCCTTGTACACCCCAAGTCTAGTCTGGGGCGGCTGAAACTGTGAGTCATGAGCCGGGTCCACAAGGTCTCCATGAAGTCTCGGAAGGGTGTGGGGGAAATCCTCCGCGCCCCGTACCTCCTTACACTGTTCACTATCAACCTAGCAGTAGTGGCAATATCCTACCAAGTAGTTCGGTCGTCCCACACCATATAGGGTGAGTGGTACGTAAGGCTTCCTGGTGAATCTGAGTACTAGTAAGTCCTTAGGGATGACCAAGCCAGAATGTCTTCATCAGGGCTTCCATTTACCGTGCCACGATAGCACCTCCACCCTGGGCTCCTCCCATCATAGGTTCACACCCAGTGACACCTCATATACCATTTACCCACCACAGGTATCCATTCCAGGGGTGCCTAGGTAGCACCCTATGGCAAGACTTGCCCCAGGCTCATCGTATACTCCAACTTGGTCGACACAACCCTCACCCTCCACACACCCAAGTCACACACGCAGCACTCTCCCCATAGTCCAGATAACACTAGTTTCCACCATGCATTAATGTAGTATAAGTGTAGTAGAGGTGTAAGCAATGATATATAGCAGTAAGCGTGTGTCTAGCCTAATAGCAGGGTATGCAAGGGTAAGGTTGCATCAAGGTAAAGGCCATCAAGTAAGCATACTACCATGCAAGTCCTATCATTGTATGATTATAACAGTAAGTAAAGCAATAGCAGTTCTATATTAGCCATGCGTAATAGGTGCTACGAGATTGGGTGGGATGTGGCACCTTCAGTGTAGTCGTCTCCGTTCTCCTCACGGTACTCACGATCCTCGTCCGTCTGGTTCTCCTCCGAGTCTACAATGATCGCATTATAGTCGCGTTAGCGACGTTTATAGAATAGCACAAAGAAGCAATGAAAATTCAAAAGAGCCAAATACACTCAAACATGGGTTCATGGCGTAAAGCTAGATTTTAGATGAATTTTGGTCCTAGTTTCATATTTTTCTGAGGTCGTATGAATTAGTTATGAATTTCCGTAGTTTAATTCATCTCTGAAAATGGAAAAAGGCTGAATTAATCCTGGGCTGACATGTGTCACACTGTGACTGGTCCGCGTGGTATGCTGATGTTAGCATGACATCAGCATGACATCATCGGCTCGGCTCTGAGCTGACAAGTGGGGGTCCTGCTGATGTCATCTTGACGTCATCAACGTCATCGTTTCCGACAGGTGGGGCCAGGATTTCTTGGGTCACTGACTTGTGGGTCCAGTCAAAGTCAACGTCAGGTCAACGGCGAGTCAATGGTCAATGGGTCATAGTCACTAACGTGTGGGGCCAGAGCTACCGACGTCATCATGACGTCACCTCGGCTATGTTGTTACTGACATATGGGACCCACGTGATGTTGTCATGACATCAGCATGACGTCACTTACTGACAAGTGGGTCCGGAGTCTCTGTGTCGCTGACATGTGGGGCCAGGTCAACCGTCAACGTTGACCGGTCAACCAGGTTGGGCCTCGACTGGGTTTTGGTGGGCCTGGACGGGGCTGGATTTGGGCTGGGCTCAGCCCACCACGTGGCCTCGTCATAGAGTGCCACGTCGCCTTCCGAGTTTCGAGTCGGGCTCGAGTCCACGGCTCACGGTCCATGGTGGACTCAGGAGCATTGGTCCATGGACCATAGGCAGGTCTATGGTGGACCGCGTCCATGCGGGCATAGGCCGTGCGGTGCACCGTGCACCAGGTGCACGGGGTGTCAAGAAGCTTCGCCCCCTCCCCGTTTCTCCTCCGGTGTGTTCCCGCCAGTGGCGTACCTCGCCGGTGAGCCTAGCCGAAGGTGGAGGGGCACGTTCGAGTGGTGCTACGGCTTCTCCAAGGTGTGGTGACTCAACGGTGGGGCTATTGCGGTGGCCAAAGTTTCCCTAGGGGCCTAGCCATGGCGACGGCTTGCTCGAGCACAACGGCGTACGGGGATGGCATGGTGGTAGCGGCAAAAGCCGGACATGTGGTGTGTGTGAGCATCACGATGCTCCAGTAGGCTTGTTGGGCAGGTCGAAGGGACTTCTAGAGCCCCCAGTGGCTTTGGCCACGGTGGCGGCTTGATTTGGTCACGGCGGCGGTCCGGTGGTGACGGTGAGCGGAGGGCGGTGCATGGGCTCACCTTTGGTGCCGAAGACGAAAGGATGGCGGTGCAGTGGCGGGTCGTGGCCGTGTCAAGACGAAGCCGTGCAGTGCCGAGCAGCGTCAACATGGTGGATCGAGGCATCGTCCTCCGCTGCGGCGACACCGGCGACGTTGGGTGGCTTCGGCGCTCCTTCTTCTTCTTCTATCCCCTCTCTCTCTTGGCTCGGGTGAGCGGTGGATGGCCACAAGGTGGCGGCAGGGCACGGGGACGCGTTTGGGCAACCGGGGCCAGGTCTTTTATAGCCAAAGCTCGGCCAGGCATGGAGCGAGCGGCTGGGGATGGCCAAGGGGCACGTGGAGGGCTATGATCGTGTTGAGGCTAGGGCTACGGGGTCGCGACGTGGCCACGGGTGCGATGGTGAAATCGTTTTCGTGTTCCTTGGTCATCAAGGTAGGGGACAGGGAGGTGACAAGGTCACAGCTCGGCCATGGCCATGGCAGGCATGCGCGGCAGCGGTCATGCACCGTGCGTGACCCTGTCGAGCAGCTGGTGCCTGCGTGGCATCTATCCAACGGGCCTTGCAGTTGGTTGTGAGGCACGGACGGCGGAGAGGGACCGAGGCGGCAGCGGATCTTTCTCCCATGGCATATGTGCTCTGCTTTCCGATCGCAGAGGAGGGGACCAAGGAGGGGGATGATGAGGGTGTGAAAGGTCCTAATGGCTAGAGGGGGGGGGGGTAAATAGCCTAATAAAAAAATTTCTACAACAACACTTAACCAAATGGTTAGACAATTATGAGGCGAAGCGAGTGTTGCACTAGCCTACTCAAAATGCAAGCCACCTACCACAATTCTAGTTTAGATAGTGTCAATTCACACAAGAGCAATGACACTACCCTATGTTAGTGTGCTCTCAAAGGCTAACTAAAGAGCCACACCAACCAAGCATGCAAGCTCTCACAACTAGCTACACTAAAGAGCTTGTCAACTAGTTTGCGGTAAAGTAAAGAGAGTGATCAAGAGGGTTATACCGCCGTGTAGATGAATGAACCAATCAATCACGAAGATGAATAACAATGAAAACCAATCACCTCAGAATCAATGATGAACACAATGATTTTTACCGAGGTTCACTTGCTTGTCGGCAAGCTAGTCCTCGTTGTGGCGATTCACTCACTTGGAGGTTCACGCGCTAATTGGCTTCACATGCCAAACCCTCAATAGGGTGCCGCACAACCAACACAAGATGAGGATCACACAAGCCACGAGCAATCCACTAGAGTACCTTTTGGCGCTCCACCGGGGAAAGGTCAAGAACCCCTCACAATCACCACGATCGGAGCCGGAGACAATCACCACCTCCGCTCGACGATCCTCGCTGCTCCAAGCCGTCTAGGTGGCGGCAACCACCAAGAGTAACAAGTGAAATCCGCAGCGAAACATGAACACCAAGTGCCTCTAGATGCAATCACTCAAGCAATGCACTTGGATCACTCCCAATCTCACTATGATGATGAATCAATGATGTAGATGAGTGGGAGGGCTTTGGCTTAGCTCATAAGGTTGCTATGTCAATGAAAATGGCCAAAGATATGAGCCACAGCCGGCCATGGGGCTTAAATAGAAGCCCCCATGAAATAGAGCCGTTGTACCCCTTCACTGGGTACTCTGCGCTCTGACCGGACGCTCCGGTCCACTTGACCGGACCCTGGGCTCAGCGTCCGGTCCACAGATGGACGCCACATGTCATCGCCTTCAAACGCTGTTCGTCAGATTCCAACGGCTATGACGCTGACCGGACGCTGGAACCTCAGGGTCCGGTCGAGTACAGTAAGGGTCGAAACCTGGTTTTCCTCAACCGGACGCATCCGGTCCACCTCGATCGGACATAGCCAGCGTCCGGTGGTAAACCCTAGCCACTGTACCGACAGTCAATGCGACCGGACGCAGGCAGTCAGCGTCCGGTGCTTCTGGATTCAGCGTCTGGTCACTGGACCGACGCTGGCATCAGCTCTGTTCTCACTTCTATCCTCTCCACCCTTGCTCCAATGTGCCAACCACCAAGAATTAGCATCCGGCGCAATAGAAAATAGGCATTTCATTTTCCCGAAAGCACCGAATCCCGCCAAGCTTGCGAACACCTTGTGCACACGTGTTAGCATATTTTCACAAATATTATCAAGGGTGTTAGCACTCCACTAGATCCTAAATGCATATGCAATGAGTTAGAGCATCTAGTGGCACTTTGATAACCGCATTCTGATACGAGTTTCACCCCTCTTAATAGTATGGCTATCAAACCTAAATGTGATCACACTCTCTAAGTGTCTTGATCACCAAAATAAAATAGCTCCTACAAGTTATACCTTTGCCTTGAGCTTTTTGTTTTTCTCATTCTTCTCTTCAAGTTTAAGCCCTTGATCATCTCCATGCTATCACCATTGTCATGTTATGATCTTCATTTGCTTCTCAACTTGAAGTGTGCTACCTATCTCATGATCACTTGATGAACTAGGTTAGCACTTAGGGTTTCATCAATTCACCAAAACCAAACTAGCGCTTTCAGGGTGTCCCACCCGTCAGCCAACGCGGAGGAAGATGACGGCGTGGTGGTGTGCGGGCTGGCTGCGTGGGCCGCGCGCGGTCAGGCCAGGCCTGCTTGTGGCTGCGCGTGGGCCAGCGAAGCCGGGAGGGCGAGCTGGGCCGGCTGGTGGAAAAAGGCAGGCTGGGCCGATCGGTTGCTTGGGCTGCGAGGCTAGCTCCTCCCTTTCCTCTTTTTTTGTTTTTCTTTTCTTCTCATTTGTTTGAATTCAAATTTGGTTTAGGAATTTGAATTCAAAGTTGGTGTACCTTATTCATTGGAGTTTTAGATATGAGGCCCACAACATTCTTTTATATATATTAGGAACTTTATTTAGTTATTTTGTATAACAAAAATAGGTGTAGTTTTGTTATACAAAAATAGAAATAGTTTTCTCTTTAAGCATCAATTCTTTGGTTTGATTAATAATTACTTTATGGTTTATTTCTTTAAAGGAGTTGTTAGGAATTACATAAAACAAATGAAAATCCAAATCACCATTTGAGTTAACAATGTATGCTATTTTTTATTTGTTAGTATTTAAATAAACATAATTAACAAATGACATGCCATGCTCATGAAATTGTTTAGTTGGTTTTACAGCTAATGCAACACCTAGGGTTGGCTCCTATAGATGTCACTCAACATAGCATGGGGTAACAACAAAAATTTTGTAGTTGTGGTTTTTTTGGTGTGTGGATTTTTGGGCTGTTACAGTCCTACCCTCTTAACAGAATCTCATCCCCGAGATTAAAGCGTAACGTACCCTTCGAAGAGATAAGGATAGTGTAGCCGGAGGTCAGACTCTTTCTCCCTTGTTGCTTCTCTCTCAGTGTTGTTGCTCCATTGGATCTTGCACATAGGAATAGTTTTGCTTTGGGTCTCTTTGGTATCTCTGCCCAGAATTCTGATAGGATGTTCTTTATACTCAAGTGTATCTTGAATGTCAAGTGTATCAGTTGGAACTACTTCATCGGGCACTCTCAAACACTTGCGTAGCTGTGAGACATGGAATACGGGATGTACACCCGCCAATTCCTCAGGTAGCTCAAGTTTGTAAGCGAGTTTTCCAATTCTCTTGCTTATCTTGTATGGCCCCACAAATCTAGGGGCAAGCTTGCCTTTCACATGGAATCTGATAGTTCCACGTAGCGGGGATACCTTGAGATAGACAAAATCTCCCACATCGAACTCAAGTTCTCTTCTTCTTTTGTCAGCATAGCTTTTGTATCGACTTTGAGCAATTCTCAAATTCTCCTTCACTTGAGCAACTCCTTCTTCTGCATCTTGGATCTTAGCGGAATCAAAGAATGATCTTTCACCTGGTTGAGACCACATCAAAGGTGTCTTACAAGGTATGTCATACAAAGCTTCAAACGGCGACATCTTGATACTGGCTTGGTAGCTGTTGTTGTAAGAGAACTCTGCATAGGGTAGGCATTTCTCCCAATCAGAGCCATAATTCAGTAAACTAGCGCGAAGCATGTCTTCTAAAATCTGATTTACTCGTTCAGTTTGTCCATCTGTCTATGGGTGGTAAGCGGTACTGAAATCAAGTTTGGTCCCAATGGACTTGTGTAGAGCTTCCTAGAATCGAGACACAAACTGAGGACCACGATCAGATACAATACTAGAGGGAGCTCCATGCAGTCTGAGAATATGCTCAACATATAGATCTGCCAATTTTTCAGCATTGGTCTTCGTCTTAACTGGTACAAAGTGAGCAATCTTGGTCAAACGATCAACAATCACCCAGATGGAATCATTGCCTTTCTGTGAACGGGGCAATCCAACTATGAAATCCATGGATATGCTCTCCCACTTCCACTCGGGAACGTCAAGAGGCTTTAGCAATCGTGTAGGCCTTTGATGTTCAGCCTTGACTCTATTACAGGTGTCACATCGTGCCACATGTCCTGCAATGTCTGTCTTCATGCCTTTCCACCAAAAGTGTTTCTTCAAGTCCTGATACATCTTTGAATTTCTAGGGTGGATACAGTACTTAGAATCATGGGCTTCAGATAGAATTTCCTCTCGAAATGCTGGATCGGAAGGGACAGATTCTGTCCTTGAACCAGATGGTTCCTTGTTCATCTTCTTGTTGGTTGGTCTTGTAGCCTAGTTTCATCAGACCACAGAGATATTCGATCTCTTCACAACTTTTCTGAGCTTGACGGATATGATCTGTGAGATCATACTATATGCGAAGCTCATTCAACAAGTCATGCGGTAGTATCTCAAGTTGGAAATCATCAATCTCTTCCTTAAGCTCAGGTGGTACGGATTCAGTGATCAAAGTGTGACAGTAACTCTTGCAACTGAGAGCATCTATGACTACATTAGCTTTTCCCGGATGATAGTGAATTTCCAGGTCATAGTCCTTGATCAACTCTAGCCATCGGCGTTGCCTCATATTTAGATCTTCCTGAGTGAAAAAGTACTTCAAGCTCTTGTGATCCGTATAGATATCACACTTGTTGCCTATCAAGTAGTGTCTCCAGATCTTCAAGGCATGCACAACTACTGCTAACTCAAGATCATGGGTTGGGTAACGGTTCTTGTGTTCTTTCAACTGTCGGGAAGCATATGCAATCACTCTTCCACCTTGCATCAATACACAACCAAGTCCTTGACGGGATGCATCACAATAGACCACGAAATCTTTGCTGATATCAGGCAATGCTAGCACAGGGGTTGTGGTAAGCTTCTGTTTCAATTCCTAGAAGCTTTGCTCGCACTCGGGCGTCCATTCAAACTCCTTAGTCTTCTTCAGAAGGTTGGTCATTGGATGGGCTATCTTGGAGAAGTTCTCAATAAATCGGCGATAATACCCAGCCAATCCCAAGAAACTTCTGACTTCTGTCACATTACCGGGTTGATCCCACTCTTTCACAGCTTCAATTTTGGCAGGGTCAACTGTGACACCTTCAGCTAATAGTACATGGCCAAAGAAGGCAACTTCCTATAGCCAAAATTTGCATTTGCTGAACTTTGCGTAGAGCTGATGTTGTGCTAATTTCTCAAGCACAGTTCTTAGATGATGTTCGTGTTCTTCAGCGGTGGGTGAATAGACAAGGATGTCATCAATGAATACTACCATGAACTTATCCAGTTCATTCATGAAAACCTTATTCATCATGTTCATGAAGTAGGAGGGAGCATTCGTGAGTCCAAAGGACACCACGGTGAACTCAAACTGCCCATACCTAGTTACAAAAGCTGTCTTCGGGATGTCACTCTCTCGAATCTTCATCTGATGATAGCCAGATCTGAGATCAATCTTGGAGAAATACTTGACACCTCATAGCTGATCAAGCAAATCATCGATCCTTGGCAGAGGGAACTTGTTCTTGATGGTGACTGCGTTCAGGTTCTGGTAATCAATGCACATTCTCATCGAGCCATCCTTCTTCTTAACAAATAGAACAGGGGATCCCCAAGTTGAAGCACTAGGTCTGATATATCCCTTCAAGATGAGCTCATCAAGCTATTTCTTGAGCTCGGCCAGTTCATCAACTGACATGCGATAGGGTCTATTGGAAATGGGTCCTGTTCTCGGCAAAAGATCAATGAACTCTACATCACGGTCTGGTGGCATACCCGGTAATTCTTTAGGGAATACATCGGGATAGTCTCTGACCACAGGCACATCATGAACTGTCTTCTCCTCTTTTTGTGATTCTGAACTTGCTTTAAGGGCACATAGGATAGAGGTGGACTTTTCGGGCTAAGGTTCACACCTAATAACTTGGCCTGATGGGTGGGTCACTTGGACGTATCTAGGTGAACATGATATGATACCTCGGTGAATGGTTAACCAATCCATACCTAAGATGACATCTAGGTTTGTGGAAGGTAACAGGGTTAGGTCGGCTTTAAAGATAAGACCCTCAATGGTAAGATTCACTCCCTTACAGATGTGGGTGCACTTTAGGTCTCCTAAAGGTGAGCTGGTGATGATAGGCTTTTCACGTGGGGTTACAGGCAGGTCATGCTCTCGTGCGAACTTGGATGATATGTAAGAACAAGTTGCTCTAGAGTCAAATAGAACTGATGCAGTATTGCCATTAACTAAAAACATACCGTACACAATGTCAGGGGCAGCTTGTGCTTCCTCGGCATCCAGATGGTTGAGACGTCCACGAGTAGTAGATCCCTTGAACTGAGACTTCTGAGTGGCTGAGTTCTGAGGGCACTCAGTGGCTTTGTGACCCGGTTGGCCACAAGTGAAGCAGGTGAAAGGCGCTCCGCCTGTAGGGGTTGGCGTGGGTGCCTTCCAGTTTCCAGCGCTTGGTGCAGGGCGGTTCTGTGCTGGACGTTCATTCGCTGAGCGGGGACGGTTGAAATGGTCCTGAGTGTTGCAGTCCTGAGCATAACGGTCCTGGGTATAATGATCCTGAGTAGGAGTATTTGGCGGTGTAGCCTCCACTACCCCTACTCGATCCAGGGTTGTCATCCCTGTTGTGGCAAGAGCGTTCCCTAGATGGTGCATCTCTGCTGAACCTCTTGCGATCATGTCCACAGAAGGACTCCTCAGGCTTACGCTTCCTCTCCCTGTACACCTCCCCAGCTTCAGCACGGTCCTTCTTGATCTGAATGCAGCGATCCACCAGCGCACGCAGTGTGCTACTCTCAATACCGCTAAACTTCAGCTTGATGTGCAGGTTAAGTCCCTTGCGGTAATAGTACAACTTCTCCTTCTCAGAGTTCACAACATAGGAAGGTGCATAGCGCAGAAGGTTGGTGAAACGAGTAGTATACTCAATCACCCTATCCTTTCCCATCTTGATGTTGTGGAACTCCTCAGCTTTGGCCTCCATGATACCCTTAGGAATGTGATACTCAGTGAATGCTTCGGTGAACTCATCCCACGAGATGTTGGCAGGGTCCTCATGGGAATCACTGAAACTGTCCCACCAGGCGCGTGCTGCACCTATGAGCTGGTGTGTGGCAGCTCCAATGCACTCATCGTTAGTGAAAGTAGTGAGGTCAAGCTTCTTCTCCATCTCCTTGAGCCAGTCATCGGCCACAAGCGGGTCAGGGTCGGTGCCATCATAGGTAGGTGGCCTTAGCTTCATAAATCCTTCCAGCTTCCTTTGGAAGTCATTCTGCTGGCCTCCCTAGTGACGGTTTGCTCCATTAACAAGAGCTGCAAGAAGTTGGGTCTGTTGTGCCATCACTTCTGCCAAGTTCGGTGGTGGTGGTGGCGGAATGTTCTCCTCAGGCGGTGGGGTATTCTCCAGGTTGAAGGGTATCCCTCCACGTCCACGGCCACGGCCACGACCACGGTTGTTGCCACCACGCCCCCCATTTGGTTCGACTGGTTCGGGGGTGGGCGCACGTCCATGGTTCATTAGGCGATTAGATCAGCGGTTTGGCATCTGCAACACGGATCATAGAAATTTTAGTGTTTGTGCCATAAGTGCTTATAATTTAGTATGATTACATGATTTGATGATTTAAAGAAACATTTATTCTATCCAACACTCATTACAAAGAAGCAATAAGGTTCATAAAATGCAATAAGATCCAAAACATTCATTACATGGGTTTTATTACATAGCATCATCTCCAGTAGCTACACTTGGAGACTCGCGAGATTCGTACTACGCATAGTGTCTTATATTACATCTCATAAGGGGTACATCATGGGGTACAACTTATGGAAGCCACTAACATGACTCATGACCACGCAGGGTCATCTACTCTAGCTCGTACACCGTAGCTGGGATACGACTGTTCTCGATCTCGATCGACTCATCTAACTTGTGAAGTCAGGACACGTACTTCAAGGCCTCAGTGAGCTCCTCAGTAGGCTTAGCTCTAGGTAGGGTAGGGCAGGCATCTAGGTTGAGGCGAGTTGGGGCTAACTCAAACTCCTCTATCCTAGGCTTCATCTTGCTGCGAATCTCCTTGGGTAGCTGATCCCACATACCCTTCATCTCCCTGAGGCGCTTCTTATCAGACTTCTGCCAAGCCTGCCATGTCCTCTCACACTTGTCCTATAGGTACTCATTCTGCTTGAGTGCCTCGATCAGGTGACCCTAGTTGCAAACGGCCTTCTTCCTGAACTCCTCTAGATCCTGAGTCATGGTCTTGTTCCGAGATTGGATTTTTAGCATATCAATCCCCTTGGACCTTTCTCTGTCTCCTCTATGGTTGAACTCAGCCTTCTTGTCATCCAACTCTCTCTGTAACTCCAAGACCTTGCTATTGAGGTAGCAGTTCCTGTTGCCTAGGTCGGCGGCTTTGTCCTGTAAGTCTGCGACCTCAGTTCTGTGGACTTCTTCATGATGGTTGAGCTTGTCCTGTAGCTTGGCAACTGTCTCAAGTAGACTAGCTTGCTCCTATGCTCCCTACGAGTCTCGCTCCTGGTGCTCCCACAGAAGGGCCTAGTCCTGACATCTCCTCTGCTCCAGCTGGGTCACGTACCTGTCCTGCTCTAGTAGGTGAATAGTTGACACGCGAAGGCATCGGTCCTCCTCGGCAAAGATAACTCTGCTGGCTGTGAAACTCTGCTCACTAGGGGTAAGGCTAAGGTCGAGGGCCTGGGGAAGTAGACAGAGCTCTGTCGTCTTTAGGTGCTCATAGTGGTCCCTCATCACTCTGCGAAGTGCCTTGTGTGAGATAGCTTGCAGTCCCTCCTCGACTGTGTCCTCTATAGTCATCTCGGTGAAAGCTGGGACAGAAGGTAAGGTAGTGCTAGCTGGGAACTCGACTGAGGTGACAATCGGTCCTTCGATTCCTCCCTCCTGAGTGGGCTTCCCAGTGCAGGTGACCTTGACAAGCTCGTCGGGGACTCCTAACGTGACGAGAACTTGGCAGAGGGTTTGTGCAAAACCCCTAAGCTCATGTTGGTCGAAGGTAAGCTTGGCATGGTCCAGAGGTAGCGGTCCTAGAGGCGACCAGTCGACATTCATTGCCATCTGCATGTTTTAAGGAAACAGGTGTTAGCAGGTCAATAATAGATAAGCCTTGCATAAAGGTAAATGTAGGGTCAGTATATAACCGAAAGAAGGGCTGTTCACGTCCTATTCTATCATCCATTTCTGAGGGTTTTGTCCTATGGTCAAGTATGGCTCTGATACCAACTGAAACGACCCGATTTTCGCGAAGGGAAATCCACAGCGTCGAAGTGTAATAAGACCATTGTAGATCATATTACCCAAATTTCCAGTTGAATACCACATCCAAACAACGATAATATCAGAGTACAAATAGTGCGGAATTACATAATTTATTACATCGCCGCATTGGTGGAATCAAAAGTAGCATTCATTCAGAACAGCTTGAAGATAAGATCGCCAAACTCGAACGTAGGCACGAACCCCTCAACCGTCAAACTCCTCGGAGTGATACTCCTCAGCAGAACCTGTGTGCCAAAATTTATCAGTATGATTTGTACTGGCCGCTCCCACCCTATGAGCATTGCTTTGTGGAAATTGGATGCAAGTTGGATATAATCAAAAGGAACATATAAAGCTAGGGTTTCCTATGTTTTAGCATATCAAGTATATAATAATAGTTGGTCAAGTTTTAACACCATTCCCACACCCATTCCACCCCATTTCCATCCAGAGCTAGGTTTCGATCCTGGGATCGATACACCACCATCTCCACACCATCACCATACCATCTCTATACCATTGCTCAGTCGACAGGCCAACTCCCTCTCGGCACTGTCTCAAGGCCCATAGCCCCTGGCTAGAACCGACACTCTCTCACGGGGGAAGAAGAGAAGGACTCATCTCACTATCTAGTTTAAGCGAAACCCAGGAAAGGTCCATAGCTGCCAAGTTAGCATATGTATCGATCAATCAACCATACACTCTGCAGAGATTTTACATAACCACAAGATCTGCCTTCTTCGCTGACCGTCATCAACTGGGTTGATTCCGGCCGTTTGCTAGCCTAGGATAATGCCACTCTACCATTCAGCCCTGGTACACCCCAAGTCTAGTCTGGGGCAGCTAAAACTGTGAGTCATGAGCTGGGTCCACAAGGTCTCCATGAAGTCTCAGAAGGGTGTGGAGGAAATCCTCCATGCCCCATACCTCCTTAGACTGTCCGCTATCAACCTAGCAGTAGTGGTAATATCCTACGAAGTAGTCCAGCCGTCCCGCACCATATAGGGCGAGTGGTACATAAGGCTTCCTGGTGAATCTGAGTACTAGTAAGTCCTTAGGGATGACCAAGCCAGAATGTCTTCATCAGGGTTTCCATTTACCGTGCCACCATAGCACCTCCACCCTGGGCTCCTCCCATCACAGGTTCACATCCAGGGCCACCTCATATACCATTTACCCACCATAGGTATCCATTCCAGGGGTGCCCAGGTAGCACCCCATGGCAAGACTTGCCCTAGGCTCGTCATATACTCCAACTTGGTCGACACAACCCTCACCCTCCACACACACAAGTCACACATGCAGCACTCTCCCCATAGCCTAGATAACACTAGTTTCCACCATGCATTAATGTAGTATAAGCATAGTAGAGGTGTAAGCAATGATATATAGCAGTAAGCATGTGTCTAGCCTAATAGCAGGGTATGCAAGGGTAAGGTTGCGTCAAGGTAAAGGCCATCAAGTAAGCATACTACCATGCAAGTCCTATCATTGTATGATTATAACAGTAAGTAAAGCAATAGCAGTTCTATATTAGCCATGCATAATAGGTGCTACGAGATTGGGTGGGATATGGCACCTTTAGTGTAGTCGTCTCCATTCTCCTCACGGTACTCACAATCCTCGTCCGTCTGGTTCTCCTCCGAGTCTGCAACGATCGCATTATAGTCGCGTTAGCGACGTTTATAGAATAGCACAAAGAAGCAATGAAAATTCAAAAGAGCCAAATACACTCAAACATGGGTTCATGGCATAAAGCTGGATTTTAGATGAATTTTGGTCCTAGTTTCATATTTTTCTGAGGTCGTATGAATGAGTTATGAATTTTCATAGTTTAATTCATCTCTGAAAATGGAAAAAGGCTGAATTAATCCTGGGCTGACACGTGTCATGCTGTGACTGGTCCGCGTAGCATGCTGATGTCAGCATGACATCATCAGCTCGGCTCCGAGCTGACAAGTGGGGTCCTGCTGACATCATCTTGACGTCAGCATGACGTCATCAACGTCATCATTTCCGATAGGTGGGCCAGGGTTTCTTGGGTCACTGACTTGTGGGTCCGGTCAAAGTCAACATTAGGTCAACGGCGAGTCAACGGTCAATGGGTCATAGTCACTGACGTGTGGGGCCAGAGCTACTGACGTCATCAGCTGACGTCACCGTGACATCATCATGATGTCACCTCGGCTGTGTTGTTACTGACAGGTGGGACCCATGTGATGTCGTCATGACGTCAGCATGACATCACTTACTGACAAGTGGGTCTAGAGTCTCTATGTCGCTGACATGTGGGGTCAGGTCAACGGTCAACCAGGTTGGGCCTCGACTGGGTTTTGGTGGGCCTAGACGGGGCTGGATTTGGGCCGGGCTCAGCCCGCCATGTGGCCTCATCATAGAGTGCCACGTCGCCTTCTGGGTTTCAGGTTGGGCTCGAGTCCACGGCTCGTGGTCCACAGTGGACTCAGGAGCGCTGGTCCATGGATCGTAGGCAGGTCTATGGCGGACCGCGTCCATGCGGGCGCAGGCCATGCGGTGCACCAAGCACCGGGTGCACGGGGTGTCAAGAAGCTCTGCCCCCTCCCTGTTTCTCCTCTGGTGTGTTCCTGCCGGTGGCATACCTCGCCGGTGAGCCTAGCTGAAGGTGGAGGGGAGCGTCCGAGTGGTGCTACGGCTTCTCCAAGGTGCGGTGACTCAACGGTGGGGCTATTACGGCGGCCAAAGTTTCCCTAGGGGTCTGGCCACGGCGACGGCTTGCTCGAGCACAACGGCGTATGGGGATGGCGCGATGGCAGCGGCAAAAGCCGAACATGTGGTGCACGTGAGCATCACGGTGCTCTAGCGGGCTTGTCGGGCAGGTCGAAGGGACTTCTAGAGCCCCCAGTGGCTTTGGCCACGGTGGTGGCTTGATTTGGTCACCGTGGCGGTCCGGTGGTGACGGTGAGCAGAGGGCAGTGTGTGGGCTCACCTTTGGTGCCAAAGACGAAAGGATGGCGGTGCAGTGGTGGGTCATGGCCGTGTCGAGATGAAGCCGTGCAGTGTCAAGTAGCGTCGACGTGGTGGATCGAGGCGTCATCCTCCGCTGTGGCGACACCGACGACGTCGGGCGGCTTCGACGCTCCTTCTTCTTCTTCTATCCCCTCTCTCTCTTGGCTCGGGTGTGCGGTGGATGGCCACAAGGTGGCGGCGGGGCACGGGGATGCGTTTGGGCAACCGGGGCCAGGGCTTTTATAGCCGAAGCTTGGCCAGGCTTGGAGCGAGCGGCTGAGGATGGCCAAGGGGCGCGCGGAGGGCTATGATCGCGTCGTGGCTAGGGCTACGGGGTCGCACCGTGGCCGCAGGTGCGATGGCGAAACCGTTTTTGTGTTCCTTGGTTAGCAAGGTGGGGGACAGGGAGGTGACAAGGTCACAGCTCGACCATGGCCATGGTAGGCGTGCGCGGCAGCTGTCATGCACCATGCATGACCCTGTCGGACAGCTGGTGCCTACGTGGCATCTATCCAACGGGCCTCGCAGTTGGTTGTGAGGCACGGACGGTGGAGAGGGTCCGAGGCGGCAGTGGATCTTTCTCCCACAGCATCTGTGCTCTGCTTTCTGATCGCAGAGGAGGGGACCAAGGAGGGGGATGACGAGGGTGTCCCACCCGTCAGCCAGTGCAGAGGAAGACAACGGCGTGGTGGTGTGCGGGCCGGCTACGTGGGCCGCGTGCGGTCAGGCCAGGCCTGCTTGCGGCTGCGCGTGGGCCAGCAAAGCCAGGAGGGCGAGCTGGGTCGACTGGTGGAAAAAGGCAGGCTGGGCCGATCGGTTGCTTGGGCTGTGAGGCTAGATCCTCCCTTTTCTCTTTTTTTGTTTTTCTTTTCTTCTCCTTTGTTTGAATTCAAATTTGGTTTTGGAATTTGAATTCAAAGTTGGTGTACCTTATTCATTGGAGTTTTAGGTATGAGGCCCACAACATTCTTTTATATATATTAGGAACTTTATTTAGTTATTTTGTATAACAAAAATAGGTGTAGTTTTGTTATACAAAAATAGAAATAGTTTTCTCTTTAAGCATCAATTCTTTGGTTTGATTAATAATTACTTTATGGTTTATTTCTTTAAAGGAGTTGTTAGGCATTACATAAAACAAATGAAAATCCAAATCACCATTTGAGTTAACAATGTATGCTATGTTTTATTTGTCAGTATTTAAATAAACATAATTAACAAATGACATGCCATGCTCATGAAATTGTTTAGTTGGTTTTACAGCTAATGCAACACCTAGGGTTGGCTCCTACAGATGTCACTCAACATAGCATGGGGTAACAACAAAAATTTTGTAGTTGTGATTTTTTTGGTGTGTGCATTTTTGGGCTGTTACAATATATATATATATATATACACTCCCTCCATATCGTAATTAGAAGTCGTTTAGGACATGAGTGTGATTACCAAGGAGTCATTAATTAGAGGGTATTTTTCCCTGTCTGCCCCTATTAAATACGCTTGCGGGTGCATTGTATACGAGAACGTTGGAGTGGCTAGCGTAGTGTTGTTAGTGCCCCAAGGTCCCAGGTTCGATTCCTGGTGGGCGCACATGTTTTTGGATTTCGCTATTTTCCATGGCGATTTTGCATGCTACTGTGTGGAACGAGTCCGCCGTGCGCGCTCACGCCTAGGTGCGCGTTTGCTTCCAGTTTTGGCGTGGTACCATCGAGCTTAGGATGGCTAATTTGTGGACTGGGTTCGATTTGAACGAGCCCGGCACTGAAGATGACGACGCTGCCGCTACGTTCGACCTCGATGAGCACGAAGATGGCGACGGCAACGCCGCGTTTCATCTCGACGGACAGCAGCGGGTCGACGACATCCTCCGCGGCGACCTCCTCCGACTCCGGCCCGATGTCCTCCGCGGCGAGCACCTCCGACTCCGGCCCGACGCCGTCCGCGGCGACCAGCACCTGCGCGCTGCCGGTCTCCATAGCAACAAAACGAACCAAACAGTACTAAACCCTAGCCGCCGGAATCCACAGGCGAGCGTGAGGGAGATGAAGTAGGCGTGCGGACAGGCAGCAAGCGTGCTGTGGGCGGTCTGCATGCTGAGGTGATCTCTTCAATCGAGGAGTCCACGATTAATGACGAGGAGACCATGCGAATGGGCGGCCATGCGAACTGGCGGCACGCGTGCCTAGCCAGGGGTAATTGCATCCAAAATCGCCCTCGTTATCGTGAACGACTTCTTTTGCCGCAACCGACCCGGCCTCCAGAACGACACCTAAATACGATATGGAGGGAGTATATATATATATATATATATATATATATAGGGTAAGGCTATTCTGCAGCTGGCCATAGAATAACTTATTCTATAGCCACCTTGATTTACGATAATATTTATACCAATTTACGATAACATGAATATGCATTTACGATACTCGTGTTACTACAACTCACGATGATATTTACGATAATGTTATAGTAAATCACTTAGTAAGGAGTTACTGTAATCTCGTAAATTAGCATGAACTACTATTCTACAGCTGGCCAAAGAATAACTTATTCTATGGCCAGCTGCAGAACGGTAGTTCTATATATATATATATATATATATATATATATATATATAAAGATAAATGTTCTGAACTTTTTCGGCGAGTTAGACAGACAGCAGTGTAGTAAAATGAGCATATATTACTCTTTGTTTATCATATGAATACAAATTTTGCATTTATGGAAAGTTTATGAAATTCTCGACAACTTTTATTTAGAACACATTCCCAGATTCTGACGTTTAATCAGGCAAAAACAGATGACAAGAAGTACTGCTCTAGATTTCTGACAGCACAGAAACATCAATTTACAACAGCTGTATCTCACAATTCGTAACAGATATTTAGGTGATTCTAGAGCCAAAAGAAAGATGCAGAAGTCTATTTATCTCCATAAAATTTTTATGACCATTGAACATCCAGGACATGAGATATGAACTGATAAAGGTGGACTGCTCAGAATGATATAGAACAGACAACAGGATAAAAAGAAACCCAACTATTTATTCATATCATCCTTAAGCCTTAGTCTTAAACTAAATGACTGTGGATATGCCCACAAATTACCACAATCATGAAAAAAATCCAAATCAAACATTATCCATCATGACAATCATCCAACCACTTAAGTGACAATTGTTCAACCATTGAAAAGAAAAGAAACTAAACACACTCTCGCACATCTATGCGTGTTTATTACATATTTATGGGAAATCCTCCTATGGATCGATGTTGGTGCTGGTGTTGGGGTCTCCATGGCCTCCTCTATTCCTTGGAGGCGATTCAGCAGGAATACTTGATGCCTCCACATCAGGACCACCTTGTTGTTGCTTCAACATAGCATTCTCAAGCGCAAGATGTAGGTATGCCTTCCCCATGACATCTAGCTCATCCAAGGTTTAATCCAAGTCAGTGTTGGTCTGGGCCAAGCTCACCAGGGTAGGCTTAAGCCTATGGTTCTCCTCCCCAAGTGGTGTGGCGATGTTGCAAGTGGACTGGCTGCTCTGACGGCGGGGAAGATAACGATCTTCCTCCCATCTGATGTCGTCGAACTGGTAGTCACGATTGACCACCAATGCTTGTCAAGCAGCATCCCGGATGGCAGCTGCACATGTGAGCTATGCAGTGATAGCACGGTGGATGTAGCTCACCCGACTCCCTTCGTGGATGTACACCTCCATCTCCTAGAAGCCGGTGTAGTCGGGGTGGGTCCAATGCTCCGTCCGGTACTGCATGGTGCACCTAGTGTGGTAGCGGCATACAAGGGAGAGAAGCTTTGGGTGGTAGTAGGCATCATCCTGCAAATCATAGAGGATCTCTACAATCCACCCCTTAGCTAGCAGTGCGTCATGGTAGCCATCACCATCACCTCCACCATCTCCTCCATCCCCATCACCATCACCACCATCATCTCCACTGTCATCACCACCATCATTACCCCCATCATCAAAATCAGAGTTGTCAGAAGCATCACCATCTCTAGGATCACCAGCTCCATCCTGACCCACCTGTTCATCTTCCTCCATGGGCTCCTCATCAGATTCTTCTATCTCCACAGGCTCCTCATACATGGGCCCCTCTTCAGTCTCCTCATCCCTGGGTTCATCCTCCATCTTGTCCTCCAGAGGTTCCTCTATGGGCACCTCCACAGGCGGTTCCTCCTGGGGCTCCTTCGCCATGTTCCTCAATGCCTCAACTAGGTGTGGAGGAATGCACTTGCCAAGCGTGAACCTCATCCTCCTTGTTGGCATCACAATGGTACGCTTGTGGGTTGTCAACTTGGTGTGGGCCATCTACAAGATTGAAAAGGTTGAGTATTAGAATAAGATGATTTTTGCAACAGATAATAGATGGAATATATTTTTTTATAGTAAATTAAAGGTAGCAAAATAAAGATAATGTGATCCTAAAAACTTCCATTTCTAACTAGGTTGATCGTCCTACAGTCAGTTATAGCTTTGATACCAATTTATCGCACCCAATTTTGCATAACAAAACCAAGTGCTCATATATGTGCGCCAGGATATCCGAACACACATATAATCTCAAATTGGCATAATATCAAAGTAAAGTACTTTATTACATTGCATATCTCATCACATAGTTATCACAAGTCTTACTCATCAGCAACATTATTACATAAAGTAGAGAACTAAGCCCAAAATGCCACAAGGACTCCAACTAGGGGACATCACCCTAGTAATCCTGGACATCTTCTGGAAACTCTTCATGTACATTATCTGTTACCCATCAGGGATTTTCATTGAATGTAAAACAAGTGTAAGCGCACCATGCTTAGCAAGTATAACAAAGGGGTCTATGAGGCTCAAAGGCTAGACACGGTTTGACTGTGGTTAGCAATTTTAGTTGGTCAAGTTTTAGCCTCCCAAATCACTACTTTAGTGAATAAACCCAACCCAATTGGTGATATTGAATCATCAAGATTATGTCAATTCCCAACCATCCATAGTAACCACTAATCATGAAGGATCTAGACCACTCGTATCCGTGAGCCCAGCTGTGAAACAGGTTAAATATTTCTACAGAAATTGTACAACTTTACCCATCGAGCCGTGATTCCCAATGCTAGGGTTTGCAAAGCTCACATCACCTCTACCTAGGAAGTGTGGCAGGGTTTCACTATTTAACCCTTCGCTAGTCACACTAACAGGTCGTAGATGCTAAGGTTTCAGCCGTCTAGCCGTATGTGGCCCTCCTCTAGGAGTGGCACTCATGGTCACGGCACGGTACACACCCTAGTAGGAAAAGAAACATACCAACTAGTGCCCCCCTCTTGCCCTTACGGAAAGCTATAGACGAGCTAGTACAATCTAGTTAATAGGTTAAAGTCAGAGCCATTTGACACTTGGGGTTATACGAAACCTCCTGGGTGGCCGCTTTAGGATTAAGTCCTTATGGAGAGGCACTAGAGCACTGAACCCAGTACTCTAGCCCCCTAATTGTTGCTAAAAAGCTCCATTTTAACATATTGCATAATACATTTAGTCATGTTTAACAATTATTTTATGTTGAGCGTTGTAGCATCTATCCAAATGCATCCCAAACCATAGGTATCAAGGATATGTGGTATAAATAGTAATCAAGGTAAAGTCCTTAAATGTAATTCAATTTAAACACATGCATGCATATGAAATATAGAGTTCATAGGTACTAGGGGCCTTTCCTACACTTGCCTTCCTCAATGTCTTCTTGGTACTACTGGTCACCCAACTGATCCTCAGTGACCTCGAACTGATCACCCTCTAAACATGTTCCAATTCACCAATCAAGCATCCATTCCGATCATCACATGCATATAAGTATACTTCTATTAGAATAGTACACCAAATAGTACAAACAGAGACTAAAAAGCTTACATAACTAATCTACATACTGCTATGAACACATGAGCGGAAGAATCACTCTAATCGGATTTAAAACGCAAAAGTTATGCATAATACAAGTTTCAATGGCATTTCTATAAATAAACCGAACTCAAATCTAAATTTTCATGTATTCTGGATGATGCGTACTATATTCAAAAGTATAGGGGCTAAAACAGATAAATACAGGACTAAAAATAAATGCTTTTGAACTAATGTTGGACCACGGGTTGATTTTAGGAAAACATAGGGGCTAAATCACAAAAGTGCGCGACGGTCACGGTTGACCACGTCGCTGGCCAACTGGGCGGCCACGTGGCACGTGCTGGTTGGCTTGGTGCACCACACACACATGGATGCACTGACATGGGTGCGGTGTACCGTGTCTACGGTCCACGGTGGACCGGTTACATATCCCCGAAGGGGTATCTAATCAGAGACGTCCCCCCCGTGATCAAATAGCGTAGAAGAAGGGGAGGGGCTCCCCTTGTTGGTGTGTAGTGCCAGCACAGCAGCGCCATGGTCGCCGATGGCCTGAGCTCATTGAGATCACCGGTACAGCGATTCCAACCGCCTTAGACCCAACCGGACACACTAAAATGTAGCGAGCGGCCTTGCGAATCTAATGGAGTACGAAAAGGGGGCGGGGAAACATGTCGGGATGATGGCCCTATAGTGGCGCCATGAACGGCGTGGTCTGGGGCTCGCTGGTATGGTGCTCTAGAGCACCATTTGCAAAAAGGCGGGTACAAGGAGGTCGAGTGGCTCACCGTGAGTCTGATGGGAAGGTTGCCAACGTCTAGGTTGGCTCCAAGATGACCAGCGACGTGCAGAGGTGGACTATGAAGAGGAAAGCCGCCGATGAGCATGAATCAATGAATTTGGTGATCGAAATGAGGAGAAGAAGGCACCTACAGATGCGGCGGGGCATGGTGGAGCTCCTGGATGAGACATCGACGGCGATTGAGCACCGTAGCGAGCAAATTTCGGTGGCAGGGCATGAGTTCGATTGTGAACAGGAAAAGAGGAGGGGGAAGGGCTTGGCAGTGGGGTTTATAGGTGAGCGGGGGCGCAGCAGAAAGCGCAATAGGCACGACAGAGCTATGGAATAAACGGTATTCGAATGCTTGCCCTGGCTAGCTCAGGGGCACAGCGGGTAAGCTGCCATTGATGGCAAGCGCCATCACCGGAATGGCGAAGAAGGAAGGGGAAGGGAGCGGCTGACATGTGGGTCCCATAGTGCAGTGAGAGGAGAGGGGGAAATGGTGCGTGCATGGGTGCTAGGCGTGAAGCAGGCCACTGTTGGGCTGAGCGGGGCGCCAAGCTAGGCCGCGGTGTGCGCGTGCGGGAGGAAGGCGCATGAGCAGGCTGCCGATCACGCCACGCTACCGGGCCACGCGCGTGTGATAGGAGGAGGGAAGGGGATGGGCGTGGGGCTAGGCCACCAATGGCCCAAGGCCAGAATGGGGTGTGGGTAAAAAAAGAAAAGAGAAACCTTCTTCATTTTCTAGTTTTTACAAACTTGCTCCAAATTCAAACAAGATTTGAATGCAAAGCCACTCAACTCTAACCCTACACTCAGACAAAAACCAAAATTCCTCGGCATGAATGTAGCAATCATGTTACTAAATCTTATAGTAAATTTTAATTAGCCAAAAATTATTATTTAACCTAGTTTAAATGCATAAAAAATTAATTAAATGCTCAAATTTAATTACTAAATTATAATAAATTCTTAGGGTGTTATAGACGGTCACTAACATCAATTATAAACCATCAACATAACCTGTATTTATACTTAATTCTATCACCAAACATAGGTATTGAGGTTTAAAGTAACAAATTCCACAAGTTTTGGTGATTCTGTGTTGTCAGCAGGCTTTATCCAGAAAACCGCCAAGGGGGACCAATTCGTCAAAGGAAATCACGTAATTCTGTAGAGAAACCAATGTCGGAAGACTCTAGGAGGCTCTCCACTAAAGCATAGCCCCAGACAATGACATGTGGGGCCACCTAGCCCCACACGCAGGCCACCCAACCCATAGGGTCCACTAGTCAGCCCCTCGTTGCTAAGTCGGTTCCCCACCGCCTCCTAGGTTGCATCTATGCCGTTCTTTAAGTCGGTTTGATCCAAGGACTCACGTTGGATGCTCTAGATTATATATACCAGCCCCTGCCCACCTCCCTAGGCAGATCCTAAAACCCTAATTCATATCATGAGGATCAGAGTTATCTATCAAGAGAAGATTAGTCCTCCATAGGATCTAGTCTTGTAAATAATAGTGAGATATAGAGTGAGGGAAGAGTTTGGATAGTAGAAGACATAAGCTTACCCAAGTCAGAACTAGAGAACCTTAGTTTTCCTCTCTATGCTCCTATTTATCCTTAGCCTTGTTGCCACTCCTAGTTAAGTTAACCCTTAACCTATTCTCTACCCCTTGTTTAGTTAGATCGTAGTTAGTCTCACATGTTTCCCTATGGATACGATAATTGGAATACTTCCAGGTGAAAGCTACAGCGGTATCCATGCGCTTGCGGATTTATCTATGTGCGTTAATTTATACCAACAAGCTTTCTGGTGATGTTGCCGATGAAACAGTTGCTGAATTAACTTTGAGCCTAGCTTAACATTTTTTTACCTTTTCTTTTAGCATGGATTCCACTCCTATGGGGGGTACGACCCCGGATACCCATGGCAGACCACATGGGCTATGCCCCTAGGGGCAGCCCAGCCCACAAGACGAAGCCTTGCGGGGCACGACACTGCTCAGTGCCTCCCGTAAGACACTGGGAAGATATCCTGAAGATACTACGAGATCTGTTAGGATACATATGATCCCATGATTCATGTAATCTGTTATTACTTTCTAGTTTTCTCCTAGATCTAACCGACTTGTAACCCTACCCCCAGACTATATAAGGCGGGCAGGGACCCCCTCCAAACTCACGCAATATTATACGATAGCCAATACAATCCAACAGACCACAAGAGTAGGGTATTATGTCATACTGATGGCCTAAACCTGTCTAACTTGTGTGTCTCTATTGCCTTCTTATTCTCGATTACACGCATCTCTATCGATCAATCTACCTTCATGGGATACCCCTCAGAGGACTGCCAATGATATTTTGTCGACAGTTGGCGTGTCAGGTAGGGGTGTGCATGTTGATCCATGGTTCACCAGATGGGATCTCAAGATCGACACCGCTCGGGGCAACCTGACTTCCTGCGGTGGCGTGCTTCAATAGCCTGACAGGCTCGATATCCGTTGGCTTGATTGCTCCATCTACAGTGGCGACGGGCGACATCTCAGCTCTCTAGATCCAATCTTGGGACAACAAACTACACGATGGCGTCACTCTCATCCTCCGATTAGCCTCACTAAGTTTCGACAAACATGCTGAGCTGCATCCGCATGGGAATACGGGAATCCTACTCTGATCCAATTGGACATGCATAGGAGTCCTGCTCTAGTTCAATACGTGCATAATGATTGCACCATGAAGATCCGGCCAGGGCATTGTTCCATCACAAGCAAACAAGAAGCGTGTATGGGGGCCATGCAAGTTATTTAATCAAGGCGAAATTTGCACGTCCGTGCATGCACGACATGCTATACGCCCAAATTTGGCCCAAGCGCCCAGACGACAAGATCCCATCGGTTAGGAGGAAGACACATAGGAGGAAGACCACGGATTGCGCCTTGCCTTAGTCGGACACGGGCTTTGCCTCCCTATGAGGGTTAATTCTATCAGGCTCCGACTATGCTTGTCCGACTATGACTCTGACTCCACGCACCCATCTGACTACGTTGAGCCGCCAGCAAGTCGCTAAGCGAGCTGCTCACGACGCTGACCAGATAACGACATACGCCACCGACCAGACATTCTGTCTAAAGCTAAGTCACGCTTTAATATTTTTCTAAATATTATCCAATCTTCGTATATCGCCATAATGTTTCTCTGAGCTATTTTCGCCATGTTTGCTCTCCAAATGATTTTCTGAACCCCCGAACAGTCATGTTGATGCTCGGATGTCCCTAGAGACGACCCTATCTCTGGCTCCTCCCTACACGTACACGAGCGTCTGCCCTCTGCATTATGGGTGGCCGGCAGTGGCTCCTTAGCGACGCTTTGTTCTTCCTACATGCATACGGGCTCCATGCTCTGCGTTATGGTTAATGGGCTAGCTAGGGCTAGAGACTCAGCTACAGACTAACTGGCCGGGCAGTTTATATTAAATATAAATACATCTTTAGAATAACACTAAGTGTTCACACCAACTGATCGCCTAGCTGCATACGCTATTTCATCACCATTGCTGATTTTTCTCTAGAGATCATATATTTTTACATCATGTACTACCCATTCTACATATTTGTATTGCAGGATCATCGTCTAGGTGATCAGACCACCTGGTGCTCGGACTTCTCCACCAATCAACTGGTCAGACCGCTAGGTTCATGGACTTCGTCGCCGACTAGTTGATCGGACTGTTCGTCGGTCGCTTCTACTCAATGCTCACTTCACCGCTGACTAGTTGACCAGGCTATTCATCGCTCGTGCTTCATCGCTAGCTACGTCGGGGGCTCCTTGGTGCTCGAACATCGCCAGATACGCCGAGGACTCCTTGGTGCTCGGACATCACTAGCTACGTCGGTTACTCCTCGGCGCTCGGATTCTTCGTGCTCGAGGACTAAGTGGGCACACTTCACCCCACTTCACCTTGCGGACATCAATATGCTAAACTGATGAGCGCAAGCCTAGAGCCACTAAAATCTTCAGAGCCCATCCTAACACCTGGCTATGAGCTGAGCCCGTGTTTTATAAAACTAATTCAGGATCAATCCTTCTTGGGAGAAGGCAATGAAAACCCATACTCACACCTACAAGAGTTTGAACAGACATGTGCATGCTTGTGTATCGCTGGCATATCTAATGAGACCTTAAGATGAAAGTTGTTTCCATTCTCTTTGATGGGAAGAGCTAAACATTGGTATAGTCAAACTATAGGAAGTATGCAAGGAGATTGGGAAACACTATGCTCTAAATTTTGTTTATGTTTCTTTCCCATCTCTAAAGTGGTTAGCCTTTGGAAAGAGGTTCTAAATTTTAGACAACTAGAAGAAGAATCTCTTAGTACATCATGGGATTGTTTTAACGAACTCATCATCATTGGCCCAGACATTGCCATTCAAGACCCTGTACTTCTTCAATATTTTTACATGGGTATTAGCAAGGACTCCATGGAATCCCTTAATGTAGCCTCTAGAGGAGCTTTCCTTCATCTGTCTGCTAGTGAAGCAAGGGCTATGCTTGATAGAATTAGTGGAAAGACTCCCTGCACTAGCATTCATAATGAACTCCCTGAGAAAGAGAAGAAATCATCTCTCGAACAAGAAGAGAAAGTTTTAATAGAAAAATCACAACCACTCCAATCCCAAGATTTAGCTATCAATCCTGAACCATCAATACCCCAAAATCCTCCAAGGGAAGAAAAAATTCAACCTTTTGAAATTTCTTGTGAGGATGATCTTTTTATGCTAATTTTGGGAAAAGCTTAAACTTACAGTTCCACAAGAGACCTTCGAGCGAATATAATTCAAATCCTCTCAAGAAGGGATCTCTTAGAAAGTGTCCTTATTCCCATATAGGACATTGGGAAGAATTCAAGGATGACATTTCAAGTAATGCCATAGAAGGAGAGCTGAGCCATCTAGAAGCCATTCCTATCCTCTCCCCTTCTATGTCCACATTAGATGTCTCATCTGAACCCATCTTTCAACCCATCCTTGACCCCGATGATCCCTCTTATGCTCTCTCTCCTAAGTCTCATGATGACCCTAGAAATCCACCAAGACAACCAAAGCATAGGAACCATGAAGGCCACAAGGATGACCAAAAAGAGCAACAACAATGGCTGGAATGTATTAAGAACTTGTATGCCATTGCTAAAGAATGGATGGACAAGGACGAAGGCTTATGGGTAGAATCCAAACTTGGCTAAGATCCAAACGGTGAGCTTAAATTAATCTCTTTAATAAACATGACTCATCCAAGTTTGGAGGAGGCCTTAGACGAGATTAACTAGAGAGCCACCAATTCACGGGAAATCTTGGACAATAAAACATCCAATGAATGTCATAGGCATGGAATCATAGAGACAATGTTTCTTCCTATAGACATTCATGAAGAAACACCCTTAAAGATTGAAAAGCAAGATAACATCAATGAGCATGGAAGTTATTTTATGAACACCTCATCGAATCCATGCTTGCATGAGAAATCTCCTAAATCAACTGGTCTCTCTAACATTGCCGCACACGAGGTCTTCAACCCCCTTATACTTTCTGTTCCTAAAAAAATTGAAAGGGTGGTTGTAGATACATATGTTTATCACAAAAATTGTAGATCTCGTTATGTGAATCTTGAGATAGGTACACAAAGGTTGATGTTGGAGGAGAAACCAATTCACCAACTTGAGTGCAATTTGAAGGTTTCCCAAGGACGAGCTTTTGTCCTAAAACAAGCACTTTTGGGAGATAACATGAGCTTTCACTTTTTTCTATAATACCCTTGTGAAGTGAGCATAGAAACATAATTGTGAAAATATTCCTTCAGATATTTTTGTCACTAACCATTTCAGGTTTGAAGCAAAAAGAATGAAGGATGACGACTCAAGGTATGTCCAACCAACCATGATGCAACATTGAATCACATCCATCCAAACTTGATTTTGCCTAGCAAAATTCAAGTGTGGGGGATGGACTTCTTTGAAAAATCTTATGCCAAGTTGCTAATTCATCTTGGTTGTCTCTACCTTTAAGCCATACTCAATTTGCTAAACAACAATCATGCTCTTTCATCTCTATTTGAATAAATCTCTATAATGCTTTCATGTCGCCTTTGTTGACTATAGTATGTTCAAGGTTTGGAGTATGTTCATACATCTCATAAATTAAGCATGGTGCTTAGTTTAGGAGTGTTGATCTTACTTTCAAAGGCTTTTTAAATTAAGCCTGGTGCTTAGGTTAAAATGCTTTCCTAGATTAAATTAGACATGGTGTCTAGTTTGATTTTTGAGCCAAGAATATGCTATAGTAGATACTGGTCATTTTGTTGGACTAACCCCATGTAGGAAACTTTTAATTCAATATTGGTAAGTCACGAGATGAATTCAAATCGGAGATGAAGCAAGACACAACTCATTCATTGTAGATGTAAGAACTACATACCTCATTCAACATAGATGAAAGAACTATAAGTACCAAAGTTCGTTCACTTTGCCTTTTGCTGCAAGTTACCTTTGCCTTGAGCCATGCTTGTATAAAACATGATCTCTATACTAAAGTAATCCCAAAATCATCTTTTCATTAGCATAGAGGGAAATTACAAAATTATGGACAAACAACCCGTGTTTCAAAATCATATAGTCCTTCGGGTATGTGTTGTCCACTAATCCTTTGCAGGCATAAAACAATGAGTGAGGCAAAAGCTCTAATAAGGTGTCAAAAGGTCAAAGAGCAGAAAGAGGGCATGACAAAAGGATGAGAAAGAAAGGGTGCAATTTAGGAGACAAGAAGCTCATGAATAGCTCAATCTGCGAGACTAGCCGGACAAGGAAAACTTCAAGCAAAAGGGAAGGACCATCACAAGTCATCTTCCCTTCGTCATATGGTGACATTATGCTCCAATGACAAAGGTAGCATCGTAAGGTAAATGGTCATTATTTAAATAGTTTTTCCTTGATTCTGGTAGGCACATAAATAAGAAACAAAATTTGTTTGAGTTATAATTTACCTGATCAAACCTGATTAGCTCAACATGTCTTGTTCTTTAAGCTTGTTCCTAGCACCACTTTCTTGATCCCATAGTCAAAACCAAATGAGCTAAAATATTGCACATCCTATCTCTAGAAGATGATAGTCATAATCATGTAAAGTTTGATACATTATGTAAAAATAGACAATCCTTCCATAGGTTAAGTAACTCAATCTTTTCTGCCAAATGAACTTAAATAATCTTTTGGTCTTGTCACCCATGACATAATTGAACAAAACACACAACATCAATTTCATCTTGTTCAATGTGCCTAAGGTTAGAGAAGAATAAATAAAGTTTTAATTCTATTGGTGTTTTCCCACCAATAGAGCCCATGCACTTGATCTCTACCTTGTCTTATGAGCAGGACACACTTCAAGCAAAGTGTAAGGGAAAGATAGTCGACTCCCTAATTTCTACAAGTGAAGGTCCTGAACCTGTCAAACCAAAATAAAAACTCAGAACCAAGACAGGTTTGGTGGAAGAAGGTGACATCATAATTAGAGGCGCCACCTCAAGAATTCTCATCTTTAGAGCAAACCAAGGTGCTTGATCAATGAACTTCACAAGGAAAAGTCTGGTTCAAAGTACTTACAATACCGAACCATCACCGAAAGAGCTAGCTTGGGGGTGAAGCACTTTCATGTATCTAGGTAAGTATGCTTTCCCTATATTCTAGTTTTAGTTTCTTTTAAATAGTTAAGAAAAGGGTAAAATTGAAAACAAAATAAAAGATGTGTCTAGTTTGCTTTAATTTATTTTTAAGAGTTGAATAAAATAAAGAGAACTTAGAATAATCTCTTAAATGGAAATAATGAATAGTTGCTCTATTGTAATTCCTTTCAAGTACCTAGTTTTTAGCCTCAAATTCTCTCAAGTTTTGAATACCACTGATTTAATATAAAGATTTACTCTAAACTTGAAACTCGTGGGTAGCATATGCTTGATCTATGTCTAGGTAATTGACGGATATGATATGAGAGGGTCTAAGCTGCTGTTTATCTTGTTCGAAGTGAGACTAAAGTTTTGGAGATTTATCTTTAGAAAAACACAAAAATGCTACATGATGAGTTCCTGTATGACAAAGTTTGAATTCCTATTAGAGCCATATATATTATTTAGGCTAGGAAAACTTCCACATATATGTTGCTTGCTTTTGCATTGAGTTTTATCAAGCTTTGTTGCCCCTTATGAGAGGTTTGTCATGCTCTTAAAATCAAAATCACGTACACACCACCCAAATATGCACTACTCCTACACTGGGGGTAGGCGCAAGAACATGCTTTCCATCTAGATCCACTCAAAAATGTTCTATTCCTACACTGGGAGTGAACAACAAAAACATGCTTTATATGTTTTCCATTCACCAAATAAATGCTCCAAGTTCTTGTTACTATCTCTCAAAAGTTTTGTTGCAGAAAAGAGGCATGGGGCTATGCAAAAGTTATTCATAAAAAAGAGAGAGAAAAAAGAGATATTAATAAGATAGCCCCTGCTCTCTCGCAAAAATATTTCCAAGTTTCAAGAAGAGATATGTTTTCAAGGAGCATAATAGAATTAGGTTAGCCACCATATATATCCACCATATATCCACACACATGCACATCTTGATTTGATTGTATGACTAAACTCTCTTTGGATCCGTTGTTTGACTTTACAATATATGCATTGTAAGTATGCTCTAGCTTTCTCCCTATCTATGAACTCCACATAAGCCTTAGTGGTAGGAAGGAAAATGCATAACATCTTTATCGCCTTGGTAAGGATCCACAAATACCACATATATTGAGAGATTTGAGAGTGTCATACAATGGAATCTCTGAGTTTTATTTTGAAAACTTATAAAAACTCCTAAATAATGGTGGAACAAGGAACTTGAGACATAGCGCTTGACTTGATTGTTCTGTCTTTCAATTGCTCAAGACCCAAGTGAAGGCTAAGAAGGCCCATGGTTGAAGGTAATATGGGTAAGTTTGAAAGTCATATCAGTTTATTCTAATTCGGAGGAGAATTTTTGATTGAACACCTATGTACTTTTGAGGAGTGAAAATATATAGCAACTCCTGATCCATTGCTAAATTTAGCTTTGCTCAGGGATTGACAAAGGTTAAGCTTGGGGGAAATTGTTGACGATCACTAACATCAATTATAAACCATCAACATAACCTATATTCATACTTAATTCCATGACCAAACATAGGTATAGGGGTTTAAACTAACAAATTCCACAAGTTTTGGTGAATCTGTGTTTTCACAGGGTTTATCTAGAAAACCACCAAGGGGGACCTATTCGTCAAAGGAAATCACGTAATTCCACAGTGAAATCAACGTGGGAAGACTTTGGAAGACTCCAGGAGGCTCTCCACCAAAGCGAAGCCCAAGACACTACATGTAGGGCCACCCAGCCCCACATGCAGGCCGCTTGAGACCAGGGGTCCACCAGTTAGTCCCTCGTTGCTAAGTCAGTTCCCTACCACCTCCTAGGTTGCATCTATGCCGTTCTTTAAGTTGGTTTGATCCAAGGGCTTACATTGGATGTTGTGTCCTATATATACTAGCCCCTGCCCCCCTCCCTGGGTAGATCCTAAAACCCTAATTCATATCATGAGGATCAGAGCTAGCTATCAAGAGAAGATTAGTCCTCCATAGGATCTAGTCTTGTAAATAATAGTGAGATAGAGAGTGAGGAAAGAGTTTGGAGGAGATGCCAGCCTATCGGTGCTCTCTCTACGGCTTGTACCTTAGCGGATTCAAGTTCTACCTGAGCTTGCTTCTGAAATTTCTTTGGTAATCAACTTATGATTCAAGTAAGCATCTTGTTTATATTGTTTATTAGGTTTGCAACTCTTTTGAGTGCTTTATTCTCTACATAGGGGGAGTAAAGTATTAATCATAAGTGTAAGCGTGGTGCTTAGACTTAGGTTAATTATGGTTGCACCCTGCATTCCGGAAGGTGGTAGATCGTGTGAGTGACATAAGTTCTATATAGCCTATACTATATAGCTTCATTGATCCTTTGTAGTCCACCTCCCGTCTATAGGCGCACATAGGACACGGTTGCGAAGGAAAGCATCCTCTGCTGATGTCTTTCCCTAGTAATGTCCCCAGTTGAATAGTAGAAGACATAAGCTTACCCAAGTCAGAACAAGAGAACCTTAGTTTTCCTTTCTATGCTCCTATTTATCCTTAGCCTTGTTGCTACTCTTAGTTAACTTAACCCTTAACCTAGTCACTAGCCCTTGTTAAGTTAGATCGTAGTTAGTATCACATGTTTCCCTTTGGATATGACACTTGGAATACTTCCATGTCAAAGCTACAGTAGTATTCGTGCGCTTGCAAATTTATCTGTGTGCGTTAATTTATACCAACATCCATGAAATAAGATTAAATAGACAAAGATCACAAAGTTTGGTAATTATTAGTTTGAAATTATTATAAACATTTTGGTGTTGGTGATGGAAATACATAACAAGTCAAAACGGTAGCAAACTACCTGTCGGGTATCAATATTAGGGATACCCAAAGTAAGGAAGTTAGCACCCACGATGACTTCCCTGGATGGCTCGAGACATATTAAATGGTCTTGGCCGACCCCAAGGCTGCGGGCTCCGTCTCGCCCGAGCTCGAGGACGCGGGTTCTGTCTCGCCCAAGCCACAGGCTCCATCACCTCGAGGTCACGGACTCCATCTTGCCCGACCTCAAGGCCACGAGCTCCGTCTCGCCCGACCCCTTGGGTGCAGGCTCCATCTCGCCCGACCCCAAGGACACGGTTTCCGTCTTGCTCGACCTCGAGGCCACGAGCTCTATCTTGCCTGACCCTAAGGACTTGGTTTCTATCTCGCCCAAGGCCGTGGGCTCTGTCTTGCCCAAGGCCACGGGCTCTATCTCACCCAACCTCAAGGCTATGGGCTCCATCTAGTCCAATGGGGACCCATACTGCTGCCAACGACTCCAAGTCCGAGCGTATGGGCTTGGGTCAGCACTCTGACGCTAGGGAAGAGGTTGGCAAGCCTCGATGTAACTCATGGCCATGACAGGCCATACGTAGGGATTCACATCATATATAGTGTCGGGCGTGCCGGTGCTATTCTGCCTAATCCTTGTACGGACTCTGATAGGCAAGCCAGTTCACCACAAAGTCCGCCGGGATTGAGTGGAACACCATGACCGACAGATGACGCCTAAGCATGGCGCTAGAGATGAACAGGGCCGCGACATGGAGCCATCCTTATTGACATCTACAGGATCAGTGGGACCCGCATGAAGGAGAAGGACCCGATAGCCCTAGCAACCTTCTTCTCTCTCTCATTCTTCTCCTTTTCCTCATCTGTAACCCGCGCTTTCCCTTTGCCTATAAAAGGGGAAGTAGGGCGCCCCATGAAAGGGGATCGAGATCTCGACATAGAGATCTAAACATAAGAGCATGACACGAGCACACGGCTGAGTAGTAAGCGAGCTCTCAGCACCCGTTCACTCCTTCCACCAGAGACTTGGGATCCTCTCCCTCTCTTGCCTATTTGTAACCCCAACTACAAACCAAGTGTCGGTAACACAAGCAGCAATGAACTGGACGTAGGGACATTCTGCCCGATCTAGTATAAACCCTTGTGTCCTCCGAGCATACCATCTGAGCCAGACGCATAAATATAAATTTACTCGTCGGTGGTCCAAAAACACCAACAGTTGGTGCGCTAGGTAGGGGCTTTCTGCACATCTCAACATCCACATCAGGCCTTGGATGTCTAGTCACAGCGTCAGCTGGGTCCTAGGCACGCACATGCGCTTTGGGAACCTGGACTTCATCATTATGACAAAGGGAGAGTTGGCGTAGGTTCTTGCCGCTGTCCAGCCTCTCCACTCCGCCAGCCTTGACACGATCGGCGAGACGCTTGAGGTGCTATAGCTGCACACACCGGAGTCATGTGCCCCCAGGAGCGACCAGCTCCTCGGCTTCGATTACTAGAGGCTATAGTGCCAGCTCGGCGCCTTCCTAGGACCCCAACCATCCTGGGAGGACCTACGCCGCCTCACCTTCTCGTTCACCAATGTCATGACGTAGCTTGCTAGAGGAGAGCCGCTCTCCCTAGAATACCTCATCGAGAGCGCCCCAACAGCACTACCGTTCAGTCTGCGTAATGCCATAGAGACCGTTGGTCACCTTGTGGCGCAGCCATGCCCCCATCCCCTATGAGCGATGAGTTCATGGGGATGACTAAATACATCACAGAATCTTTCCATGACATTCTCGTGGGAGAATCAGAGTCACCCTCCGACTCTGACTCCAGTAGGGGGAGCCATCACCATTCACGAGAATGTTTCATGGCAAGTGAAACAACCCCGATTTCCGTGAAGGGAAATCCACATAGTCGAAGTGTAATAAGACCATGGTAGATCATATTACTCAAATTCCAGTCGAATATCACATCCATACAACGATAATATCAGAGTACAAATAGTGTGGAATTACATAAATTATTACATCGCCGCATTGGCGGAATCAAAAGTAGCATTCATCCGGAATAGCTTGAAGATAAGATCACCAAACTCGAGCGTAGGAACGAACCCCTCAACCGTCAAACACCTTGGAGCTATACTCCTCAGCAGAACCTGTGTGCCAAAATTTATTAGTACGATTTGTACTGGCCACTCCCAACCCTATGAGCATTGCTTTGTGGAAATTGGATGCAAGTTGGATATGGTCAAAAGGAACCTATAAGGCTGGGGTTTCCTATGTATTTAGCATATCAAGTATATATAAAAGTATAGTCAAGTTTTAACACCATTCCCACACACATTCCACCTCATTCCCATTCCAGAGCTAGGTTTCGATCCTGGGATCGATATACCACCATCTCCACACCATCACCATACCATAACCATACCATCGCTCAGTCGATAGGCCAACTCCCTCTCGGCACTGTCTCAAGGCCCGTAGCCCCTGGCAACGATCGAACACTCACTCCCAAGGGGGAGAAAAGAAGGACTCATCTCACTATCTAGTTTAAGCGAAACCTAGGAAAGGTCCATAGCCGACAAGTCGGCACATGTATCGATCGATCAACCACACACTCTGCAGAGGTTTTACATAGCCACAAGATCCGCCTTCCTCGTTGACCGTCGTCAACTAGGCTAATTTCGGCCGCTTGCTAGCCTAGGATAATGCCACCCTACCATTCAGCCCTGTTACACCCCAAGTCCAGTCTGGGGTGGCTAAATCTGTGAGTCATGAGCTAGGTCCACAAGGTCTCCATGAAGTCTTGGAAGGGTGTGGGGGAAATCCTCCGCGCCCCGTACCTCCTTACACTGTCCGCTATCAACCTAGCAGTAGTGGCAATATCCTACCAAGTAGTCCGCCCATCCCGCACCATATAGGGCGAGTGGTACGTAAGGCTTCCCGGTGAATCTGAGTACTAGTAAGTCCTTAGGGATGACCAAGCCAGAATGTCTTTATCAGGGTTTCCATTTACCATGCCACCACAGCACCTCCACCCTAGGCTCCTCCCATCACAGGATCACACCCAGGGCCACCTCATATACCATTTACCCACCACAGGTATCCATTCCAGGGGTGCTCAGGTAGCACCCCATGGCAAGACTCGCCCCAGGCTCGTCGTATACTCCAACTTGGTCGACACAACCCTCACTCTCCACGCACCCAAGTCACACACGCAGCACTCTCCCCATGGTCCAGATAACACCAGTTTCCGCCATGCATCAATGTAGTGCAAGCGTAGTAGAAGTAATAAGCAACGAAATATAGTAGCGAGCGTGTGACTAGCCTAACAGTAGGGTGAGCAGGGGTAAGGTTGCGTCAAGGTAAAGGCCATTAAGAAAGCATACTACCATGCAAGTCCTATCATAGTGTGATCATAACAATAAAGTAAAGCACTAGCATTTATATTTTAGCCATGCGTAATAGGTGCTACGAGATTGGGTGGGATGTGGCACCTTCAGTTTAGTCGTCTCCGTACTCCTCACGGTACTCACGATCCTCGTTCATCCGGTTCTCCTCCGAGTCTACAAACGATCGCATTATAGTCACGTTAGCGACATCTATTGAATAGCACAAAGAAGCAATGAAAATTTAAAAGAGCCAAATGCACTCAAACATGGGTTCATTGTGTAGAGCTCGATTTTAGATGAATTTTGGTCCTAGTTTCATATTTTTCTGAGGTCATATGAATTAGTTATGAATTTCCAAAGTTTAAATCATTTCTAAAAATGGAAAAAGGCTGAATTAATCCTGGGCTGACACGTGTCACGCTGTGACGGGTCCACGCGGCATGCTGACGTCAGCATGACATCAGCATCTCGGTTCCGAACTGATAGGTGGGGTCCAGCTGACGTCAGCATGACATCATCAACGTCACCCATTCCGACAGGTGGGGCCAGAGGCTCTTGGGTCACTGACATGTGGGTCTGGCCAAAGTCAACGTCAAGTCAACGGTGAGTCAACGGTCAACGGGTCGGGGTCACTGACGTGTGGGGCCATGGCTGCTGATGTCAGTAGCTGATGTCAGCGTGACGTCAGCATGACGTCACCTCGGCTGTATTGCTACTGATAGGTGGGTCCCGCGTGACATCATTACGACGTCAGCATCTGACATGTGGGTCCAGCGGCTCTGTGTCGCTGACATGTGGGGCCAGGTCAACGGTCAACGTTGACCAGTCAACGGTCAATATGGGCCGGGTTTAGACTGGGCCTGGACAGGGCTGGATTTGGGCCGGGCTTGGCCCGCCACATGGCATGCTGTGGCGCTGCCACATCATTGCCATGGGCTCCTACTGGGCTTCGCTTCTAGGCTGTGGGCGTGAGCGTGGCTCACGGTGGACCAAGATGCGTTGGTCCATGGACCGCGTCTCCTTTCGATGAACCGCGTCCACCCTTCCTTTCTTCTCTTTGTGGTCCACATGCACCGGGTTCATGCATGTGTGGCCGACGAGGGGAAATTTCCCCTGCTTCCTTGCCGGCGTGTTCCCACCGGCGACGTGCTCACCGGCGAGCTTTCGTAGCGGCGCTAGCGCCCAATTGACATGGGGAAAAACACTGCCAGGTCTCGGTGACTGCGATGATGGGGTCTAGGTGGCGGCCGAGGCTTCCCAAGGCGCTGGCCACGACGAATGGTGGCTCGGCGTGGCGGTGCTCATTGACGAGCCCCTTCCAGCGGCGCGGGCGTTCAACTAAAGTAGGCAACGGCTCGGCCTTACCATGGCGGGTGCCCTGGTGACGCTAGCGAGGTGGCTGGACGGCTCCTGTTGGCTGGCCGCGGTGGCGGTGCACGGCGGAGCTCCGGTGGGGGTCTGGTGCTCGTGGCCAGGGTGCTATGGCCGGCTATTGATGACTCGGTCCACGCGGCTAGCCTCCAGGCGTCACGGTGATCCTCTACGGTTGCGTCTTAGTCCAGCGCGGCGGCCGGGTGCGCCAGCGGTGGCCGTGCCATGGCGGCGGCGTGCGCACGCTCTGATTCGGCGTCCGTGGGGGCTAGGAGATGGTCACGGGTGTGCACATGAGTGTGCCATTCATGTGTACCCAGTGGCCGGAGATGGCCTTGGCCTATGCGCTCACAGTGTGGAGCCCCATGGCCGGAGTAGCTAAGTCCGGCGGCGGGCAGGGGAAGAACCGAGGGGCTCACCGTTGATGTCGTGGAAGATAGGATGGTGGTGCAGTGGCGGGTTGCGGCCGTGTAGCTCCAGAAGCAGCGCAGTGCAGTGCAGTGTCGTGGCGTCGTCTCCTGCTCTGGCAACACCGGCGGCGTCGCATGGCTTCAGCACTTCCCCCCTCTTCTTCCTCTTCTCCCTCTCTCTTCCTTCTTCCCCTCTTGGCTCAGGTGTGCAGGGGGGTGGCCACAAGGTGGCGGCGGGCACGGGAATGTGCTAGGGCAACCGGAGCCAGGGCTTTTATAGCCAGAGCTCCAAGCTCCAATGGCGGACGGCTGGTGATGCGCCGAGCGCATCGAGCGGTTTGCGTGTGGTGGCATAGGCGTGGCGCAAGGGTTGCGTGGGCGCGGCGCCAAGGAGACAGGGTCATGCCCCCAGCGTGACCCCTAGCCCGCGTCTGTCACTTTGGTCGGTCTCCGGTTGCGCGGGGAGAGCGCGTGGGCGAGGTAGAAGACGCTACTGTGCTGGTGGGTGGCAGACGTGTGGGGTCTAGCGGGCAGTGGCAGCGAGCGATGCAGCAGGGCGCGCGGGCGTGGGCGATGCGCTGGGCCGCAAGCTGGGCTGGCCGCGCGAGTTTGGGCTGGCCTGCTACTATGCGCGCGTGGCCCAGTAGAGGGGAGAGGTGAAGGGCTGGGCCGGTCGGTTGTCTGGGCTGGTTGGGCCGTGAAGCCGAGCAGGCCTGGGCTGCGAGGCCTTCTCCTCTTTTCTTTTATTTTCTGTTTTTCTTTTCCTTCTTCCATTTTTTTTGTTTTATGCTTCACACATGTGTATATAAATCAAGTACCATGTTGCACCCATGGTATAATGTCCCATGGTAAAAAGTGTTGGTCATGGTATATGTTTGGGATATTGGTTCCATGTTAATATAATTATTTATTGTAGAATTAAATATTTGGTGGCTTTTATTAATCAATACATAATCCATTAAAATCCAAATCACCATGTTGAATATAATGCAACTTGATGTATGCTATGTGGTAAAATAAATTCAGGGTGATGAGGTGAGATACTTGTGCAAGTCATGTAGGTTTAGTTAGTGCAAGGCTAGGGGTTTTCCTACATGCCACATCATCACTCAAGGGTTTCTAGGAAAAAGAAGAAAAATTTTGCAGTTGGTATTTTTGGTGTATGCATTTTTGGGTTGTTACAGCAGGTACACCCGAGGGATACATCGAAAGCATCCATGAGGGAGGGGCTACCCCAATAGATGACCTCAACAATGAGGTCGAGGGGGATTTAGGGGCCCTGCATTGCCTACGGGTAGAGTAGCTGAGGGCGTGGCACCATGAGGTCAATGAAGCATGACTCTAGCTCGAGTAGGAACGCACAGACCTAGAGCGAGAGATCGAGTGCCACGGAGACGGTGGGCGTGCGCACAATGTGGCCTACGACATGAACTAGAGGATCATCGAGGACGACGAAGCTCTCCCACACTTCACCTAGGCAAGCAAGAACATCGCTGCCACGACAACCTTGCTTTGGGGCTTTTAGAGCCTATGACACCCAAGGACCATTGGGCCCATCATGGGATTCACACTCTACTCGAGCATGCGGCAGCGCAGCATTATGAGAGCTCGCTGTCCCAATGATGCGAGCTCTATGCCAGCTAGCGC
This sequence comes from Miscanthus floridulus, assembly GCF_019320115.1. NCBI lineage: Eukaryota > Viridiplantae > Streptophyta > Magnoliopsida > Poales > Poaceae > Miscanthus > Miscanthus floridulus. The sequence continues at coordinate 44,988,300 of NC_089595.1, forward strand.
GCGCCCTCAGAGCAACCCAATAGGGACGTGTTAGTCCACCAGGCACAGCAAGGTGGTAGGCCACGCGATGTGGCCCTAGTGCAAGAGCGACTCGACCTCCATGATGTGTGAAACACCCTAGATGCCCATAGGTGTGCCCATGGCGATGAGAGGGAGGAAGCTAGCTGCAGCTACCACCCTCGTCATGGTGGATGCTACGACAGCGACGAGGACCGAAGCTGGAGCCCCGACTTGCCAGGACCTCTAGACTTTATGTCGGTGTTTCGAGTCACCACCAACAAGTAAATTTCTAATATTGCGTGTCTAGCTCGAATGGTGTGCTTAGAGGACATGAGGTTTATACTGGTTTAGGCACAATATCCCTATGTCTAGTTCGTTGTTGTTGCTCATGTTACTAGCACTAAAAGTTTATAGTAGGGGTTACAAATGGGCGAGAGAGGAATGGGTCCCAAGTCTCTGGTGAAAGGAGTGAACGGGTCCTGAGAGAGCTCGGTTGCTGCTCAACCATGTGTTCAGGGTTTGATGGGTTTGTTCGGACCTGGCTTGAATCGATCTGATCAGTTATCAGATGCCCTTAATGGAGCACCCTGCTTTCCCTTGTATAGGCTAGGGGAAAGCACGTGTTACAACAGAGGGAAAGAGGAGAATGAGAGAGAGAGAGCTGAAGGCCTTCAGGATTGCCGGATCCTTCTTCTCCTTCATGTGGGTCCCACCAACACTGTAGATGTCAATAGGGCAGCGCCATGTCGTGGTCTTGTCCATCACTGGCGCCATGCGCAGGCGTCGTCTATCGGTCATGGCACTCCACTCCATCCTAGTGGATGTCGTGGTGAACTGACGTGCCAGTTAGTGTTCATAGAAGGGTTAGGTAGAACAGTACCAGTATGCCCGATGTTGTTCTTGATGTGAATCCTTAGGTTGGGCCCATCGTGGCCAAGGGTTATATCAAGGCGTGCCGATTTCTTCCTTGGCGTCAGAGTTTTGACCCAGGCCCATACGTTTGGAACCAAAGTGGTTGGTGGTGGTATGCAACCCCATCGGGCGAGGAAAAGCCCACACCTGAGGGCTCAGGGTAGGGCCAGCCCCTAGAGGTTGGGTGAGGCGGAGCCTGCTCCTAAAGGTCGAGCAAAGCGGAGCCCGCCCCTAGAGGGTGGACAAGACAGAGCTCGTGGCCTCAGGGTCGAGCGAGGCAGAGCTCTCCCCTAGAGGTCAGACAAGGTGGAGCCTATGGCCTTAGGGTTGGGTGAGGCGGAGCATAAACCCAAGGGATAGGTGAGGCGGAGCGCAAACCCATAGGTCGGGCGAGGCGGAGCCCGCGGCCTTGGGGTCGGGCGAGGCAGAGCACAAACCCAAGGGTCGAACAAGACAGAGCCCGCGGCCTTGGGGTCAGGCAAGGCGGAGCCCGTGGCCTCAGGGTCGGGCAGGGCAGAGCCCTTCCCTAGAGGTCAGGTGAGGCAAAGTTCACCCCTAGAGGTTGGGTGAGGCAGAGCTTGCTCCCCTAGGGGTCAGTTTGAGGTGGAGCTCTCCACCAGAGGTCAGATGAGGCGGAGCCCGTAGCCTTAGGGTCAGGCCAGGCAGAGCATGAACCCAAGGGCTGGGTGAGGTGGAGCACAAAGCCAACGGTCGGGTGAGGTGGAGCCCATGGCCTTTGGGTCGGGCAAGGTAGAGCGCAAACCCAAGGGTCGGACGAGGCAAAGCCCGTAGCCTTGGGGTTGGGCACGGTGGAGCCCGTGGCCTTAGGGTCGAGCGAGGTGGAGCCCTCCCCTAGAGGTCGGGCAAGGTGGAGTTCACCTCCAGAGGTCAGGCGAGGTGGAGCTTGCTCACCTAGGGGTCGGTTTGAGCCATAGTCACACTCTTGACTGCTTGGATGAGTCAATGTTGATGGTTATTAGCTCCTCCACTTTGGGTACCCTAGTATTGGTCCCCGACAGTAGCCCCGAGCCTGCGGAGGAGTAGAATACTCCTTTAGAGGCTTTTCTGAACTGGAGGATTCTGATGGCCTTGGCCTTCTTTTGTCACCCTCGGCATGTCTTGGGGACAGCGATTCCTTTTTGTCGCGATCGGACCCCTCAAGGGGTATAGTCGTGAGGTTTGGTGGGCCAAAAATGGTCTTTCCCAGATCTCAACCCCTACGGGGGTTTATCGTTCTAGGACTGTGCATTTGGTCTCCTTGCGAGTCTAACTTTCCTCAAGCCCGCACATGTAGCGTGGGTCCAGTCAAGGGTCGGCTCATCTTTGTGATCGTTACCCCATCCATGGTTTCCACAACCGAAGGGGTTGAGCCATGCCATGATTTTCCTCTATGGACAAGCCATGGTGCTCGGTGAGCAGTTAGTTGGCTAGTCCGAGTGGGGCCTTGACATCCCATTCACAGGGATCTAGCTTGGGTTAGTTGGTGACTGACTCCATGTTCTCAGCGGTCAATCCATATAGTTCTCGGGTCTATTCGACCGGTCCCAAGGGCTCTCTGCCTTTTTTTGAGGAAAAACCATGGATCATATCTGGCTGAGACTCAAACATGGGCTGGGATGGCCACGGCGCTCGTGCGCCTGGGTGTTGGCTGCTAGCGGGCCCATCCCATTCCACCCCTCGCTCTTAGTGTGCCCGGAGTGGTTGTCGAACCCATCAGTGGGCCAACCTTCGAACTCCCGGGCCTAGATGGGCCATAGGAGCATTTTTAGCTCCATGTTCCTTTTACTTGTGATGGGTCGTGGCCCATTCGAAGAGGCAAAATGTCTGGTGAGTTTTCCGAGGGAACGGACAGAGGTTGCGTGCACATGTGCCATGGCAAGACATGGTGGCAGATCGTGGTAGGCGCGGAGATCTAGGTGAGCGGTTGGTTTCCTCGCACCCATTGCCCCTATAAAACCAAAAGGTTAGCCCCCCGAGTTTCATACCTTACATCCTTGCCTCTACAGCCATGACCTCTACCACCAATTGCTTAGGTTTCCTACCTCCGCATCTCCACCACTGCTGAGCCCACATCCATCCGCCCCCACCTCCAATGGATCCATGGTGTCATTCTGACATCACCTTCTAGGGCATGGAGGGCCTCATCTGTTGTGGTCTTCTCCACATGTGGACCTTGGCTGAGGAGTGGCTGCTACCTGGTGAGGACTTGCCATCGCTGCCCAATGGCTATGTGGTGTCATTCGCCCACTTCCACGAGCATGGGTTCATGACCCCTGCTCACAGATTTCTTCGGGGGCTGCTATGCTACTATAAGATCGAGCTACAGCATCTCAATCCCAATGGGATATAGCACATGGTGAGGGGTTCCTAGGGATCAGCCCCCACTTCGACTTGTGGAGGTACTTCTTCACCATCACCCTCCAAAAGAAGAGGGAGAAAAGCGGCAGGCAGGAGCTACATATGCCGATGGGGTGCGCTAGTAGCCAACATCGGAACAACCAAGTCAGCGAGTACCCATCCATGCAGCTCTCGACGTCCAAGAAGGGGTGGCACTCATAGTGGTTCTACCTCAAGAATGACGCCGCTGTCCCTCTATCGGAGTTCACCGGGCGCCTGATCAAATAGGCCCTAGAGCTGAGGAGGAAGTGGGGCGTCTAGGAGAAGGACAAGAAGAAGATCTGAGACCACATCACCACCATCCATATCCAGAAGGAGAATGGCCTAAAGGGGCCAGGAGTCATCGAGACCTACCATGCAAGGAGGGTGGCACCGTTGATGACGCGCGCGCTCCCGCTGTATGCGATGGCGCCCAAGGCATCATTTGACGGGACGACGCTCACCGATGGAATGCTCCCCAACTCTGAGATCGCGCAACGCATCAAGGAGGCTATGGAGCCTTCATGGGACAACGCGGGTGCCTGCTCGATTTCATCTACCCGGTGCTAGGGCATCCTCCGATGCAGCTGGAGCCAGGCCACACCATCTTCGTAAGTTTCCCCTTCTCTTGCCTTCTCTTCAATTGATTTCTTGGCCCCTTAACACTAACATTGAGAGGGGTGGGACCAGCCGAGGGACCTCATCCTCATGGATCACCTAGCGCTATTGCCGAGGGATTCATCCATGAGGATGTCAAATCATGCCAAGGGTGAGAGGCTGAGGAGGGTGAAGGAGGATAAGAAGAGGAAGAAGCAGCAGAAGCTATAGGCATGGGAATGAGGGGAGGACACTGATAGTGATGATGATGATGATGATGATGATGAAGAGGTAGCCGATGATATCAAGTGGGACAACCTAGAGAACGAGGATGCATTGACATGTTTTGGTTCGTCCTTACAGGCATCAGGACCCTTCCCATTCCACAGAGAGGAGGGTATGTCCGAGGAGCCAGTGGAGGCAGGCCGTACCATTGGCCTCTCCCAGTAGTCAATAGGGGCGGGCGGCTCCGCCGTCATGCGCCAAGAGCTAAAGGGAGCGAGCCCCTCTGCCTAGGAGCAGGGGGCAGCTCAAAACGGCATCATTCCGACAAGGCAGAGCAAAGGTCGAGGGGTTCGCTCCCCAAACGCATCTACCACCCGACGGCGCAGAGGTGAGTTATTTGTTTCTCTATATTTTTCTGTCTTGGTCGAATTTCATCATGACTCATCCTTTTCATCCCTTACAGCGTCGGTAGGCAACATAATCCTTTGGCGCTGGCGCCAAAGAAGAGCATCACCCTCCAATCAAGGAGGCAGCCATCGGCTGGTGTCATGCCCATTTTGGGTGGGAAGGGCCCCAATGTGACCGCATCGCTGGCCAGTCAAGCGCTGCCTACGGTGGTGCCTGTGCCCTCAGTGGGATAGGCGGACGCGGGGGCTCAAGGGGCGCCTTCGGAGGTCGCAGAGCAGCCGGTAACGGTTGTGATACCGCTGCCGATGGTGGGACGGATGGGGCCACCAACCACGCTCGTGGCACCGACCGCAGCAAGCGCGGCGCAGCCAGTCATGACCCCATTAACATAGGTGGAGGTGGCAATGGCCATGATAGATGGGTCATAGCCGGGCGCAACCGCAACGGCGCCTGAGGCACTAGGGTGACCCATGCCATTGGCGGCCCAAGTGATGGCGCCTAGCATGGGCTAGATAGAGGGGGACGTGACCAAGGGGTCCCCCAGGAGTCATGATGCTAGGAGAGAGGTCAGCGTCCGCACCGCTGACCCCCTCCATCATGGGGGGCAGGGGGGGCGTCCTAGTGGGGACATCACAACGAGAGGGTTTGGGGGCGCTTGGAGCCAGTGGAGTCATCCTTGGCCCAAATGTTGGTGGGCAGCAACTCGCCTGCGTAGGGTGAGCCCCTGCTCCAGTGGATGAATCCATAGGATCTGGCATCGACGCTTTTCACCCTTGATGATGTCACCAAGAGCATGGAGCGGGAGAGCCTCGACGTAGGGATCATGTCCATGCTCGAGGCCTTGAACCATGCCATGGGTGCATTGCACGACGTCATCATTCCCTCCGACCGGGTATTATTTGGTCTTGCTTTTTGCCCTTATCCTCCTTTATATGCTTTCTATATCCTGACCATCGTCTTCCTGCAGTCCCTCTTAGCTCACAACTGAGGGAAATCTTAGTTCCTTCATTAGTAGAAGGAGGCCTAGGACTGCCTCATTAAGGAGGCATGGCTATGCGGGGAGGTAATAGCTCAGCTTGTCGTTGCCCAGTAGAGTGTGGCTGAGCTGACTCCCCTTGCCAAGGAGGTAGACAATCTCCGGTCGCGGGTGGTCGAGGCCCATCGAGATGCTGATGAGGCCAAGAAGGCATTCGAGGCCCTATCGGTGAGGTCGTGGAAGGACTACAAGGAAGCCGCTAGTGTTACGAAGGAGCGGGATGAGTTGCTCCAAAAGGATGTTGAGACCCACCAGCGAATCCTTGACCTTCTGGCCAAGGTTGATAAGGAAAGGGAACTGAAGCTGGGGGCCAAGGAGAAACTCATGACCCTGGAGAAGAGGGCAAGCCTGGAGGCCACGGCGGTCGCTCGGCTATGCAAGGAATGGGATGAACTACTCCAAACCGAGGAGAGGCTCTACTCGGAACATGGTACAGCTCACGAGGAGCTCGACCATGCTTTCCAAGAGCATGACCAGGCCTACCAAGAGCGCGATGACATGGAGCAGAAGGTCGGCTCACTCTAGGCCAAGCTCAAAAGCATGACGACCCAGAAGCTGGAGGCCAAGAGCATTTCTGCCGGACTAGCTATGGACCTCACTGAGGTGAGGAGGAATCTTTAGGTGGAGAGTGACGAGCTCGGTATCCTGAGCACCACCCTCGGAGTGGTCTACGATGACCATTAGGTGGTGCGGTCAAAGGGGACCAGCTCGCTCACGGCTCATGCCGTTGAGATCACGGCTCGGGTGCGCCAGCTCAAGAGGAGTGCCCTTTGCACTAAGGTCAAGCAGTCCTTCACGATTGCTAGTTCTCATTATGGGGACATCATCGATCTGGAGGTGATGAGCCATGGCTACATGCCGGGCTATGAAGTCCATGAGCTAGAGGAGATGGAGACGGCGGTGGCTCCCCTTTCGCAAGACCTGGCAGACAAGATAGAAGACATAGTTCTCCCCTAGAGAGGCTAGTTAGTTAGATAGGTTGGGTGGTCATTCTTGTAACAAGCGGACAAGTCCTGACCCTCCTATATTATTTAAACAAACTTGTCATTCCATTTGATCAAATCTGTTCTTTTGTTTCGGTGCGAATGAATTTGTTTTTTCTCCCTTTTATGTGTGAAAAGAGGTTAATGCGACCCTTCCATTTGTTAAGACCATAGAGTTCAAGGTGTAGGAGGGAAACTCTGATCACGCTAGTAAGCAAGAGTGCCATAGCCACTAGTGCATAGGTTTCTTGCAGTCCGACTAGCCTTACTCAGTTGTTCGTTTCCACAAGTCTTGCCACTAGGTTTTTTAACGTGAGGAAGGGATTGGGCATGACGATTTTTTTAGAAGAGTTTATATGCCCTTATCAGCCCCCAAGTGAGACCTGACCCCTTGCCATTACTGGGGTCGGGTGTCACTAAAGATCGAGAAGAGGATAGCGAAACTAGCAGGAAAAAGCGTCTCTTGTTTTAGAAATGTTATTCTTAGCTTTTGCACATACCCTCGCCCTAGGATCTGAGCCATTGTTCTGTGACCACGCATTCGGTCACCTTGCGAGTCCAACTTTCCTCGAGCCCCCGCATGTAGCGGGGGCCAGTCGAGGGTCGGCTCGTCTTTGTGATTGTCACCCCATCCGTGGTTTCTGCAACCAGAGAGGTTGAACTTGTAGCAGAACCAAAGAATTTATAAGATTACAAGTACAATAGCAGCCCACAAGCGGTCGCACTATCATACTTGAGCCCATATAAACCTGGTAGTTCGTTAAGTACCATGATGGGTCTCAATTAACCGTCAACATACAACCAAGATCGTACATGATTCAACATACATGTCACATGTTACATAAAGTTCACAAATACAGTTCATTCATTAGAGTACAATTAAGGTTATTACAAACCAAGTTCAGTAGATAGTAGCAGAAGCAAATTAAAGTTTGAAGATAACATTTGCCATCATAGTTCAAATACAGTGCCAACTCGTGATCACACTCCCACAAAAGCATGTAAGAAGGATTAATAAGAGATGCCTGCCTAGGGCTCACTCCTCATCCATGGCAGGACAGAAGCAGTCTTGTAGTAGCCATGATAAATTGTACCATCTGCAATAATGGGAATAAAAACCCTAAGTATGAGAAGGTACTCAGCTGGACTTACCCATCATAAACCAAAAATAAGGTGACTCCAAGGATTATGCAAGGCTTTATAAGTGGAGGTAGCTTGACAACATTTTGCATAAAAAGCAACTAATTCAGTTGTACAATTATACTTTGGTCATCAAGTTAATTATAGCTATTCATCTCTAGATTAGCAACTAACCTATGCCAAACATGTAGTATATCATTTAGTTGCATACAATAGTAACCATAGCCGGTGTAGTAATTCCATGTTCATCCGAACCATTATATTCCATAACATAGTTACTATGATGTTGGAGCTAGCCAAGTTTCTCACTGTCCGAGAGAGACGGCGATTCGAATCAATTTCAACCAGCTGGGAATTTATTCCTAACACAAACCCAGGCAGACCGGATCAACGGTCACCTTAGGTCACCCTTGGTACAACTCAGGTACACATTTCGCGGGTTCGCCCAGCACCGCACAATCAGGGACAACCAGCTGCCAGGACGATCAAGACTACCCTGCCCTTGGGCTCATGCGTGGCTCCCCACACATCCTTACTTCCATTTAGAGTGTGCACTCTAATAGAATGGGGCCTGGCCTGAGTTGAGCTACTCGGCTTTGCAGTCGAAATGAGTTATCCGGCCAGCTAAGTGAGAGGCATGCGTTCAATCTTGTCAGAAGTGCCAACAATGATACGGTACTTAATCGGTACAGACAGAATCACATGAGTCAACCTACACAGACTCTACTCAGCCTCCATTTACATTACCCCATGGTTCTTTTCCATGATAGCAAATATAGCCAACCGTGCTTCGGTATCCACCTATATCTCGCAGGTGACAGGAAATCACCTGACTTTTACTGGTCTAAGCATAGCTAAGCATATGTTCGATCCTAGACCTACATAGGGTCAAAGGTATATGTAACTGGACAAGGTAGTTTTATGCATCAAGTGTTTCCAACCAACTCTTATAACCTAATGCATCAAACATAAAGGACTCAAGTAATATTTTGTAAAACATGGAAGACTTAGAATGCTCCGAGGCTTGCCTTTGAGGAAAGAGGTTGGCCGGTGATCTAGGCACTCAAGGAGATCTTCGAGAGTCTTCTCCTCTTCTACTGGAGCTGCACCCTAAGGCATCTCCTACTGATCCTCCTCCTCTTGTTTGTTGAACTCTAATAGAGTTATTTCTTCGGACGATCCTATATGCATGAGCATAAAATAAGATATCACGAATGCATATATGATGACATGTATAGTATGATATGATGTGATGAATGCATCCTCCCAAGTATTTTCAACAGCTTTTCATCGAAGTAACAACAAGTTGCAACTTATTTTACTGAGTAGGTGCCTATCTCTTTTCTTGTACTTAAGCAAACACTTATGTAAATCATTTTCAGAACTACAAGACAACAACCACTTGTTTTGACTATAATTGGAGTTATACATATCATAATAATATGGTTGTGAACATTCTAGAAAGCTTATGAAATTTCCTACAACTTTCTTTTAATCATCTTAATGCTACTCAGCAGTTATCTAGGTCAAATAATACAATCATTCAAATCTGTCCTGAGAGCAAGCATTTCGGACAGTACACTTCTAACAGCCATAATTCATAAACCATAAGGCCTATGACTATGAACATTTAACACAAGGTAGATAAGTAAGTTATCTACAACTTTCTTATTATCAAGTTTTACATAAAAAACAATTATCATCACGAAATTATCATCACAACTGAAACTATACATGCAGCCATCTTGTTGAATTATAAAGCAATAATTAACTAGTTGCATATACCCAATTACTTTTAATCCTAACTAATAACATCAACATATCATATGTATCACAAGAACCATAGAAAACATCATGGTTAAACATAACTAAATTATTTATATCCATTTATTAATTTCTTTAGATAATAAGGTGATTTAAGGGATAAATATTTATAGTGCTTTATAAATTCTGAGAAAAATACAGTAGCCTGCAAATGAACTCAATAGTCTATTGTACAAATTTCATGCCATTTGGATAAGTACAACTACCTCTACAAAAATGACAATTTACATTGGCTTATTTTAGCAAAAATAGTTTAGCATAGTGAAAAGTGTCAACCAATAGATTTAATATTTGTCTTACATTCCTCCAAGCATAAGAATACTTTGTAAAAATTTGCATGATCATATGTTATGTATTTTTACCCCAATTAATTTCACTAGAAACTAGCAATTAATTAGGATTAAATATGAAGACCATATTCAAAGTATGACCACTGCAAGTTTATTATTTTTCCTAGCTGGAGCATGTCAACACAAGACCAGCAAAATTAGAATCACAATTTTATCACCTATCTAGCTCAAGTTATGAAATTTACAAGATAGAAACACTTTAAAAAGTATTTATCTAGCTACATTTTATTCTCCCAGAAAAATACCATAAACATTGCATCTCATATTTTTTATCAAATACTACACTTCAATATGATACTAGAAAAATTTGGTTCACCAAAATTGGACACACTTAGCTTTAGATATCAATTTTTAAAACATGCATTCAAATCAATGAAATAAATCTAGAAAATCAAATCATATCCGACTGACAGCTGGGGCCATGGTCAATGGGGACGGCGCTGACCGGTGAGAACTCACCGATGGTGAGGTCTCCAGTGGTAATGTCTTCACCACTGCACTCATCTCACCCACGCACATCAACTGGTAGGCTTAGTTGGCCCGGTGGCTCGCCGGAGCAAGCTCAACGGCAGCCATGGCGGACAGCAGAGGTCGGTAGTGGCACACCGGCCATCTCCAGCTATGGTACACTCAGACAAGGAAGGCTAGCCCATCTTGGTGACCTAGCGAAGCTATACGGTGCAGGTGAGGGTTCGAGGTGGCATCGGTGAGCTTGGCCGCGTGCATGGCCTTGTGGTAGCGCACGGAGCACAGCGGTGCTCACGCTGTTCCAGCTAGACAACGGTGAAAGGTGGGTCTCCGTCATACCACTAGCGAGGTCTAGGGTTGCTCGAACTAAGGCGCACAAGAAAGGAGTGGGATGGTGAACCAACTCGGCGGCATTGAGCTCGAGTGCCACGGCGCCCATGGCGGACGCGGGCGGAGTGGCAACTCGTTCTGGCGCCGTCAAGTAGTTGCGTCTTTCCTAACTTCGACCAAAGCTTCTAGACTCTAGCGTGGTGCTGGACCAAAGAAAATGAAGGCATGTGGTGTGGTGGAATGGTGGGGCCATGGTGAGCCATGAGCGAGACAGCGCTTCAGTGACGACGGTGGCTGCGGCGAGGCCAAATGTCGCACTACCTAGGGTCGGTAGGTGGTGCTGGTGGCTCAAGGAGGTGGAGGAGATGGCATAGTAGCTATGGCCGAGATGAATCAGCCGGTGGAGCTATGTCAGTGGTGAGCGGCTGCGGCGGAGCTGCTGTGGTGCTTCGGCAAGCTCGGCGCTGTGCTTGGCGAGGCAGTGCGAGAGGGAGATGGCGAGGGCGGGTGAGTGGAGTGAGCGGCGAGTGCGCGGTGTTTATGCGCCCACACTGGCCTGACCAACCAGGCCAACGCTGGCGTGCTACCGCCATGTGGTGGCCATGGCTTGTGACTGGTCGGCCACGACGCCGCACGCAGACGTGGGTTCAGACGCCGCCATCGACGACTGACAGCACAATTTAGTAACTCAATAACTCCTAATCCATTCGTTCATTGCAAAAACTCCATTAATGAAAATTGTAGAGCTACATGCCATCTACAACTTTGCTTTAGGAACCATCATCTAATTCTCACTAGTTAACAAACTACATTGCTCCAAAGTGAGGTACTTTGAAACTAAAAACCGTTTCAACACTTAGAAATTTTTGCAAGTCTCAAAACAACATTTTGTTGATACTTGTGAGCTATTTTTGAACATGCTATCCTCTGAATTAGACCTTGACCCAAAAATAAAAGTTGTTACCCTAGTCAAGTACTACAACTTTTGTTTAGGTCACATAGCCATGCAAACATCTAAGCTACTGTTCAACTTTAGTCAAACTAGCATCATGAAAATAGCATTTCAAATGAAACCAACACTTAGAAGCAAATTTGGCCTATGTCAGGAATACAAACATTGTTCCATTCACCATCCTAGATGTGTCTAAGTTGTTTTATTAACCTCACAACCATCTCATACATTGGTCATACATGATTGCAAGCATAAACATATATATAAATCAACATTTCATGTGACAATATATAAGAATGAGATGAAATTTCATATGCTCATGTTCATGAATGCTTGGATGATGCTTGTGCTCATGAAATACAGATGCCAAAATGCAAAGCTTAACATAGGGGTGTTATAGAGCTAACATCACTTGTGTCGATGGCTCGAGTGATGCGCCCGGTGAGCTCGCTAACGGGCATGTTCGAGTGGAATCTGGATCCATCGTTTGTGATGGGGTCGGCATAGCCCTCCTATGGCATTCCACTGCTCCTTAACCTACCTTCTGGCAGATGCCCGTGTTGCTCCAGAGAGTGACTCAGGTGGCCCACAGGCCTCCCCTTGATGGAGATTCTGTGGGCTCAGCTCGAGGTTAGGATCGAACGAGAAGGTTGAGATGACCCTATCCGCTTCTATGCGGGTTGGGCGAAGGCTGCTAGGGCTCATCTATGTTTTCTCCCCTAGCTCTATTCAACACAAGGCGGCCTTGAGCCCTTCGTAGGCCAACCTTCGAACCCAGTCAGTTGGATTCCAGAGTTAGGGTCGGGTGGCTCGAGCCCCCAAGCCCCGTTGGGCTCGGTAGAGGTCGGCCGAATTTCATGCGTCACCCCATCCACGGTTTTCGCAACTAGAGGGGCTGAGCTAAAGACACTTGCCTCGATGGCTCTAGTGTCGCACTCGGTGAGCTCTCTAACAGGCATGTTCGAGTGGAATCCAAGTCCATCGTTCGCTAACGGGTTAGCATACCCCTCATGTGGCATTCCACTACTCCTTAACCTACCTCCCGGTAGATGCCCGTGTTGCTCTGGAGAGCGATTCAGGTGTCCCGCTGGCCTTTCCTCGATGGAGATTCTATGGGCTTGGCTCGAGGTTAGGATCAAACGAGAAGGTTGAGATGTCCCTATCCGCTTCTGAGTGGGGTTGGGCAAGGCCGCTGGGCTCATCTATGTTTTCTCCCCTAGCTCAGTTTGATGTGAGGCAGCCTTGAGCCCATCGAGGGCTAAACCTTGGTCGGTCGATGCTCATATCGAATGAGACGACTACCGCTTCGTGATGCGACGCGAAGCATTGCGATGCAGCAATTACATATGTGATGCTTGGATGTATGGGATGAATGTATGGATGAATGTTTGAATGAATCTATGAATGCATGCATTAGAATGGATGAATGAATGCTCATGCATTGGAAAAGTAAAGTGGGGGTTGGTAAAGTTACCTCAATGGCTCGAGTGATGGGTTTGAGGAGCTCTTACTAGATATGTCCGTGTGGGGTCTGGGTCCATGTTTGTGACGGAGTTGGCATTACCTGTATAGGGCATCCCCCCACTCCTTACCTGTCTCTCGATAGTGGCATGAGCCGTCTGATCGACTTGGGCGGCCTACTAGCCTCTCTAAACCCTTCCTAGGAAGGCGGAGGCTAAAGCTTGGGGTGCTGGGTGTGGGGACAAAAACTCTGATCATGCTGGTGAGCAAAAGCACCTTTGCTGTTGGGGCGTCGGTTTCTTGAGGTCTGACCAGTTTGACTTAGAGTTTGTTTTCGCACACCTTGCTTCTAGTTTTTTAACGTGAGGCAGGGTTGGGCATAGAGAATGTCTACCGAATAGACACTCTTGCCAGCCCCCGAGTGAGGCCCAACTCCTTACCATTGTTGGGGTCAGGGACTCAATAGCAAAGTTAATGAGAGAAAATGTGCGTAAATTAAGGGTGACCCGCTGCCGCAGGACTTGCCTCGATGGCACAAGCGACGGGTTTGGGAAGCTCTTACTGGATTTGTTCGAGTGGAATCCAAGTCCATCGTTCATGACAGAGTCAGAATAACCTGCATGGGGCATCCTACTGCTCCTTACCCATCTCTCGATAGCGGCCAAGCCGTTTGATCGACTTGTGTGACCCGCTGACATAGGACTTACCTACTGAGATAGAGGATGAGATAATCCCCCCTAAGAAATTAGTTAGGCAGATAAGCCAGGCGGTGAACTTGTAATAAATGGACAAGCTCTTAAATTTTGTTATGGCCAAATAGCTTTTTAGCCCTTCTCCCCTTTTTTATAGAAAGGTTAGTGTGTTCTGACCCTTTCCGTCGTTAAGGCTATAAAGCTCATGGTATGAGTGAATAAACTCTAATCACGCTGTGAGCAAAGGTGTCATAGCCACTGGGGCGTAGGTTTCTCATAGTCTGACCAGTTCTACTTAGCGTTCATTTCCACAACCTTAGCCTCTATGTCACAATGCGAGAGAGGTTTGGGCACGAAGAATGTTTGCTAGGTGGATATACTCTTAGATGTGTACCGACTCTTTCCATAGCTAAGGCCAAAAAGACTAGGGCACGGAAAAAACTCTGATCATGCTGGTGAGCAAAGATGCCATAGCCGCTGGGGCGTAAGTTTCTCATAGTCCGGCCAGTTTTACTCAGTGTTCATTTTTCACAAACCTCGCTTCTGGGTCTTAATGTGAAAAAGGTTCGGGCACAGAGAATGTCTACTGGATAGATACGCTCTTATTGGCCCCTAAGTGAGGCCTAACCCCCTGCCGTTGCTGGGGCCAGGTGTCACTAAAGATCGGGGAGTTTGATAGCAAAACTGATAAGAGAAAGTGCACGTATATTAAGGGTAAAAGTAACATAGCTGCTTGATGTTCTAGGCATTGATGAAGACTATGCCATCAATGGTCTTGAGCTTTTAGGCGCCTGGTTGGAGTACCTCCACGATGGCATATGGTCCCTCTCATGGCGGAGAGCTTGTGGTGGTTCTTGTTGATCTCGACGAGGTAGAGCACTAGGTCCCCGATGTTGAAGGCCCAACCCCGCACTCGATGGCTGTGGTACCGGCATAACGCTTGCTGGTATTTGGCTAAGTGGAGGAAGGGCAGCATTGCGCGCTTCATCTAGCTGGTCCATGGCATCTTCGAGGGATGCCTCGGCTCCCTGTTCATCATACGCCCTGATCCTTGGCGCTCCAAAGTCGAGGTCGGTCGGGAGGATAGCCTTGGAACCATAGACCATGAAGAATGGTGTGTAGCTGGTGGCCTGGCTAGGGGTTATCTTCAGGCTCTAGAGCACCGCAAGAAGTTCCATGACCCATTGTCCACCAAACTTATTCAACCGATTGAAGATCCTAGGCTTGAGGCCTTGTAGGACCATGCCGTTCGTGTGCTCGACCTGCCCGTTCATGTAGGGGTGTGCCACAGCGGCCCAATCGACGTAGATGTGGTATTCATCACAGAATCAGAGAAACTTCTTTCCAGTGAACTGCATGCCATTGTCCATGATAATGGAGTTTAGGTCTCCAAAGCGATGGATGATGTTAAAGAAGAATAGCATGGCTTGCTCAGACTTGATCGCAGAGATTGGTCAAGCCTCTACCCACCTTGTAAACTTGTTTATGGTGACAAGAAAGTGTGTATAGCCCTCGGGCACCCTCTTGAGAGGTCTGACCAGATCGAGCCCCCAGACCATGAACGTCCATGTGATAGGGATCATCTAGAGTGCTTGGGTGGTAGGTGGGTCTATCGAGCATAGTATGGACACCCTTCACAGGTGCGCATGATCTGTTCATCGTCGGCTACTGTGGTCGGCCAGTAGAAGCCTTGTCAGAACACATTTCTGACTAGGGTTCTAGGCGCGACATGGTGACCACAGACCCCACCGTGGATAACGCTCAGCAACCGCATCCCTTACTCAATGGGGATGCAACGTTGTAGGATCTCGATGTGGCTTCGCCTATAGAGTTCTCCATGGATAACGACAAATGACTTGGCATGATGTGCGAGCCGCCGAGCCCCCATTTTGTCTGTCGGCAGCACCTCACGAAGGAGGTAGTCGAGGTAGGGCATTCTACAATTGGTTAGAGGGTCAGGCTCTATCGCTTGATCCTCCTCAAGCTCCATGACTTCAGGGTCAGATGGAGCCGCTGGCTGGTTAGCTTTCGAGGCCAGGGCAAGTGACCCATCACCGGCTCGTTCTGGCTCCTCGAAGCGGACCGAGGGCTTGTGCAGATCACTGGCAAAGACGCCCATTGGCACCAGCTCTCAGCCAGACGCCGTCTTTGCTAGTGCATCAGCTGCCTCATTGAGATGCCTCGTGATGTGATTGAGCTCGAGACCATTGAACTTGTCCTCTAGCTAGTGGATTTCTCAGCAATATGCAGCCATCTTGGCATTGTGGCAGCTCAACTCCTTCATGACTTGGTCGATGACCAGCTGGGAGTCACCCTAGACATCGAGGCATCGGATACTCAACTTGATGGCGATGCGTAGGCCATTGATGAGCGCCTCATACTCGGCCACATTGTTGGAGGAGGGGAAATGGAGGCAAACCATGTACCTCATGCATACCCCGAGGGGCGAAACGAAGACCAGTCCCACACTGGCACCTTTCTTCATTAGCGATCCATCGAAGTACATCATCCAGTACTCTAGGTCGACGACCGCTGGGGGCATTTGGACCTCGGTCCACTCTGCAACGAAGTTAGCCAGCACTTGAGACTTGATGGCCATTTGGGGGGCATACGAAATGCCCTGACCCATTAGCTCGAGTGCCCATTTCATGATTCTTCCTGTGGCATCCTAGTTTTGGATGACCTCGCCGAGAGGGAAGGATGTCATGACCATTACCGGATATGACTCAAAGTAGTGATGCAACTTCCTCTTGGCAATAAGGACGGCGTATAGGAGCTTTGGATCTGGGGGTAGTGAGTCTTAGAGTCAGACAAGACCTCACTAATAAAGTACACAAGACACTGCACTTTGAGGGCGTGTCCCTCTCTTTCTCACTCTACCACCAGGGCAGCGCTAACCACTTGTGTGGTGGCCACAATATAAAGCAGAAGCAATTCCCCATCAGTTAGGGGGACCAGGATCGGGGCCTTCGTCAGAAGCTGCTTGACCATGTCAAGTGCCTCCTGGGCCTTGGGCGTCCATTCGAAATAGCCGACCTTCTTCAGGAGCTAATAGAGGGGAGACCTCATTTGCCGAGGCGGGAGATAAAGTGGCTGAGCGTGGCGAGCCACCTTGTAACTCGCTATACCCCCTTTATGTTCTGAATCGGGCCCATCCTCATGACGGTCAAGGTCTTCTCTGGGTTGGCTTCGATGCCCCTTGCTTCAAGACGATAAAACCCAGCAGCATACCCCTTGGGACCCTAAAAATGCACTTCTCGGGATTGAGCTTAATGTCGTTTGCTCAAAGTTTTGCGAAGGTCTGCTCAAGGTCGGCTATGACCTGGTCAGCCTTTTTGGACTTGATCATGATGTCATCTACATAGGCCTTAATGGTTCACTTGATGAGGTCCCCAAAACACTTGAGCATACAACACTGGTACGTAGCCCCTGCATTTTTTAGACCGAATGGCATTGTGACATAGTAGAACGATCCAAATGGGGTGATGAAAGATGTCTCGAGCTGGTCAGACTCTTTCATCATGATCTGATGGTACCCAGAGTACACATCAAGAATGTAAAGGGTTTCGCACCCTGAGGTCGAGTCGACTACTTGGTCTATGCATGGCAAAGGAAACGGATCCTTTGGACATGCTTTGTTGAGACCCATGTAGTCAACACACATTCTCCATTTCCCACTCTTCTTTTGTACAAGAATGGGATTGGCTAACCACTCGGGGTGGTATACTTCCCTGATGAATCTGGACACCAAAAGCTTCGCAATCTCCTCGCCGATGGCCCTGCGCTTCCCTTCATTGAAGTGACCTAGGTGCTTCTTCACCGGCTTGGAGCCCAGCCTAATCTTCAAGGCATGCTCGGTGACTTCTCTCGAAATGCCTAGCATGTTTGAGGGTTTCCATGCAAAGATGTCTCTGTTGGCGTGGAGGAAGTCAATGAGTGCATTTTCATATTCAGAGAAAAGCATGGTGCCATTGCGCCCCACTTTGCTCTTGGAGCCACTGGGGTCTATGAGGACCTCCTTGGTGCCCTCCACTGGCTCGAAAGATCTGGCTGACTGCTTAGGGTCGGGTGCTTCTTTGGTGACCTCCTTAATGATGGTTGCAATCTCCATGGAGGCGGCGATTATCACGACGTGTTCGCAGCTCTCGACCTCACACTCATCGGTGTGCTAGAAGGAGGTGCCGATGGTGATGACCCCACATGGTCCTAGCATCTTTAGCTTTAGATAGGTGTAGTTGGGGACGGCCATGAACTTCATCTAGCATGGACATCCTAGGATGGCGTGGTAGGTTCCTTGGAATCAAACCACCTTGAAGCTAAGGGTCTCCATCCTATAATTGGACGGATCCCCAAAGGTGACAGGCAGTTCGATCTGCTTGAGTGGCATGGCCTGCTTTCTAGGCATGATGCTATGGAAAGGCGCCCTAGTCGACCGGATGCACGCTCGGTCGATGCCCATGGCATCGAGCATTTCCACGTACATGATGTCGAGGCCGCTACCTCCATCCATCAGTACCTTGGTGAGTCACTTCGTGCCGATGATCGAGTTGACCACAAGTGGATTTTGTCCCAACTGCGGGATGCATTCTGGGTGGTCGGTTCGATCGAAGGTTATGGTGGACTCTGACCATTGAAGGAAGGTAGGCACGGCCGGCTCAGCTTTATAGACCTCGTGGCATGCAAGTTTCTAGCGACGCTTGGAGTCATAGGCAGCTAACCCTCTGAAGATCATGAGGTAGCCATCTAGTGTTAGAAAGCCGCCATTCTTCTCCTTGGCATCTTCTGTGGCCGGGTTGGGATCCCCCCTATGCTCCACATTATTGGAGCCTTCGGACAAGAACTGCTTCATGAGGCTGCAGTCCTTGTATAGGTGCTTGATGGGGAAAGCATGGTTTGGGCATGGCCCTTCGAGCAGCTTCTTGAAGTGGTTTGGGGTACCCTCTTTGGGCTTCCGACCCCTCTTGTGGTCGGCAGTGGCCACGAGCGAGCCCTCACGCCACTACTTGTTCTTCTTCTTGCTAGGATGGTTGGAGGTGCCTTCACCGGCGTCCTCGTCTCACTTTGCCTTGCCTTTAAGGTGGTCGAAGATCGCTCCAACCACTTCCTCGCTCGAGGCATGGCTAGTGACGATGTCGAGGAGCTCCTTGGTGGTTTGTGGGCCCTTACATCCCAGCTAATGGACCAGGGACTAGCAGGTGGTCCTAGATAGCAAAGCTCCTATGACGTTAGCATCGGCGACATTGGGCAGCTCATTGCACTACTGGAGAAGCACCGGATGTACCCATGAAGGGTTTCCCTGGCCTTCTATCGGTAGTTCTTGAGATCCCATGGGTTCCTAGGATGCTTGTATGCACCCTAGAGGTTCTCCATGAAGATCTCTTTCAGGTCCGCCCAACTTTGGATTCTGTTGGGCGAAAGGTGTTCCAGCCATGTTCGTGCCGAATCGGCCAGGAACAATGGAAGGCTACGGATAATGAAATTGTCATTATCTGGTCTGTCGGCTTAGCAAGCAAGCCAATAATCCTCAAGCCACAATTTGGGGTTTGTTTCCCCAGAGTATTTTAGGATGTTGGTTGGTGGTCGGTACCATGGTGGGAAGACAGCGTTGAGGATGTGTTGGTCGAAGGCCTGAGGTCCTGGCAAGTCAGGGCTCAGGCTTCGGTCCTCACCACTATCGTATCATCCACCACATTGAGGGTGGTAGCCATGGCTAGGTCCCTCCCTCGCATTGCCATGGATATGCCTACAAGCGTCGAGGGTGTCCCGTGCGTCGCGGTGGTGGCCGAGACGCTCATGCATTGGGACCGTGGCGTGTGGCCTGCCACCTTGTGGTGCTTGGTGGACTGACGTGTCCTTGTCAGGTCGCTCTGAGGGCGTGCACTAGCTAGTGTTGAGTCTATGTCATCGAGACCATGAGCTCTCAGCCTGCTACGCCACTGCATGCTCGAGTAGCGTGTGAATCTCCTGATGGGCCCGACTATCCTCGGGTGTCGCGGGCCCCAAGAGCCACGGAGAAAGGCCACCATAGCAGCAATGTTCTAGATTGCCCAGGCAAAGTGTGGGAGCGCTTCATCGTCCTTGATGATCCTCCAGTTCACATCGCGGGCCATGGCACGCGCACGCCCACCATCTCCATGGTGCTCGATCTCTCGCTCGTGCTCCACGCGTTCTAGCTCGAGTTGGAGTCACGCTTCTTCGAGCTCTTAGTGCCGAGCCTTCAGCTGCTCCACCCGTAGGTGGGGTGGGGCCCCAGCATCCGCCTCGGCCTCGCTATCAAGATCATTCGTTGGGGTAGCCTCTTCTTCGTGGATGCTTTCAACGTGTCCCTCAGTGATACCTGCCATGAAACACTCATGATAGGGTGATGGTTCCCCCTGCTAGAGTCAGAGCTGGAGGGCGACTCCGATTCTCCTACGATGAGGTCATGGAAAGTCTCTACGAGATATTCGGTCATCCCCATGAACTTGTCGTTCACAGAAGATGGAGGCGTGCATTGCACCATAAGGCGGCCAACGGTCTCCGTGGCATTATGGAGACTGGACAGGAGCGCTATCGGGGTGTTTCGGATGAGGTATTCCGGGGAGAGTGGCTCTCCTCCAGTGAGCTGCATCATGATGTTAGCGAACGAGAAGGTGAGGTGGCGTAGGTTCTCCCAAGATGGTCGGGGTCCTAGTAAGGCGCCGAGCTGGTGCCCTAACCTCCCATAGTAGAAGCCGAGGAGCTGGTCACTCCCGAGGGCATGGGCCTCCGGTGCATGTAGCTGTAGTTCCTCAAGCGCCTCAACGATCGCATTAAGGATGGCAGAGTGGAGAGGTTGGACCACGATGGGAGTCTGCACCAACTCTCCCTCCGTCGTGACAATGAAGTCTAGGTTCCTAAAGCACACGTGCATGCTCAAGACCAAGCTAACATTGTGACTAGCCATCTGAGGTCTGGTGTGGATGTCGAGATGCACAAAAGTCCCCTACCTGGCGTGCCAACTATCGGTGTTTTGAGTCACCACCAACAAGTAAATTTCTAATATTGTGCGTTTGGCTTGGATGGTGTGCATAGAGGACACGAGGTTTATACTGGTTTGGGCAGAATGTCCCTATGTCTAGTTCGTAGCTACTGCTCATGTTACTAGCACTGAAAGTTCGTAGTAGGGGTTACAAATAGGCGAGAGAGGAATGGGTCCCAAGGCTCTGGTGAAAGGAGTGATGGGTGCTGAGAGAGCTCGATTGTTGCTCAGCCATGTGTTCGGGGTTCGATGGGTTTGTTCGCACCTGGCTTGAATCGATCTAATCGGTTATTAGATGCCCTCAATGGAGCACCCTACTTTCCCATTTATAGGCTAGGGGAAATCACGGGTTATAGCAGAGGGAAAGAGGAGAACGAGAGAGAGAGAGAGCCAAAGGCCTTCAGGATCATCGAGTCCTTCTCCTTCATGCGGGTCATGCCAACACTGTAGATGTCAACAGGGACAACGCCATGTCATGGTCTTGTCCATCACTGGCGCCATGCGTAGGCATCGTTTGCCAGTCATGGTGCTCCACTTTGTCCTAGTGGACGTCGTGGTGAACCGACGTGCTGGTCAGTGTTCATACAAGGGTTAGGCAGAATAGTATCGGTACGCCCGATGCTGTTCTTGATGTGAATCCTCAGGTATGGCCCATTGTGGCCACGGGCTATATTGGGGCATGCTGCTTTCTTCCTTGGCGTCAAAGTTTTGACCCAGGCCCATACTCTTGGACCCAGAGTGGTTGGCGGTAGTATGGAGCCCTGTCGGGTGAGGCGAAGCCTGCACCCAAGGGGTTGGGCGAGGCAGAGCCTGCCCCCAGAGGTCGGACAAGGTGGAGCCCGCAACCTCATGGTCTGGCAAGGTAGAAGTGGAGCCCACCCCTAGAGGTTAGACGAGGCGGAGTCCATAGCCTTAAGGGGCAAGGCAGAGCCTGCCCCTAGAGGGCAGATGAGGCAGAGCCCGTGGCCTTAGGGTCAGGCGAGGTGGAGCTCTCCCCTAAAGGTCGAATGAGGCAGAGCCTGTGGCCTTAGGGTTGGGCAAGGTAGAGCACGAACCCAAGGGCAGGGCGAGGTAGAGCGCAAACCCAATGATTGAGTGAGGTAGAGCCCGTGGCCTTAGGGTTGGGCGAGATGGAGCACAAACCCAAGGGTCAGATGAGGTGGAGCCCATGGACTTAGGGTCGAGCGAGGCAGAGCCCTCCACCAAAGGTCAAGCGAGGGGAGTTTGCTCGGCTAGGGGTCGGTTCGAGGTGGAGCTCTCCCCTAGAGGTCCGACAAGGTGGAGCCTGCGGTCTTGGGGTCGCACGAGGCAGAGTACGAACCCAAGGGCCGGGCGAGGCAGAGCGCAAACCCAATGATCGGGTGAGGCAGAGCCTACTGCCTTTGGTTTAGGTGAGGTAGAGTGCAAACCCAAGGGTCGGATGAGGCAGAGCCCACAACCTTGGGGTCTACTGAGGTGGAGCCCATGGCCTTAGGGTCGGGCAAGGTGGAGCCCTCCCCTAGAGGTCGGACGAGGCATAGTTCACCCCTAGATGTTAGGCGAGGCAGAGCTTGCTCGCCTACGGGTCATTCAAGCTATAGTCATGCTCTTGACTGCTCGGATGAGTCAATGTTGATGGTCATTAGCTCCTCCTCGTCAGGTAGCCTAGTATTGGTCCCCGACACTTTGGCCGACACAACCTCAACGCCGTCTTCCCACCGTGGTACCGACCGCGGACCAACATCCTAAAATACTCTAGGGGAACAAACCTCAGACTGTGGTCAAGGATTATCGGCTTGTTTGCCAAGCCGGTGGAGTGGATAGTGACAATTTCATTGTCCTCAACCTTCCATTGTTCCTGGCCAATTCGGCACGAACGTGGTTGGAACACCTTTCGACCAACCAAATCCAAAGTTGGGTGGACCTAAAAGAGATCTTCGTGGGAAACTTCCAGGGCACATACACGCGTCCTAGGAACCCATGGGATCTCAAAAACTGGGGATAGAAGTCCAGGGAAACTCTTCGTGGGTACATCCAGCACTTCTCCCGGTAGTGCAACAAGCTGCCCGATGTCGCTGATGTCGACATCATAGGAGCTTTCCTATCTGGGACCACCTATGAGTCCCTGGTTCACAAGCTGGGATGTAATGGCCTATGAACCACCAAGGAGCTCCTTGGCATCACCACCAGCCATGCCTTGGGAGAGGAGGCGGTCAGTGTGATTTTCGACCGCCCTAAGGGCAAGGCAAAGCAGGACAAGGACGCCGGTGAAGGCGCCTCCAACTGCCCCAACAAGAAGAAGAACAAGCGATGGTGCGAGGGCTCGCTCATGGCCACTGCCGACCACAAGGGGGATCGAAAGCCCACTGAGGGTACCCCAAACCACTTCGAGAAGCTGCTCGAAGGGCCATGCCCAAACCATGCTTTCCCCGTTAAGCACCTATACAAGGACTACGTCCTCATGAAGCAGTTCTTGTCTGGAGCCTCCAACAAGGGAGAGCACAGGAAGGAGCCCAAGCTAGCCGCAGACGATGCTAAGGGGAAGGATGGTAGATTTCTAACGCTTGAAGGCTACCTCATGAACTTCATAGGGTCGGCGGCCTACGACTCCAAGCATCACCAGAAGCTTGCGCGTCATGAGATCTATATAGTCGAGCTGGCCGTGTCATCCTTCCTCTAATGGTCGGAGTCCGCCATAACCTTTAATCAGACCAACCACCTAGAAAGCATCCCACAACTAGGAAAATAACCACTCGTGGTCGACCCAATCATCGGCACGAAGCAGCTCACTAAGGTGTTGATGGATGGAGGCAGCAGCCTCAACATCATGTACGTTGAAATGCTTGATGCCATGGGCATCGACCGATCGCACATCTGGCTGATCGAGGCGCCTTTCCATGGTATCATGCCTAGAAAGCAGGCCATGCCACTTGGGCAGATCAATCTGCCCATCACCTTTGGGAATCCAACCAATTATAGGATGGAGACCCTTACCTTCAAGGTGGTCGGGTTCCACGGGACCTAGCACGCCATCCTAGGACATCCATGCTACTCAAAGTTCATGGACGTCACCAACTACACCTATCTAAAGTTGAAGATGTTAGGTCCATGCAGGGTCATCACCATCGGCACCTCCTTCTAGTGTGCCTATGCATGTGAGGTCAAGTACTGCGAACACACCATGGCAATTGTCGCCTCCAAAGAGCTTGCCACCATCAAGGAGAAGGTCATCGAAGAAGTGCCCGACCCTAAGAGGTCGTCCGGGTCTTTCAAGCCTGTGGAGGGCGCCAAGGAGGTCCTCATAGACCCCAATGGCTCCGAGGGCAAAGTGGTGCGCATCGGCACCACACTTTCCTCCAAATAGGAAAGCACGCTCGCCGACTTTCTCCACGCCAATAGAGACACCTTTGCGTGGAAACCCTCGGACATGCTAGGCATTCTGAGAGAAATCGCCGAGCACACCTTGAAGATTAGGCTAGGTTCCAAGCCGGTGAAGCAGCACCTATGTCACTTCGATGAGGAGAAACATAGGGCCATTGGTGAGGAGATTGCGAAGCTTTTGGTGGCCGGGTTCATCAAGGAAGTATACCACCCCAAGTGGTTAGCCAATCCCGTTCTTGTACAAAAAAAAGAGTGGGAAATGGAGAATGTGTGTTGACTACATGGGTCTCAACAAAGCATGTCCAAAGGATCTATTTCCTTTGCCACACATAGACCAAGTAGTCGACTCGACCTTAGGGTGTGAAACCCTTTGCTTCCTTGATGCGTACTCTGGGTACCATCAAATCACGATGAAAGAGTCCGACCAGCTCGCGACATCTTTCATCACCCCATTCGGATCATTCTGCTACATCACAATGCTGTTCGGCCTGAAGAACGAGGGGGCTACATACCAACACTACATGCTCAAGTGTTTTGGGGATCTCATTGGGTAGACCATCAAAGGCCTACATCGATGACATCATGGTCAAGTCCAAATGGGCTGACCAGCTCATAGCCGACCTAGAGGAGACCTTCCCAAAACTCCAAGCAAACAACATCAAACTCAACCCCGAGAAATGCGTTTTCAGGGTCCCGAGGGGTATGCTGCTAGGTTATATAGTCTTTGAGCATGGCATCGAAGCCAACCCACAGAATATCTTGGCCATCATGAGGATGGACCTGATTTAGAACATAAGGGAGGTACAGTGAGTTATAGGGTGCCTCATCGTTCTCAGCCATTTTGTCTCGCGCCTCGGTGAACGAGGTCTCCCCCTCTATCGACTTTTGAAGAAGGCCAACCATTTTGAATGGATGCCCGAGGCCTAGGAGGCACTTGACAAGGTCAAGTAGCTCCTGACGAAAGCCCCGATCCTGGTCCCCCAACCGACGGGGAACCACTTCTACTCAACATTGCGGCCTCCACGCAAGCGGTTAGCGCCGCCCTGGTGGTAGACCAAGAAGAAGAGGGACACACCCTCAAAGTGCAGCATATCATGTACTTCATTAGCGATGTCTTGTCCAATTCCAAGACTCGGTACTCCCAAATCCAAAAACTCATGTACGCCGTCCTTATCGCCAAGAGGAAGTTGCGCCACTACTTCGAGTCACATCCGGTGATGGTCGTGATGTCCTTCCCTCTTAGCGAGGTCATCCAAAACCAGGATGCCATAAGAAAAATCGTGAAGTGGGCACTCGAGCTGTTGGGTCAAGGCATTTCATATGCCCCTCGGACGGCCATCATGTCCCAAGTGTTGGCTGATTTCGTTGCAGAGTGGACCGAGATCCAAATGTCGCCAGCAGTCGTCGACCAAGAGTCCTGGACTATAACACCCCAGTGTTAAGCATTGCATTTGGCACTTGCATTTCATGAGCACAAGAATCATCCAAGCATTCATGAACATGAGCATAAGAAATTTCATCTCATTCTTATACCTTATCACATGAAAATGTTGATTTTATATATATGCTTATGCTTGCAATCATGTATGACCAATGTATGAGATGGTTGTGAGGTCATGAAGACACCTTAGGTACATCTAGTATGGCAAAAGGAACAATGTTTGTATTCATGACATGGGCCAATTTTGCTTCTAAGTGTTGGTTTCATTTGAAATGCCATTTTCATGATGCTAGTTTGACTAAAATTGAACAGTAGCTTAGAGTGTTTGCATGGCTATGTGACCTATATAAAAGTTGCAGTTCTTGTCATGGGTAACAAACTTTATTTAAGGGTCATGAGCTCATTCAGTGTCTAACATGGTCAAATAGAGCTCACAAGTATCAACAAAATGCTATTTTCAAAACTCGAAATTTCGCTATCTTTAACCGGTTTTCAGTTTCAATGTAGCCCACTTTGGAGCAGTGTAGTTTGTAAACCAGTTTGAATAGGACCATGATCATTAAAGCAAAGTTGTAGTACTCACATAGCTCTACAACTTTCAATAATACCATTTTCACTGAGTCACCAGGGATTAGGAGTTACATGTACACGAACTTGCTCTGCCAGTCGTCTGTTGCTGGCCTAAAACCCACCGGAGCAGAGCGGTGTTGTGGCCGACTAGCCATAGGCCGTTGCCATCATGTGGCATATGCACAATGGGGCTGGGCCATGTTGTGGCCGAGTGTGTGCTGAAGAGGCCGCCGTGCGTCCCTGCCCTCACTCGCTTTCTCTCTCGCTCTCGCGCTCATCGTAGCGGAACCGTAGCGCTGCCGTCGCCGCCGCACCTCCGTCGAGCTCGCTCACTGCCGCCACCATGCCATTGTCCAATAGATCATGCGCTCCACCTTGCTGACTCACTAGCACCACCATTCAAGCAAGAGTAAGGCCACATTACGTGTCACCGTCGCCGCCATGGCCATGGAGCGCCGCCGAGCTCCGAGCTCACCGTGGCCAGTCTTATCCACCGCTCCTCCTGCCTCCTTCTCCCTGGTTCCATCATCGCCTTAGGTCATAGATGCTCACATCATCGTTTATTTAACCGCTACCACCACCGTCATGTGGGAACGCGCAACGCCACCATGTGCGTCCGCCATGGCTGTAAGCATGCGCTCATCGCCGCCGACTTCACCGGTCACCCTTAGCCCAATTTGGTATCCATTACCGTGTCACCTAGTGGTGTTGCACCTTCCTCGATGATGGAGACCTACCTTCGACCGCCGTCTCATCAGAACGGTGACACCACCATCGTGCTCTGTGCACTGTTGTGCCACCATGCACGTGGCCGGAGCTCAACGCCGCTTCACCGTGGCTCCAACCGCACCATAGATCTCTGCTAGCATTCATAAATGCCGCAGCAGTGCTCGCCTTGGCTTGCCATCATCGGAGATGATGAGCCTGCCGAAGCGCAGCATTGCCATCAGCCATTAGCGCCGCCGCCATAGTCAACCGTCATTAGAGGTTCGACAATCTAGCTCACTGGATGCGGAATGTGATGGGGAACACGTCAGTGCCGACCACACCGCCGGAGACCTCACCGTCGACGAGTTCGCCGCTGATCAAGCCAGTGCTTTGCTTTGTCTCTCTCTTGTGTGGGTCCCATTGACTTGCGGGTCCCAGTCATCAGTCACAGCGGGGTGTATACATCGGGTGCACCTAGCAGTAGCGCCCGATTTAAAATTTGATTTTTCTTTATTATTTTTTTCACAAATTTAGTTACAAACTTCCAAAATTCATATCTAGAGCTAGGAGTATCCAAATGTGGTGAACCAAATTTTGTTTGATTCATCTTGAAGTGTGCTATTTGATAAAAATATAAAATCTACTATTTAGGGTATTTTCGGGGAGGATTAACTTGAGCAAGATAAGTACTTTTAAAATTGTTTCTATCTTGTAAATTGCATAACTTGAGCTAGGAAGGTGATAAAATTGCGATTCCAATTTTTATTGTCTTGTGTTGGTGTGCTCTAGCTAGGAAAAATATGAAACCTATAGTAAGAATATTTGTAATATGGTCTTCATATTTAATCCTAATTACTTTCTAGTTTCTAGTGAAATTAATTGGGGTAAAAATACATAACATATGAGCATACAAATTTTTACATAGTATTCTCATTCTAGGAGGAAAGTAAGAAAAATATGAAATCTGTTGCTTGACACTTTTCACTATGATAAACCATTTTAGCTAAAATAAGTATATGTAACTTGTCATTTTTTTAGAGGTACCTATTCTTATCCAAATGGAATGAAATTTGTACAATAGACTATAAGGGTCATTTGTAGGCTACTGTAATTTTCTTAGAATTTATTAAGTACTATAAATATTTATACTTTAAATCACCTTATTATCTAAGGAAATTAATAAATGAATATAAATAAGTTAGTTAGGCTTAACCATGATGTTTTATGTGGTGTGTGTGATGCATATAATCTATTGATACTGTTAGTGAGGCTTAGAAGTATTTGTTTATAGGCAGTTAGTTAATTATTGCCTTATAATTCAACTAGATGGTTGCATGTATAGTTTCTATTATAATAATTTTATGATGATAATGACCTTTTCTATGAAGCTTGTTAATAACAAAGTTGTAGAAACTTACGTATATACCTTGTGTTAAATTTTCATAGTCATTGGACTAGTGGTTTAAGAATTATAGCTGTTAGATTTCTGCTATCAGAAATGCTTGCTCTCTAGACAGATCTAAAAGATTGAATTGTTTGACCTAGATAACTACTGAATCACATTAAGATGATTAAAAGAAAGTTGTAGGAAATTTCATGAGCTTTCCATAATGTCCACAATCATATTATTTTGATGTGTATAACTCTAGTTATGGTCAAAACAATTGGCTAATGTCTTGTAGTCCAGAAAATAATTTACATAAGTATTTGTTTAAGTTACTAGAGAAGAGATATATACCTACTCAGTAAAAGAAAATATAACTTGTTATCACCTTAATGCAATGCTACCGAGAACAGTTATGATGATGCATTCATCACATCATATCATATTATACATGTCATTATATATGCATCCGTGATATATTATTTCATGCTCATGCATATTGGATCATCCGAAGGGATAACCCTTTTGGAGTTCAATGAAGAAGAAGAGGAGGAATAGCAGGAAACACCTCAGGTCATAGCTCCAGAGGAAGAGGAGCAAACTCTTGAGGACCTCCCTAAGAGCCTAGATCATAGGTCAACTACTTTCCTCAAAGGCAAGCCCCGGAGCATTCTAAGTCTCCCATGCTTTACAAAATATCACTTGAGTCCTTTATGTTTGATGCATTAGGTTATAAGAGTTGATTGAAAACCCTTGATGCATAGAACTACCTATATATATAGACGTACTATTCTGTAGCTGGCCATAGAATAAGTTATTTTGTGGCCACTTTGAGTTATGATAATTACTATACTAATTTACGAGATTATGGTAACTCTCTCATAAGTGATTTACTATAACATTATGGTAAGTATCATCTTGAATTATAGTAACCCATGTATCGTAAATGTGTATTGTCATCATCGTAAATTGGTATAAACATTATCGTAAAACAAGGTGGCTATAGAATAAGTTATTCTATGGCCAGCTGTAGAATAGCCTTACCGTATATATATACACACACACCTTTAACCCTGTGTAGGTCCAAGATCGAATATATGCTTAGCCATGCTTAGACCGGTAGAAGTCAAGTGATTTCCTATCACTTGCGATATATAGGTGGATATCGAAGCACGGTTGGCTATATTTGCTATCATGGAAAAGAACCATGGGGTAATATAAATGGAGGCTAGGCGAAGTCTATGTGTAGGTTGATTCATGTGATTCTATCTGTGTCGGTTAAGGACCGTACCATTGTTGGCACTTCTGACAAGATTGAATATATGCCTCTCACTTAGCTGGCCGGATAACTTGTTCCGACCACGAAGCCAAGTAGCTCAACTCAGGCCAGGCCCCATTCTATAAAAGTGTGCACTCTAGATGGTAGTAAGGATGTGCGGGGAGCTAAATGTGAGCCTAAGAGCAGGCTAGGCCTGAATGTCCTAGCAGCTAGTTGTCCCTGATTGTGCGATGCTGGTGAAAGCTCTAGTTTGGTTTTGGTGAATTGATGAAACCCTAAGTGCTAACCTAGTTTATCAAGTGATCATGAGATAGGTAGCACACTCCAAGTGGTGAAGCAAATGAAGATCATGACATGATGATGGCGATGCCATGGTGATGATCAAGTGCTTGGACTT
The DNA here is from genome assembly GCF_019320115.1 of Miscanthus floridulus. Taxonomy (NCBI): domain Eukaryota; kingdom Viridiplantae; phylum Streptophyta; class Magnoliopsida; order Poales; family Poaceae; genus Miscanthus; species Miscanthus floridulus. The sequence goes on from NC_089595.1 coordinate 45,018,193, forward strand.
GAAAAGAAGAAAGAGAAAAACAAAAGGCTCAAGGCAAACGTATAAATGGTAGGAGCCATTTTGTTTTGGTGATCGAGACACTTAGTGAGTGTGATCACATTTAGGATCGATAGCCATACTATTAAGAGGGGTAAAACTTGTATCGAAATGCGGTTATCAAAGTGCCACTAGATGTTTTAACTCATTGCATATGCATTTAGGATCTAGTGGCGTGCTAACACCCTTGAAAATATTTGTGTAAATATGCTAACACATGTGCACAAGGTGATAAACTTGGTGGTTGGAACATTTGAGCAACGGTTATGAACTTCACCGGTGGAGTGTCCGCCTATAGAGCGCGAACAGTCCGATAGTGCCACCGTCGCCCTGTACAGAAAACATGGAGGTCACTATAAGTGACCGGACGCTGGTCTCAAAAGGACCGGCACATCCGATCAGCAGAAGCAGTGAAGACGCTGGCGTCGGTCTCTGACCGGACGCTGGAGGGATGCGTCCGGTCCCGCTAATGTGGCAGTTCATAGAGGAGACACTGAGTGATCGGACGCTGGGTGAGTCTAGTTGAGCATGACCGGACGTGTCCGATCGTGATTTTTTGTTTCTGGATGCTTACTGGAAATGATTGGACGCTGAGGTCCAGCGTCCGGTCACTTCACAGTAGTGCATCCGGTCATCACTTGACCATTGGGATCGAGTGCTCAGTATTTGAAGAGAGGGGCACATGGCGTGCATCGCATGACCTAATGCTAGGGTCCAACGTCTGGTCAATATGACCGGCGCGTCTGGTCACCCCATGTTGTGCCCAGTGAAGGGGTACAACGGCTCTATTTCATGGGGGCTTCTATTTAAGCCCCATGGCCGGCTCAAGCTCACTCTCTTAGCCATTTGCATTGACATAGCAACCATGTGAGCTTAGCCAAAGCCCTCCCACTCATCTCCATCATTGATTCATCATCTTTGTGAGATTGGGAGAGAATCCAAGTGTATTGCTTGAGTGATTGCATCTAGAGGCACTTGGTGTTCGTGTTTCACTGCGGGATTCGCTTGTTACTCTTGGTGGTTGCTGCCACCTAGATGGCTTGGAGCAGCGAGGATCATTGAGCGGAGGGTGGTGATTGTCTCTAGCTCCGATCGTGGTGATTGTGAGGGGTTCTTGACCTTTCCCCAGTGGAGAGCCAAAAGGCACTTTAGTAAATTGCTCGTGGCTTGTGTGATCCTCATCTTGTGTTGGTTGTGCGGCACCCTATTGAGGGTTTGGCGTGTGATGCCAATTAGCATGTGAACCTCCAAGTGAGTGAATCGCCACAACGAGGACTAGCTTGCCGGCAAGCAAGTGAACCTCGGTAAAAAAATCATTGTGTCATCATCTGATTCCGAGGTGATTGGTATACATTCTTGTGATTGATTGGTTCGCTCCTTGACTCGGCAGTATAACCATCTTGCTCGCTCTCTTTACATTACCGCAAACTAGTTATCAAGCTCTTTAGTGTAGCTAGTTGTGAGAGCTTGTTAGTTTGGTTAGTGTGGCTCTTTAGTTAGCTTTTGAGAGCATAGTAACTTAGTGTAGTGATATAGTTATTGTATGGATAGAAACTACATAAACTAGAATTGTGGTAGGTGGCTTGCATTTTTAGTAGGCTAGCGCAACACTCGCTTCGCCTCATAATTGTCTAACCGGTTTGTTAAGTGTTGTTGTAGAAATTTTTAATAGGCTATTCACCCCCCTCTAGCCATTAGGACCTTTCAAGTGGTATCAGAGCTGAGGTCACCGTGATTTGAGGCTTAACAACCTTCGGTGTAAAAATGACTCAAATCAACAACACCAAGAAGCCACCCCAATTTGATGGCTCAAATTATCCTTATTGGAAAGCCAAGATGACAACTTATATCAAGTCAATCAATAGGAAGGTTTGGAAGGTGGTAGAGACAAAGATTGAGATTGAAGATGAAGAGGCTCCTATCGCCGCCGAAGAAATGCTACTCCAAAATAATGACATTGCTCTTAGTGCCATCCATGATGCTTTGGATGAGAGAACTTTTGAGCAAATCAAGAACATTGAGAGAGCTCATAAGGCATGGAAGAAATTGGAGGAATCATTTGAGGGCACTCAAGCCATGAAGGGTGCAAAGGCATACATTCTCAAAGAAAAGTTTGCAAGCTTCAAGATGAAGGAGAATGAGAGTGTGACGGAGATGTTCCATAGGCTTCAAGTGCTTGTCAATGATCTCAAAGCACTTGGAGAAGAGGTGAAGGACAAGGACTTCTCCCACAAGTTATTGAGATGTTTGCCTTCAAGATTTGGCACATTGGTCACTATTCTAGTGAGGAGTGGTTTGGACACCATGACACCAAATCAAGTGTTGGGAGATATTATGACCGATGATACATATAGAGATGATGATGAGAAGGAAGAAAAGAAGGAGAAGAAAGATGGGAAGAAGAAGAGTGTGGCATTCAAGGCCACATCATCTAAGGGCAAGGCAAAGCAAGAAACATCAAGTGAAGATGATGGCTCATGGGATGATGATGACGATGAGAAGATGGCTCTCTTTGTAAAGAGATTTGGCAAGTTCATGATGAAGAAGGGCTGCCACGCTAGAAGAAAGAAGTCTTCATCCAAGAACAAAGAAGAGTCAAGAAGGTGCTTCAATTGTGGAAGCAAAGATCATCTTGTTGCTCAATGCCCATACAATAGCGACAAAGATGATGACAAGAAGAACAAGAAGAAGGACAAGAAGGAAAAGAAAGAGAAGAAGGACAAGATGACCTTCAAGAAGAAGAACGGTGGTTCATATGTGGTCACTTGGGATAGTGATGCATCCTCAAGTGATGATGATGATAGTGATGATGACAAGACCACCAAGAAGAAGGCACTTGCAAGCATTGCTATCAATGAGAAACCCTCTCTCTTCGACACTCCATCATGCTTCATGGCTAAGGCCACTAAGGTACAAATTTGTGATGATGGAAGTGATGAAGAACATGATAATGAAAATGAAAATAAAAATGATAGTGATAGTGATGATAATGAACCTACTAAGGATGAACTATTTGACATGCTAGAAGATGCTAAAGAACACTTTGGCATTAAGAGAAGGGAATGTAAAAGCTTGCGTAAGGAACTAAAAGCCCTTAAGCAAGCCTTTGATGAGCTCAATGCATCTCATGAGAGGCTAGAGGAAGCCCATGAGAAGCTTGGCAAGGCTCACAAAAAGCTTGAAAAGGCTCATTCTTCTTTGCTTAATAAACAAAATAAAAAGAAGCATGTTGAGACTTGTGATGTAGGCTTAACTTGTGGTATAATTGATGAATCATTATCTATGCCTATCATTGTTGCTCCCGCTAACCCTTCTTATAGTACTTCTACTTCCACCTCATCTAGTAGTGATGGTTTCACTTGTGATGCCTCACTAATGGTTGAGAATGAGAACCTCAAGAAGGAGGTCAATAAGCTCACTCACACCATGGCTAAGGCCTATGGTGGTGAGGACCGCTTGCTTATGTGCTTAGGTAGCCAAAGAGCTTCTCTCTACAAAGAGGGATTGGGCTATACCTCCAAGAAAGGCAAGACAGCTTTTGCTCCTCACAAGACTAGTTTTATGAAGAACAATGGTTGGTTTTGCACTAGTTGCAAGCAAGTTGGTCATAAAGAGCATGAATGCAAAAACAAGAGCAAAAAATGCTAATGTATCCTCCATTAAGCTTGATTCATTTTATATGCTTACCAAGGGTGCAAATGGTGTAAAGGCTAAGTTCATTGGTAAACCATGGATGGGCTCAAAGAAGAAAGCCATTTGGGTCCCAAAGAGCTTAGTGACTAACATTCAAGGACCCAAGCAAGTTTGGGTACCTAAAAAGAATTGATCTTCTTTTGTAGGTTAATTACAAAGCCGGAGGAAGGCATTGGGTTCTTGATAGTGGGTGCACTCAACACATGACCAGTGATGCAAGAATGTTCAACTCAATCAACACAAATGGCAGTGATGGTTATGATAGTATCACATTTGGTGACAATGGCAAAGGCAAGGTCAAAGGGCTTGGTAAGATTGCAATATCCAATGACATGAACATTTCCAATGTGTTGCTAGTAGAGAGCTTGAACTTCAATTTGCTATCCGTGGCTCAATTGTGTGATCTTGGATTCAAATGCATATTTGGGTTAGATGATGTAGAGATCATAAGTGTAGATGGCTCTAATTTGATCTTCAAAGGCTTTAGATATGAGAATCTATACTTGGTTGATTTCAATGCTAGTGAAGCTAAATTATCTACATGCTTGTTCACTAAGTCTAGCATGGGTTGGTTATGGCATAGAAGGCTTGGTCATGTTGGAATGAAACAATTGAATAGATTGGTTAAACATGACTTGGTTAGAGGCTTGAAAGATGTTGTGTTTGAAAAGGATAAGCTTTGTAGCTCTTGTCAAGCCAGAAAACAAGCTGGAAACACCCATCCAAAGAAAAGCATGATGAGCACTAGTAAAGCATTTGAGTTATTGCATATGGACTTGTTTGGGCCAACACAATACACTAGCATTGGTGGTAACTAATATGGCTTTGTGATAGTGGATGATTATACTAGATACACTTGGGTATTCTTTCTACTGGACAAAAGTGATGTGTTTACAACATTCAAATCATTTGTCAAGGGCATTCACAATGAGTTTAAAACAACCATCAAGAGAGTTAGAAGTGACAATGGTAGTGAGTTCAAGAACACTAGAATTGATGAGTTGTGTGATGAATTTGGAATTAGACATCAATCCTCAGCCAAGTACACTCCACAATCAAATGGCCTTGTTGAGAGGAAGAATAGAACACTCATTGATATGGCAAGGTCTATGCTTAGTGAGTACAATGTGAGTCAATCTTTTTGGGCCGAAGCTATCAACACGGCTTGCTATTGTAGCAACCGCCTCTATTGTCACCCATTGAAAGAGAAGACACCATATGGGCTCTTGAATGGTAGAAAGCCCAACATTGCATATTTTCAGGTCTTTGGTTGCAAATGCTATATCTTGAAGAAAGGCACAAGATTGGGCAAGTTTGATAAGAAATGTGATGAAGGATTCCTACTTGGTTATTCCACTACAAGCAAAGCATATAGAGTTTGGAATTTGGTTAGTGGTACTCTTGAGGAAGTTCATGATGTTGAATTTGATGAAACCAAGGGTTCACAAGAAGAGAACGAGAACTTGGAAGATGTTAGAGGCATTCAACTTTCAAATGCTATGAAGAACATGGATGTTGGTGAATTGAGGCCTAGGTAAGTGAATGATGTTGAAGATGATCAAGTACAAGTGCTCCCTAACTCAAATGTGCAAGATGATACAAATCAAGCTAGTACAAGTGGCTCTCATGATAATGAACAAGATCAAGTGGCTAGTACATCATCTCAACCTAATGATCAAGCAAGTGTAAGCAATCAAGTTCCAATTCTCCAACCAACCAATATTTCAAGGGATCATCCATTGGACACTATCATTGGTGATATTTCAAGAGGTGTGCAAACTAGATCAAGATTGGTTTCATTTTGTGAGCATTTCTTATTTGTGTCATCCATTGAGCCAAAGAAGATAGATGAAGCATTGAAGGATGTTGATTGGGTGAATGCTATGCATGAAGAATTGAATAATTTCATAAGAAATCAAGTATGGGAATTAGTAGAGAGACCAAAGGGACACAATGTGATTGAAACCAAATGGGTCTTTAGAAACAAGCAAGATCAAGATGGGATAGTAGTAAGGAACAAAGCAAGATTGGTAGCACAAGGCTATACATAAGTTGAAGGTCTTGACTTTGGAGAAACATATGCCCCGGTTGCTAGATTGGAAGCAATTGGAATCTTGCTAGCCTATGCTTGTGCCCACAATATCAAGCTCTATCAAATGGATGTAAAGAGTGCATTTCTCAATTGTTACATCAATGAAGAAGTATATGTTGAGCAACCTCCCAGTTTTGAAGATGACAAGAAGCCCGACCATGTGTACAAGTTGAAGAAGGCATTGAATGGCTTGAAGCAAGCACCTAGAGCATGGTATGAGAGATTGAGGGACTTCCTACTCTCTAAAGGGTTCATGATGGGCAAGGTTGACACCACTCTTTTCATCAAGAAGATTGGAAAAGATTTATTTGTGTTGCAAATCTATGTTGATGACATCATATTTGGACCAACCAATCAAGACTTTTGTGATGAGTTTGGAAAGATGATGGCTAATGAGTTTTAGATGTCCATGATTGGAGAGTTAAGTTACTTCCTTGGTCTTCAAATCAAGCAATTAAAGAATGGTACATTTGTGAGTCAAGGCAAGTATATCAAGGACATGATCAAGAAGTTTGGCATGTGTGATAGCAAAGTCATTAGCACACCAATGGGAACAAATGGCAACTTGGATAGTGATGCAAGTGGAAATATGGTGGATCAAAAATTATATCGGTCTATGATTGGAAGCCTACTCTATGTGACCGCATCAAGGCCGGATGTCATGTTTAGTGTATGCATGTGTGCAAGATTTCAAGCCTCACCAAGAGAAAGTCATTTGAAGGCTACAAAGAGAATATTTAAGTACTTGAAGCATACACAAAATGTTGGTTTGTGGTATCCCAAAGGAGCAAAGTTTGAGCTAGTTGGTTACTCCAACTCGGATTATGCGGGATGCAAGGTCGAAAGGAAGAGCACCTTGGGCACATGTCAATTGTTGGGAAGATCACTTATTTCATGGTCATCAAAGAAGCAAAATAGTGTTGCATTATCAACCGCTGAAGCCGAATACATATCCATCGGTAGCTGTTGTGCACAAATACTCTAGATGAAGGCCACTTTGAGTGATTTTGGAATCAAGTTCAAGAAAGTGTCATTGCTATGTGACAATGAGAGTGTAATCAACTTAACCAACAATCCGGTTCAACATGCAAGAACAAAGCACATTGATGTCTGCCACCATTTCATAAGAGATCACCAACAAAAAGGGGACATTTGCATTGAGAGTGTGGGCACCGAAGATCAACTTACCGATATCTTCACCAAGACATTGGATGAGAAAAGGTTTTGCAAGCTAAGGAATGAGTTGAACATATTGGATTTCTCAAATATGTGTTGATGCACCCCCACTTATATGACATGTCTCTCCTTCGAGCAGTCCAAGGTAAAACTTGATTAGCATGGCATACATCCTTGCTAAGGACATGTTTAGTGCATCTAGACATTTTTCACATTTAATAGGCTCATTCATGAAAATCAAATGAATTTGATGATTGTATGGTACCACTATTGCTTCTATGCTTATTTTGATCTAGTGGTAGCATATGACATGTTTGTGGGCTTGTAAACCTAGTGTTTGATCTAGAAAATGAGCTCTAAGTGTTTAACTCAACATGGTACAAGATAACCCTTATTTAGAGGTGTGAAGAAGCTTGTCCTTGGATCAAACCGAGTTAAATGTCTTTGGCAAGAATTCTAGATTGGACCAAATTTAGAAATATGATCCTCACCCCATTGATTGACATTGATAATATCAACCTATCTACATTTTAACCTTTGTGGTCATTGATGACAAAGGGGGAGAAAAACAAAGATATTAGTGATATTAGTACAAGGGGAGAAAAACAAAGATATAAGTGATAGGGAGTATTTGACATTTGACATAGGGGGAGAGATATGACAAAGGAAAGGGATCAATTAAAATTTTGAACACACAAGTAGGGGGAGCAAGCTCATGAACTTGTATGGTGCATTTGAATGTGAATTTCATATGTTTGCTTGCATGGCACAAATTTTAAATTTTAATATCCATGCTTGTGTGGTGTATGCTAGTTGTAGGTTTGAATGATGAAATGAAAATCTAGCATGCATAAGTTTATCTAGTGATCTCATTTCCAAGTGTTTCCAAGTGGTATCGAGCTAACCATGGTGCTAAGGGTGGTATATTGGTGCACTCCGATTGGTATCATGCTTCAAAGGTCCATCTTTTACACCTTAGCATCATTTGGTAGACATTGTCTCCTATATTTCCTATCTAAGCATATGTGCAAGCTACAATCCAAACTCTTAGCATATATGTAGGGGGAGCAATTGCTACCATTTGGAGTTCATGAAACTTGTCCATATTCTTTTACACAAGGTTAAAATGTTTGGACAAGCAACATGGATTCAATTGAATTTCAATTCATATCTTTGTGAAAGGGTTGTCATCAATTACCAAAAAGGGGGAGTTTGAAAGCTCTAGTTTGGTTTTGGTGAATTGATGAAACCCTAAGTGCTAACCTAGTTTATCAAGTGATCATGAGATAGGTAGCACATTCCAAGTGGTGAAGCAAATTAAGATCATGACATGATGATGGCGATGCCATGGTGATGATCAAGTGCTTGGACTTGAAAAGAAGAAAGAGAAAAACAAAAGGCTCAAGGCAAAGTTATAAATGGTAGGAGCCATTTTATTTTGGTGATCGAGACACTTAGTGAGTGTGATCACATTTAGGATCGATAGTAGCACTATTAAGAGGGGTGAAACTCATATCAAAATGTGGTTATCAAAGTGCCACTAGATGCTTTAACTCATTGCATATGCATTTAGGATCTAGTGGAGTGCTAACACCCTTGAAAATATTTGTGAAAATATGCTAACACATGTGCACAAGGTGATACACTTGGTGGTTGGCACATTTGAGCAAGGGTTAGGAACTTCACTAGTAGAGTGTCCTCTTGTAGAGTGCGAATAGTTCGACTGTGCCACAGGCGCCCTGTATAGAAAAGATGGAGGTCACTGTAAGTGACCGAACGCTGGTCTTGGAAGGACCAGCGCGTCTGGTCAGCAGAAGCAGCGAAGACACTAACATCGGTCTCTGACCGGACGCTGGGTCACTTAGTGACTGGATGCTGGAGGGCTACGTCAGGTCATGCTAACGTGGCAGTGCACAGAGGAGATGCCGAGTGACTAGATGCTAGGTGAGTCCGGTCAAGCATGACCGGACGCGTCCGGTCATGATTTTTCGTTTCTGGATGCTTACTAGAAATGATCGGACGCTGAGGTCCAGCATCCGGTCACTTCACAGCAGCGCGTCTGGTCATCACTTGACTATTGGGATCGAGTGCTTAGTATTTGAAGAGAGGGGACACGTGGCGTGCATCGCACGACCGAACACTAGGGTCCAGCGTCTGGTCACCCCGTGTTGTGCCCAGTGAAGGGGTACAACGGCTCTATTTTGTGGGGGCTTCTATTTAAGCCCCATGGTCAGCTCAAGCTCACTCTCTTGGCCATTTGCATTGACATAGCAACCTTGTGAGCTTAGCCAAAGCCCTCACACTCATCTCCATCATTGATTCATCATATTTGTGTGATTGGGAGAGAATCCAAGTGCATTGCTTGAGTGATTGCATCTAGAGGCACTTGGTGTTTGTGTTTCGCTGCGGGATTCGCTTGTTACTCTTGGTGGTTGCCGCCACCTAGACGGCTTAGAGCAGCGAGGATCATCGAGCGAAGGGTGGTGATTGTCTCTGGCTCCGATCGTGTTGATTGTGAGGGGTTCTTGACCTTTCCCCGGTGGAGAGCCAAAAGGTACTTTAGTAAATTGCTCGTGGCTTGTGTGATCTTCATCTTGTGTTGGTTGTGTGGCACCCTATTGAGGGTTTGGCATGTGATGCCAATTAGCACGTGAACCTCTAAGTGAGTGAATCACCACAACGAGGACTAGCTTGCCGGCAAGCAAGTGAACCTCGGTAAAAAATCATTGTGTCATCATTTGATTCCAAGGTGATTGGTATTCATTCTTGTGATTGATTGGTTCGCTCCACGACTCGGCGGTATAACCATCTTGCTCACTCTGTTTACATTACTGCAAACTAGTTATCAAGCTCTTTAGTGTAGCTAGTTGTGAGAGCTTGTTAGTTTGGTTAGCGTGGCTCTTTAGTTAGCTTTTGAGAGCACACTAACTTAGCGTAGTGACATAGTTATTGTGTGGATAGAAACTACATAAACTAGAATTGTGGTTGGTGGCTTGCATTTTTAGTAGGCTAGCACAACACTCGCTTCGCCTCATAATTGTCTAACCGGTTTGTTAAGTATTGTTGTAGAAATTTTTAATTGGCTATTCACCCCCCTCTAGCCATTAGGACCTTTCAGTTGGGAGAACCCATGAAATGTGGACCTAAGTTGTAGCAAAGGTGACCTAAGGTGACCGTTGATCTAGTCTACCTGAGTTTGTGTTAGGAATAAATTTCCAGCTGGTTGAAATGAATTCGAATCACCGTCTCTCCTGGACAATGAGAAACTTGGCTAGCCCCAACATCATAGTAACTGTGTTATAAAATATGATGGTTCGGATGAACAATGAATTATTATACCATCTATGATTACTATTGTATGCTACTAAATGATATACCACATGTTTGGCACAAGTTAGTTGCTAATCTAGAGACGAATAGGTATAATTAACTTGATGACCGAATTATAATTGTACAACTAAATTAGTCACTTTTTATGCAAATGTTATCAAGCTAGCTCCACTTATAAAGCCTTGCATAATCCTTGGAGTCACTTTATTTTTGGTTTATGATAGGTAATTCTAGCTGAGTACCTTCTTGTACTCAGGGTTTTATTCCCATTATTGCAGATAGTATAGTTTATCATGGTTATTGCAAGAACTGCTTATGTCCTGCTGTGGACGAGGAGTAAGCCCTGGGCAGCCATCTCTTATTAATCACTCTTCTATGCTTTTGTGGAAGTGTGATCATGAGCTGGCACTATAATTAAACAATGTTGCAGATGTTGGTTTTCAAACTTTTAATTTGCTTCCGCTACGATTTTACCTGAACTTGGTTTGTAATAACCTTAATTCGTACTCTAATGGAAGAACTATATTTATGAACTTTATGTAACGTGTGACATGTATGTTGAATCATGTCCGATCTTGGTTGTATGTTGATGGTTAATTGAGACCCTTCGTGGTACTCGATGGACTATCGGGTTTATATAGGCTCAAGTATGACAGTGCGACCGCTTGCGGGCTGCCATTGTACTTGTGCTCATATAAATTGGTTGGTTCTGCTACATGGACGATGTACTTCGATGGATCGCTAATGAAGAAAGGCGCTGGCATGGGGCTGGTCTTTGTTTTGCCCCTCGGGGTATGCATGAGGTACATGGTTCGCATCCATTTCCCCTCCTCCAACAATGTGGCCAAGTATGAGGTACTCATCAACGGCCTACGCATCGCCATCGAGTTGGGTATCCGACGACTTGACGTTCGGGGCGACTCCTAGCTGGTCATCAACCAAGTCATGAAGGAATCAAGCTGCCGCAATGCCAAGATGGTTGTGTATTGCCGAGAAGTCCGCTAGCTGGAGGACAAGTTCGATGGTCTCGAGCGAAATCACATCCCAAAGTGTCTCAACGAGGCGGCCGACATGCTGGCGAAAACAGCGTTCGGCCAAGAGCCAATGCCAATGGGAATCTTCGCCAGCGATCAGTACAAGCCCTCAATCCACTATGAAGAGCCAGAATAGACCGGTGATGGGCCGCCTGCCCTAGGCTCGGGGGCTAACCAGCCAGCAGCTCCATCCGACCCCAAAGTCATGGAGCTTAACAAGGATCTAGCAACAGAGCCCGATCCTTTGGCCGACTAGAGGACGGCTTACCTCGATGACCTCCTCCGTGAGGCACTACCGACGGACAAAATGGAGGCTTGGTGGCTCGCGCGTCGCACCAAGTCCTTTATCATTATTGAGAGTGAGCTCTACAGGTGAAGCCACACTAGGATCCTACAACGCTGCATCCCCATCGAACAAGGGAAGCAGTTGCTGAGTGATATCCATGGTGGGGTCTACGGCAACCATGCTGCACCTAGGACCCTAGTCGGAAACACGTTATGACAAGGCTTCTACTGACCGACCGTAGTAGCCGACACTGAACAGATTGTGCGCGCCTGTGAAGGGTGTCAATACTAGGCTCGGTAGACCCACCTGTCAGCCCAAGCACTCCAAACAATCCCCATCATGTGGCCATTCGTGGTTGGGGACTCGATCAGGTTGGACTTCTCTAGAGGGCGCCCGAGGGCTATATGCACTTGCTTGTCGCCGTAGACAAGTTTACAAAGTGGATAGAGGCTCGACTGATCTCCATGATCAAGTTCGAGCAAGCTGTGTTGTTCTTCCTTGACATCGTCTATCACTTTGGAGTCCCAAACCCTATTATCATGGACAACATCATGTAGTTCACTAGGAAAAAGTTCTTCTGATTCTGTGATGAATACCACATCCATGTCGATTGGGCCACCATGGGGCACACTCGCACGAATGGGCAAGTAGAGCGCTCGAACAGCATGGTCCTACAAGGCCTCAAGCCTAGGATCTTCAACCGGTTGAACAAGTTTGGCAAACGATGGGTCATGAAGCTTCCCGCGGTGCTCTGGAGCCTAAGGATGACCCCTAGCTGGGCCATCGGCTACACACCATTCTTCATGGTCTACGATTCTAAGGCTATCCTCCCAACCGACCTCAATTATGGAGCACCAAGGGTCAGGGCATATGACGAATAAGGAGCCAAGGCATCCCTCGAGGATGCCATGGACCAGCAAGATGAAGCGCATGACATTGCCCTCCTCCACCAAGCCAAGTACTAGCAAGTGTTGCACTGGTACCACAGCCGTTGAGTGTGGGGTCGGGCCTTCAACATCGGGGACCTGGTGCTCCGCCTCATCTAGAGCAACAAGAACTGGCATAAGCTCTCTCCGCTATGGGAGGGACCGTATGTCATCGTGGAGGTGCTCTAACCAGGCACCTATAAGCTCAAGACCATCATCGGTGAAGTCTTCGTCAATGCCTAGAACATCAAACAACTACGTCGCTTTTACCCTTAATCTATGCACGCTTTCTCTTATCGATTGCGCTATCGTCTCCTCGATCTTTAGTGACACCCAACCCTAGCAACGGTAAGGGGTCAGGCCTCACTCGGGGGCTGATAAGAGCATATCTATCTTGTAGACATTCTCTATGCCCGACCCTTTCTCATGTTAAGATCTAGAAGCATGGGTTGCGGAAACAAACGATGAGTAAAACTGGTCGGACCGTAAGAAACCTACGCCCCAGTGGCTATGGCGTTTTTACCCACCAGTGTGATCAGTGTTTTTTGCTCGCACCCTGAGCTTTTTAGCCTTAACTACAGAAAGAGTCAGAACACTTTAAAGAGTATATCTACCCAGCAAACAAACATTCTTTGTGCCTGACCCTTTCTCACGTTAAGATCTAGAAGCAAGGGTTGCAGAAACAAACATTGAGTAAAACTGGTCAGACTGCAAGAAACCTATGCCCCAGCGGCTACGGCGTTTTTGCTCACCAGCATGATTAGAGTTTTTTCACCTGCACCCCAAGCTTTACAGCCTTAATGACAAAAAGGGTTGGAACGCATTAACCTTTTATACAAAAAGGGGAGAAGAGCTAAAAATCTATTTGGCCATAACGAAATTTAAGAGCTTGTCCACTTATTACAAGTTCGCCACTTGGCTTATCTACCTAACTAATTTCTTGGGGGGATGATCTCATCCTCTATCTCGACAGGTAAGTCCTATGCTAGAAGGGCCACCTCCTTCTCGATGTCGTCTAGCTCGGCGTCGGTGTAGATAGGCGTGAGAACCGTCACAAGTAAGGAGGGATACGGAGCTAAAATGCTCCTACGGCCCATTTAGGCCTAGGAGTTCAAAGGCTGGCCCTTCGACGGGTTCACAACCACTTCGGGGCACCCTTAGAGTGAGGGGTGGAAAGGGAAGGGCCCACTAGCAGCCAGTACTTGGGTGCATGAGCGCCATGGGCATCCTGGCTCATGTTTGAGTCTTGGTTGGTTCCCAGTCGATGGCTTTCCTCGAAGAAAGGCAACGAGTCCTTAGGACCGGTCGAATGGACTCAAGAACTATATGGATTGGCCACTAAGAATCTGGAGTTGGTCACCAGCTAGCCCATGCTAGACCCTCATGAATGGGAAGCCGGGCCACACTCGGACTAGCCCGTTAATAGCTCACCCAGCACTAGATTTCCTCCATTGAGGAGAAACGTGGCATGGCTTAGCCCATCCGTTTTATCAAAAAACGCTAGAGGGATGATCACACAAATGAGCTGACCCCTCGACCGGACCCCTACAACATGTGGGGCCTTGAGGGAAGTTGGACTCGCAAGGAGACCGAATGCATAGTCATAGGACGATGACTCAGATCCTAGGGAGGGGTACATACAAAAACTAAGAATAACATTTCTGAAACAAGAAACGCTTTCTCTTACCAGTTTCGCTATCGTCTCCTCGATCTTTAGTGAAACCTGACCCCGGCAATGGCAAGGGGTCGAGCCTCACTTAGGGGCTGATAAGGGTATATATATATCCATTCTGAAATAGTCACTGTACCTGACCCTTTCTCACATTAAAAACCTAGAGGCAAGGTTTGCGGAAACGAACGCTGAGTAAAACTGATCGGACTACAAGAAACCTATGCCCCAGCAGCTATGGCACTCTTGCTTACCAGCGTGATCAGAGTTTTTCACCCACACCTCTTGAGCTCTACAGTCTTAATAATAAGAAGGGTCAAAATGCATTAACCCTTTTTGCACACAAAAAGGGAGAAAGAACAAATTTGTTCAACCAAAACAAAAGAACAAGCTTGTTTAAACGAAACAAAAGGGTTGGAACTTGTCCGCTTATTACAAATGTGTCGCCTGACCTATCTGACCAAACTAACCCCTTGGGGGATGATTTCATCTTCTATCTTGGCAGAAAGGTCATGTGCTAGGGTGGCCACCTCCTTCTCGATGTTGTCCAGCTCGGCGTTGGTATAGACGGGTGCGAAGCCTTAGCTCATCATCGCCAGATCAACGTTCTCATAATGAGAATGGGCGATCATGAACGATCGGTGAAAGCCAAAACAAAGCACGCCCCTTGCCATATCATGTGCCCAGTCTGTGATCCGGGTGGCGTGAACCACAAGCGAGCTTGTCTCCTGCTCTGGGGCCAGCTTGAGCTCATCGCAGACCAACTGACGACGATGCCCTGGTTGTCATGTTCATCGCTCTCCATCTAGAGGGTGACCTTCACCTTGCTGAGCTCCTTCTCCAGGCCATGGCTCTTCACCACCTCCGCCCTAAGCTTGTTGTCAAGACCTGCCCAAGTCACGTACCGACCATCTCAAAAGGCTTACCATGGATTCCAGGGAGAAAGACAATAAGGGAAACCAGAAACTTACCGTTCACATTTGCTCGAAGCCTGCGCACCTCATTGCACTACCAGGTCACCTTGGCCTCTAGGTGCCAAACCTCTTCTTGGCGCTGATCGACCTCCATGGCGAGCCCAGAGGACACGCCCTCGGTTGCAACCTTCAGGTCCCTCTCCCCCTAAAGCTTATCGTCTAGGTGGTCGATCCGCTGCTGAGCGTCGGCGCATTCTTGGCGATCTAGGTCAATCCCCATGCGGAGCTCCTCTATGGCCCGAAGCAAATCGTCCTACTCCTTCCATAGCCGCTCGTCGTCCACGGCATTCGTGCGCACCCACTTGATTAGGGCCACGAGCTTCTCTTTGGCCACAGAGGTCAACCACCTCCCGAGTGGCAGGGGCAAGCTCAGCCACCTTCTGACGGGCGGTCGCGAGCTATGCGGCTAGCCCCTCACTCTACCA